>NC_142082.1:113785718-114101160 GCF_054644295.1 Miniopterus natalensis | reverse complement strand
CCCCTGGGAGCCACTGCAGATTGCTGGTGAAAGGGGTCCAACAAAGAGGGCACATGTGAAGTGAAGTTGGGGTGACAAAAGGAAGGTATTTGCCTGTCAGTATAGCCTGGGGAAAGATCATTGGCTAAGAGGATGAAGCCACTGCAAGTGCACAGAATCTTGAAAGGGTAAAATCTCCAGACAAGGAGTTCCCTCTCTCCTGTGCTTCTTGTTTCCCCTTTCTCTCCTGCTCTGTGATCCACACTCACACACCCTGTGGCCTTAAGCAGCTATATAGCTCATGGCTGTGCAGACCCCACACACAATGGACTGCAGTTGGGAACAAAAGCTAAGCTAGCGACAGGCTGGATTGGAGTGGGCTTTAAGATGGAGCAGAAACTCTTGGCAGTTACCTTAATTCTTCTAGCCCTGCGGAAGACAGGGCTGGACTTCTTCCATGATTAGACAGACAGAGATGGGAACTTGGAGGGGAACACCCTTAATTTTACATCATCAATAAAGCTTTCTACAAAATCCCATCCTCCTGTGGGGGCCTCAGGAAATCCTTTCCCCCAGCAGCACCCCAATAACTCTACTTCCACCAATAATAACATTACCACTTCTATCAGGCCAAATCCTGTTTAGCTTTCAAGGGCCAGCTCAAGCGTCACACGTCAAGGTCTTTTGTACCCATCAGCACTCTGGCAAAATAACTCTGTTAACACAATCTGATGTTTATTAGAGCTTATTAAAAACTGAGAGCAAGGCTAGAGAATTCATAGAAGTCCCTCACAAAGCACGTGTCCTTCACTGTAGAGTGCACCCCAGCAGTCATCTTACAGCCAAGGGCTGGGCGTGAGATCAGAAAGAAATGCCTGCTGGGCACTGTGACCTTCAAACACACCCCAAAGGTGGAGAGCTGGTCAACAAAACAGGGAAGGAATTCCCATGGCAAGAAAAGTGGCCTGGGTAGCAATAAAGAAATCAAATCATCATATCCCAAGCCCTGATAAAAAGAAAATCTCAATTTTGCCCCCCAAATATTTGAAGCTAGTGGTAAACTAAATTTAACTAACAGTGCAGCAAAAGTTTTAATACAGCTAAACGCATATTATATTGATTCATCTGCTCTCCAAACTAGCAACCTAACAAAATAAGAGGCATTCATTTTTCTAGTGTAAATACAATTTGCTTCAGCTACTATTCTTGTATCCCATAGTATCAAGCATAAAATAAAAATCACAGGATGTAAGAAAATGTCAGTCATTGTGAAGAAAAGAAATAGTTCATAGAAACAAAACCAGAGATAAATCAATTGTTGAAATTATTAGACAGGGACTTCAAAAAAACTAGCAAGCATATTAAAGGTATATTGCAGAAAGACATCCTATTAAATTATTTGTTTACATACTTAATTATCTTATGTGGATGAATATTCCAAGCCAAGGGTAGGGGATTTTTTAAATTTATCTATGCATCCACAGAATAAATCCATTGCCTGGTCCTTAGTAACAGTCAAGAGATCTTTCCTTGAATAAATAAAATGAATAACTATGACTATGTATTTTCATGTCTTTGGGGGAAAATATGTCTGCATACTAATTATGCATGATGAAGGAAACAGAGAATAAACTGAGTGATGTACACACAGTATGGCTACTCCCAGATGAAACAGCAGTCTCCGCTGAGTCTCATCACTGTGAGCATGTACAAACCTGCTTCAATCATCGGATGTTGGAGGCAAGAAATCTGTGAGAAAAATACATCAATAGCATTGATTTAATTTTTTAAGCTGAAAGAATAAAGTCGCTTCAGGCATTTGAGGGTTACGTTACTACACCGGCAAGGCCAGGGATGAGACGGACACATCAGCTGAGAAGAGCTGCAAACCTTACTGTTGTGCCAGAGAACTAAAGCAGTACCTGTAGATAGGCCCCCTTGCAGTGACATATTTACTTATAACCGATGCCTAGGCCACCAAACGTTCTGAAGTAATAGAAAGGGGGTGAAATAAATACTTTTCATTTCTGTTATGAGTTTTCTTTTTTAAATGAGAGTGATGGTCTTATGAGTATCTATCTATCCCAACATTTGGGGGTTAATATTTAATATATATCGGATTTCTATCATGATATCTCTTCTTCCCTGGGTCCCAGAAAAGAACTAGGGGGTATAACACAGGAGGAGCTGTGTTATAAGGGGACAGGAAAGAGAAAGCTGGACCCTTTCTCTGTCTCATTCGGTGGGAATAGGTGAGAACAAGAGAGAATGAAGAATAAGAAGACAGATTTTACAGTTCTCATTTTTCCCACTTCTCATGACGAAGCCTCACATGGATGTTTTTTCTATCCAATTACATATGGGGGTGAGCCTACTATTAGCATATGCAGGGAGGCTGAAGGCCCCTAGAAAAAAATCTAGCAACCGGTTCATTGTTACAACCATCATAATATATGAGTAATCCGACTTTGGCAGAAAAAAGTTATCAGGAAAAAGAGCCCATGCTATACTATACCCTGACTCCTCATGGCAATCCACGACAGAGACAGAGGATTCAGGGAACACCACCCCAAATCATAGAGGCTCCCGTTGTACCCAGATGTCATCTTGCATGGAAGCAGATAGTTGGAGAAATATGAAAAGTCAAGCATTTGCCTAAAAGAGATCAAGTCATCCGCAAGACACTGTTTCAGCCAGAAGAAATGATGACACTGTTAATTGACATGTTTAAAGTTCCCCTTCCAATTTAATGCCCTGTAGGGTCAGAAGTGAGAGAAGAGAATTAGATCTGTTCTAGAGGCAAAAAAATTACATTCCTTTTATACATTTGGTTAGTGAGTAAGTGTTACTACCTCACTACTGATAGAAAAGTAATCAAAAACATAGATGGATTTATAGATGGTGATAGGTAAATAGATTGATACAGGCAGATAAATATATCTAATAAATAGGTATAGATGATCAATAAATATATAGAATGAAAAGTAGACTTGGTATAGATATAGATATAGACATAAATATGAAATATTCCATGAAAAAACAATCAATAGTTTTGTATAAAATTTTTATTTTACAGATAGTGCTCATGAATACAAACTGTCAAAGTGACTTCTCCACACACATACCCTCTTAATAGTAAAGTTTAAAGGAAGGAAATGAATACTATTGAACATTTTAAACATGCTATGTTCTTTTCATATGCTCCCTCATGTAATCCTCCAACAACCATGAAGTGGAAACAGAATAGAGTCCAGAAATAAACCCATGCCTTTATGGTCAATTAATATTTGACAAAAGAGGCAAGAACATACAATGGGGTAAAGACAGCCTAATCAATAAATGGTGCTGGTAAAATCGGACACATACATGCAAAAAAATAAAATTAGATCACCACCTTACACCATATACAAGAATAAACTCACAATGAATTAAAAACTTAAAAGTAAAACTGACATCTGTAAAAATTCTAGAAGAAAACATAGGCAGTAAAATCTTGAACATTTCTTGTAGCAATATTTTTTTATATATCTTCTCAGGCAAGGGGAATGAAAGAAAAAATAAACAAATGGGACTATATCAGCCTAAAAAGTTTTTGCACAGCAAAGGAAACCATCAACAAGATAAAAAAACAACCCACTGAATGGGAAAACATATTCACCAGTGATACATCTGATAAGGGGTTAATATCCAAAATTTATAAAAAACTCAAACAACTTAATGCACATCTAAAAATCCAAATAAAAAATTAGCTAAGGACCTAAAGGGACACTGCTCCACAGAGAACATACAGATGGCCAATACGCATTTATGAGCCCAATGTCTCTAAACATTGAAGAAATGCACATTAAAACCACGTGAGATATCACCTCACACCTTGTCAGAATGACTGTCGTCAATAAATCCACACGTGGCAGGTGTTGGAGAGGATGTGGAAAAAGGGAACCCTCCCGCACTGTTGGTGGGAATGCAGATTGGTGCACCCACTGTGGGAAACAGTATGCTAAGTGAAATGAGCCAGTCAGAGAAAGACAAACATGGTATGATTTCATTTATATGAGAAATTTAATGAACAAAATAAATAAAAGAAATAGAAGCAGACAAAAAGATTAATCTCTTCCCACGCCCCCCCCCACCTCTATATGCATATATCCATAACCCATGGACATAGACAATAGTGTGGTGAAGACCTGGTGGGGGTGGGCAGGGACAGGGTAGGGGGGATCAACGGGGGGAAAAAAGAAGGCATCTGTAATACTTTCAACTATAAAGCTAAATTTAAAAATAAAAATAAAAAAGGAACTGCTATTTGACCCAGCAATCCCACCGCTGGGAATATATCCTAAGAATCCTGAAACACTGATTCAAAAGAATATATGCACCCCTGTGTTCATAGCAGCATTACTTACAATAGCCAAGATCTGGAAACAGCCCAAGTGCCCATCAGCAGATGAGTGGGTAAAACAGCTGTGGGACATTTACACCGTGGAATACTACTCGGCCATAAAAAGAAGGAAATCTTACCTTTTGTAACATGGATGGACCTAGAAGTTATTATGCTAAGTGAAATAAGCCAGTCAGAGAAAGACAACATGATATGATTTCACTTATATGAGAAATTTAATGAACAAAATAAATAAAAGAAATAGAAGCAGACTCATAGATAAAGAACAGACTGACAGCTGTCAGAGGGGAGGTAGGCTGAGGTGCTGAGTGAAATAGGTGAAGGGATTAAGATTAAAAAAAAATTCATGGATACAGATAACAGTATGATGGTTACCAGAGGGAAGGGGGCAGGGGGCTGGTGAAAGAAGGTAAATGAGGGGTAAATGGTGACTGGAGACTAAACTTTAGGTGAACAAACAAATGCAATATGCAAGATGACGATCTATTGCAGAATTGTACACTTGAAACTTATATAATTTTACTTACCGATCTAACCCCAATAAATTCAATTTAAATAATAATTGGCATTTTAACAAGATTTCAATCCCCAGGTGATGCATGCACACAAGTATAGTGTTTGACATAAAGCATCAGAAATTATTAGCTCGTTTATTCATAATAAGATACATTAATATTATTGCATGAAACAGAGGGTGATATTCAGAACTTGTATAAATACAGAGACATAAAAATCAAATGATTATCTTCTGGTGTTTTACAAGTATCTAAAAAGAATAAAATATAATGCAAAGTCTGTGGGCATTAATGACAAAGAACACATACTTCTCATTGTCAAGGATCCCACATGATAAAATATAAGCCAAGTTCATCTAATAGACCTCAGGAAGTGTTCTGAATTGTTTGGCTAGCCATAAATAAACTATTTCCAGGGACAGATGAAGAAATTGAGACAGGGCTACTTTAATATAGCAGTCTTGTATAAAGAGTAAATTTTATTTGAACTGAACAAAAAGAGAGAGGAAGAAAAAAATCATTTTGTGCTTTAGCCAATAACACTTTGTATACTCAGTTATACATCAAAATTAACCAGAATGTTCAAGGGTTGAAGTATTAACTCCAGTCGAATTCCTAGTCCTTTAAAGTTGCCCTGCTGTGCCTAGGCAATGCAGAGGTCACATACCATTTCAGCTGCAATAGCAAAGCTCAGTGGGAAGTGAAGAATGAAACTGATCACGACTTTTCTCTAGATCATCTGTCTAGATTTCTGAGAAACCATACCAAGGTAGCAAATATAACTTAATGATGATTTTTAGAATCAGCACAGGAAGGTTAAGACAGGTAAGAAAAAGGAACACATGAACATCTGCAATTTTTATGAAATAAAGGGGCATCCCAATAATTTACGCAAAGATGTGCCTTAGCTTAATACTGTCCATGGTGCTCCTGAGGCCACAGTAGATACCTCATAGGACAAGTTTAATATCTAATACACATCTGAGTGTTATCGTCTGTTAAAGCCATGGGTGAGCATTGTCTTGGGCAAAAAGACATAAACACTGGTGAGTCACTATTTCACTTGCAAAACCTTTATTTTATTTTCAACTCCATATAGCTGACTTTTGTAAAAGTTGAACTTTCACAAAATGGGAACTTCAGTTAATCAGAGAGAAGTATTTTTCTACTATGCCAAATACAGTGTTCAGTCTGTACCAAGCAGTACACTAGGTACTAAGAAATGGATGTGAAAGAAAGAAGAGGAAATTTCGTTAACTCTGACATTTACCGGAAATACACAAGGGGCACAATATATAATATTTTCACAGTGAGTCCAGGTACCTGGTTTCACCTCTCAGTTTCCATCCACTTTTCGTTTCATGTCATGTTTCAGCACAGCATAAATATAAAACAGTGTCCTGAAAGTCTGAGCCCCACCAAACGTATCCATAGTTTGAAGACTCACATGACACTAAAACAATTGATGTATAAGTTTTATAAAATTTATTAAAACTGCATAAAATTCAGTCACATGTCTTAAATGTATAGAAGCAAATCATATTTTCTCATAACTTAGAATTTCTTATATATCACGAGGGTGAAAATCATTTGAAAATATCACAAGACTTTTTGAATCTGACCTCAAATATATTATCTTTATAATTAAAAATGTGAAATAACAGCACATGAATCCACTTAATTCAACAATCAGTTTTATATGCAATTTATACACTTGATAATACAGTGCCATTTTTAAAATGGTTCTAAAGCTTAAAATTATATGATTAGTATTATCACTTTGTTTTAGCCCAAAAAATAAGTTGTGGAAACTTTATTTTAAATGCCATGGCATTGTCTAACTTTTTTTTTAAAAGAATCTTCCTAAAGTACATGTGAATAATTGTGTTAAATTATTCATCATGAAAGTTAATTTGACAGTTAGCTAAAATAAAGAAATGGGTTTTCTGAATGTAATCCAGGACTTTAACATCTAAGGGCTAAACCACACTGACAGAATTCGTCCTTGATGTGGCCTCACTGCTGTATGTTAACCCCAAAATTAACATTTCATACTTAAAGAGCTAAAAAGAGTGATCACATTTTTTGACAAAACAGAATATGCTGATTTTTATCTTGGAGAAGAGCACGAAATAGTGAAAGTTGAACATGTTTTGGACTGAATTCCTAATTTCACCTTTCATCAGTTGTATGATTGAGGCAAACTGTTTAACTCTCTGAGCTTCGTGATTCTTTTTTCCAGCTGTAAAATGTTAATTAAGATATGCCATTTTTGGCTTTGTTGTGATGATTAAAGGAAATGAAAAGCAGCTATTTCTGTGCCTGAAATATAGAAGGTACTCAATAATTATTAACTCCCTTCCTTTCTCTCTCTTCATATCGGAGGGAAGGGAATACTTGTGATACCCTTGGGGCCCTAAATAGAATTTTTTAAAATTATATTTTATAACATTTATTAGTGGGGTTTTTCACATGCATTAACTCTTTTAATGTTTCCAATAACCTTATGTTAGGGGCAAAGTAGATAATTATTCCTCTTCTTTTTCAGGTAAATAAACAGGTGCAGGGAAATTAAGTAAGTTAATCAAGTTCACATAACTAGAAAATGACATAACTGGGATACAAACCCATGTCTGTATGATTTTGGAATCATGTCCTATCCCCTAGATCATTGGTTTCCAAACCCGGGCCTACACATTAGTACTCAGTGGTACAAAAATATTCTCTAAACTATAGAAAAATTAGGAAAATTTGTATAATCAGGGAGCTTTTCTGAAAATAGAATATATTCATATTTTTGAATTCAGGGCTTATGCCCTTTTTAAGGATATTTTTTTTAAAGCTATAGTGAGAATAGAAGTTAAATGTTTCTTATTTCATTCTAGATAAAATTAAATATCATCAAGCCTATATGTCTCCATTTTTAAAAATTTTACTGGACTAAGAAATGTGGAGCTGTAGAAATCATATGCTACTTGATTGCTCTCACTATTAATAAAAAATGAGATTGCCCTGAAAGAACATGAAGACTTCCAAATTAAGCTGGCTCCAGAGAATGTAACAGGATGAGGTGGGTAGCCACTATTCTCATCATACATAGACTAAAAGCACCATAAAGGGCAGTTTAGAGTTTTAATGGGTTAAAATGGTGGTAGTTTAGGCAGAACTGTCAAGTTTGGTGGTGTCAAATTATTCACTAAAAAGAAGCTATATATTGATAGGGTAAAGAGACTCCAGTGACTGTGGCTGATTCTTAGCCGGCCCTCAGCTGGCAGTCCCAGTGGAAGCACACCTAGCACGGGGCAGCAACATTCATATGATTCTCCGCAGTGAAGAGCCAGGGATCTTCAGAGTAATGCCCATCGGTGACATTAGGGTTAGTAGGGTACTAACATCATAATGGTCTGGTTTTCTAGATTTTTTTTCTACATGTCAATTTATTTTTTATAATATGAAATTCTCCATTCTCATTCATTCCTGGCCTCATCCTTGAAGTATCTGACTGGGCAAAATAATGTTCAGGAAGTCTGAGATTTAGTAACCTTGCATTAATGCTTTTGCATGTATCCTGTCTTCCCATCTTCCCCAGAAATAAGGCTGAGTTGCTCTGATACAATGCCTCTAAATACCCTGTGCATATCCTTCTCGTTGCCCTTCCATCCTACAACACAATTCCCTTTTTATTGTCTGTATTATCAGTGCCTACAAGGTACCTGGCACATGACTGGCATCAGAAAGTAAATGGATGAATCAATTAATTAACTAATTAATGGTGTCTCTAGTACAGGTATATCTGGAGCAACTTTAGAGACTTCTCTCTATAAAGATGAGGTCTAGTGATGCACTCCTTGAGCGTCCCTGTGAGGGCAACCCCAAGACATTGCAATAGAACATCAGAGCCACTGAAATACTATCAGGATTTGAACACCCACATTTCAAATTTGGTCTACATTTACAAAATTCAAGAGACTTATACTGATATATGATGTCACTGTTTTTACAATTACATAATCTTGAAATAAAAAAAGGATAATAAAGAAATATCTCAGGTCCTTCAATGGGTTTCTTTGATGACGTAAAGGCCCATGTGTAGCCAGGCTGCTCGTGGCTCAGAGGTTGAGAGTCGACCTAGGATCCAAGAGATCTAGATTGGATTCCCGGTCAGGGCACATGCCCGGGTTGCAGGCTCAATCCCCAGCAGGGGGCATGCAGGAGGCAGCCGATCAATGACTCTCATCATTGATGTTTCTGTCTCTCTCTCTCCCTCTCCTTTCCTCTCTCTGAAATCAATAAAACTATATTTTTTAAAAAAGACCCATGTGTAATCAAGATTTTATTCATAAAATGGCACTAAATACATTCACAATGCAGGATAAAATGCATCCTATTTTTTTTGACAACTTTAAAAGCAAACCTAAGGATATTAGAGTAGTTGAGAGATCATATGGATGTAGTATGTACTTTCAACAGAATTTTCCCCCAGAAGGAATTATAAGCAGCAAATCTAGAAATGTTTTGGGGTTCTTTGAAATAAAATGGAAATTAAAATGACATATAAAAATCCATATAGGTTAAGTCAAAGTGCATTAAATCCTGCAACCTAGCTTCATGATTAGATTAGCAGAAATCTGTGGGGCAAGGAAATAAGCTGCAATATACCAAAAAGCACAATTCTAAACTGTGATAAGATAAATACTTTTAAAGTGTGAAAAATTTTCAGTATCAGTGTCTAGGACAATGCAGCTTTCTCTGAGTGAAAAATATAAACTAGAAACATTTCTTTCAACTAAGCAATCAGTGGAATATGCTTAATAAAATATGTTTATGAGAACAATATCTCTACTAAGTAAACTACACAAATGCCTCAGGTCCTTTCGAAATCGCAATAATTTAAAACCATTAAGGGATTGCAGATATAAATAAGTGTCAGTAAGTTATTTTTAAATTCATTTAATGACTGATGCACTTCTTACAATAAGAAAATTCAACATTCAGAAGACTTTCTAAGAAGATAAACAAGAAAGTATGTAACTCTGGCTGAAAGGGTGTAGTGGCATTGGCGTGACACCAGGGGACAGGCCTAACTAGAGAGTGATTCAAAAAAACCTAGTGCTTAACTGAATCTCCAAGATTTATTGACAATTTTTCACATAAGCAATGAGAAAAAAAAAGTTTTTAGACAGAGGAGCAGAAGCAATAGTATGGCATACTATTTAATACTCTTTTAGCCATAGAAGACAAGAAACACAACCCAAATTGGCTTAAGCCAAAAATAAAAACAAAAACAAACAAACAAAAAATGGAGAGACATTTGGCTCATAGACCAAAGTCTAGACATAAAAAGAGAACTCATCTTAGGCATTTCAAACTGAAAACATTTACTGTAGGAAACAGATTACTCCGATGTTGGAAGCAAAAGGATATGCTGAGTTAACAAAGATAGTAACTTCAGGACAAGCCACCATGCTTGAAGTTGATAAAACAAAAACCAACCTAGGATCTTGAGGGTGGGGCTCCAACATGTCTGATGCTCAGACCTCTGAGTGGGGGCACAGTGTAGCTGGAGTTAGAAACATACTGGAGTACGAGTAAACAATTTTGATGTGCTTCTCATGAATACTGGTGGGAGCCAGGTTTCTCACTGTTGGGGTGGTAATTTGCACATAAGCAAGGGGAGAAGGCTGGAGCGAACAACACGGTAATGTATTAGAGTTGGCAACATCACTAAGAACCCATGATTACCTTGATATAGATACAGATCAATATACAGTTGACCCTGGAACAATGCAGGGGAGCAGAGACAACAACTCTCCCCCCACCAATCTATTGAAAAAGTCATGTATAACTTTTAACTCCTCCAAAACTTAACTACTCATAGTCTACTGTTGACTGGAAGCCTACTGACAACATTAAACAGTCAATGACCATATATTTTGTATGTTATACATATTATATGCTGTATTCTTACAATAAAGTAAGCTAGAGAAATCAAATGTTATTAAGAAAATCATAATGAAGAGAAAATACCTATACGTCAAGTATTGAAAAACGTCCAGATATAAGTGGACCCGTGCAGTTCACACTCATGTTGTTCAAAGGCCAACTGTATATGGGAATAACTGTAGATATATGTATATACACAAGTTCCTATATACACATACATTTCTGTGGTCTGTCATCTAAAAGGTTCTAGAAGTGAGGAGACCCCAGTAGCAACGAGCTCACTTAGTACCCAGATGTGGTTTCTGTTACCACTCTGCAATAAAAGGAACCAGGGAAGGAAATACACAAGACGAGCCTGAAGCACCTTGTAGTGTCAGAAAGTAAGGAAGTGCTCAACCAGAATAGAAAAACCCAATTGACAGGAGTATGTCAAAAGGACATAGTCAACTGAAAGGGCTCCCAATAGTCAAAGCCAGAACAAGTTGAACAACAAATAAAGTAGTCTTAGACCATAATCCATATGAGTCCATACTGATATAAACAAATGATTAAGTCAATAAGTAAGAAAGAAGAGACAGGTGAGGAGTATATATAATTTCTTTGGTACAGCCATCTCTATTTTTCTATAAAACCAAAGTTGCCGTTTTTTTAAAAGCCTATTGAACAATAAAATTTAAAATGGTTAAAATGGCAAAGTTCATAAGTATATTTTGGGACAATAAAAAGTCTGTTATAAAAACAAATAAATAAATTAGAGGCTAGAGCTGGAATTGTCTTCAGTTGCTGGAGCCATGCTGTCAGGAGCTGTGAAGTTCCTCTGCCCTCCTTCCTCCTTCCACTTGCACTGTAACACCTCCCAGTGGCAGAACCTAAGGGGAAGCTGGTATCATAAGACTCTGTGCAGTTAGTTTGCAGAGTCCCAGTCTCCTAAACTTAGAAGTATGACTTTAGATCTTAGAGACATTAGGTAGATCGCTAGCAGAGCTGGCAAGAATTGAACCAAGAACTTAAAGATGTCATCAGGAACCATCCTTTGACTTTTCTCTCTTCCATATTGGTTTCATTCTTAGGTAAAAAACTCACAGAGGCTAGAGGCTAGCTTGTCTTCAAGCTCAAGACAATGAAAAAAAAAAAAAAAGTGCCTCTCTTTTTGTTGTTCACGCATGCAGTATTCTGGGATTGGGATTGGTTAGACCAGCCTGATTTGGGTCATGTGACATGCCATTCCAATCATGTTCCTTTAAAAAAGTTATTTGACTTGCCATGCCTAAGTCTTAAGGTAGAGCCAATTAATTCCACCCAAAGCACATAGATTGATAGTGGTACCCAGCTACACATGGGGATGTGTAAGGGCATTGCGACGGATGTAGATAAGAAACTAGCTCCAAAACAAGTTTATATGCCATGAATTTTTTTTTTTACTTTAATTGTAGCAGATAAGAAACCATTGAGAGATTTTGAATAGGCTTCAAATTTGCATTTTAGAATAATTATTACAATAGCATTGTGGATAATATTTCCAAAGAGTTACACTAGAATCAGAGCAATGAGCTAGATTATATTAGACAATTCCATCACTATAAAATTAAAATGGTGAGAGCCTCATCTAGGAGGCATGTGTAAGAATGGGGGGGAGGGAAGAGAATTATAGTCAGAGTAATGGTATTGCCTATTAACTGAATGTGTGGGGTAGAAGAAGAAAGTAAAAAGTCAAGAACAAGGATTTTAAAACCTAAGTGAGTTTAATCATTTCTTGAGAGACTTATTAAAATGCAAGTCCAAATGACCCATCCTCAGGTCATTTCAAAAAATTTTCATTTATTGATTTTCAGAGAGAGAGGAAGGGAGGGGGGAAAAAAAGGAAGGAGGGAGAGAGAGGGAGATTTGTTTAAATCGGTATAGAATGGGAATTATGTTTTAAATCTTCATTTTTAATTAGCACATAGGTTCTGAGGACCACATTTTAATACAGATCTAGAACCATTCTGTGTTCTGGCTTGGGTAACTGAGTTTTGGGGCAGTTACATTAACCAAGATTAAAAGTAGAGGAAGTGGAAAAAGGTAGAAAAGAGGTAGCGTTTTTATTTTGCATGAGTCTGTACCAGTATTAGTATTAGCACCAAAAGTTCTCCATTGTGGGAAATCCCGCAGCTCAGGGCAAACCCAGGACTCACCCAAAATTTGGAAGAGAAACATGTATTTTGTTGAGCAAGAGCAGCCTGGAGAAAGTCTAAATATAGATGTCTCATAGGCAACTATACATTTAGAAACTAAGAAAAGAGATATGAGCTGGAAATACACATTTATAAGTCACTACTATACAGGTAGAAATTTAAGTATTAAAGTTAGACGACACCAGCCCTGGCCAGGCAGTTCAGTTGGTTAGAGCACTGACCCATAAGCCAAGGTTGCGGATTGCAATCCCCTGTCCGGGCACGTACAAGAATCAACCAGTATGCGTAGATAACTGGAACAACAAATCCATGTTTCTCTCCCTCTCACTCTCCCTCCTTCCCTCTCTCCCTGCCTCCCTGCCTCTCTGAAATCAATAAATGAAATTGAAAAAAAGATTAGGTGATGCCAGTGAGGATAAATTGCATAAAGTAACAATAAGAATAAAGAAGAGGAAGAGGGAGAGAGGAGGGGGAAGAAGACTATGAAAATGTTAATGAACATCAGTAGTTAAGAAAATATATAAGAAAAGGCATCTGGCCCGGCCGGGAGTGGCTCAGCGGTTGAGCATCGACCTAGGATCCAGGTGATTGGGGTTCAATTCCCGGTCAGGGCACATGCCCGGGTTTCAGGCTTGATCCTCAGTCGGGGGCATGCAGGAGGCAGCCAATCAATGACTCTCATCATTGATGTTTCTATCTCTCTCTCTCCCTCTCCTTTCCTCTCTCTGTAATCAATAAAGATATATTTTTTAAAAAAGAAAGAAAGAGAGAGAGAGAGAGAGAGAGAGAGAGAGAGAGAGAGAGAGAGAGAGAGAGAGAGAGAGAAAGAAAGAAAGAAAGAAAGAAAGAAAGAAAGAAAGAAAGGAAGGAAGGAAGGAAGGAAGGAAGGAAGGAAGGAAGGAAGGAAGGAAGGAAGGAAGGAAGGAAGGAAGGAAGGAAGGAAGGAAGGAAGGAAGGAAGAAAGAAAGAGAAAAGGCGTCTGCAAAGGAGAATAAGGAGGCACTTTCAATGACCAAGACACTGAGAAGACTGACAGAGACATCAGTGAAAGTGATAATACCTGGAAAAAGGAATGGTCCAGGATGTCAAGTGGTCCAGAAAATCAACAGCTGCAGAGAGGGAGCCATTGATTTTGGCAGTTAGCAGATTATAAGTGAGTTTAGTAGGAGCATTTTTATTTATGTGAAATTTTATTTGCAGTTTAATTTACGTAGCTCTGTATTAAAGTGCCTTGAAGAATTATCAAGAAGAGAGGAAGTGAGGACAATAAGAATATTCCAAAGACTGCAAACTAGCCCAAACTAGCAAGTGACAACCTGAATTCAGCCCATAAAAATCTCTTAAGAGACCTGCAAAGTTTTATGTTTGGGTTTTGGTTTGGTTTAATTAGTCAGTAGCGTCTCACATTTAAGATATTTTAGATAAAAATCCAGATTTCCAGGTTTTCTTGGAAAATGAGAAGCTCTGGCATCTGGATCAGCATGTTTGCATGGCAGGGATCCACCCTTTCAGGGGCTCTGCAATTTCCATTGTTTCCCCCCTCACCCCCGCCCACCTCCCCTCCAGGTGTCATATCTCCCACTTCCATCAACAACCACTGGTCTCTAAAAACATCTGAGTGTGAGACCCAGTTATAACATAGAATTCTAAAAGAAAGAAAAAAAAGTATCTATATCGAATAATTTGGTCCAGTGAAAGTTTTGACTTTATTGTGTTTTTTAAAGATGGTATTAGCTTGAGGCTCTCTATATGCTAACTAGAAGCAAGGGGATAATTATTGAAGCAAAGTCAAAATGTGAGAGAGGTGATATAGAACCATGCTGGTGAAATCAACCTTGGACGAGTGGAAGGATTCCCCCAGTGAACCTAGCTGTATATGTAATGAAGCTATGATTTAAGAATGTAATAGTAAATATAAGTTAACTAAACTCACCTGAGAGAGGTAATCACTAAGGCTTCATTGTAGCCTCATACAGATCAGAATTTGGCAATTAAGGAAAAAAAATAAAAGCCCCAACATTTTCAGTTATACCAAGAAATTAGCATTTAGTTTTCTAAGAGGCTCCAGGCATAGCTCATGTTTTTGTGTTTCTGATGAATTATACCCAGCAGTCCTTTGCCGCTATAGTGTGCCCTCCTGTAAAGGACTGGAGAAAACATGTTTGTATAAATCCAAAGACTTTGTAAATCAAGACTGCTACAGCACAAAATGATCCATTTCCCAACCTTGCCTGGGAGTATTTTTTTACACATACATATCCTTCTCATGAAGTTAAAATTTATTTTTGTTCTGGTTGATGTACTGGGGCCAGGTGAAACCACAAAGTATATTACCTGAGTTGCAGTTTCATATGAATTAGTTAGAAAAAGTTGTTGACAGTGGCATGATTCTAAAGAGTGTGCTAGAATCTGCAAATGCTATAAACCAAACCTCTGATGGGTTTGGTATATCACCCAGGCCCCTCCAAATAAAAATGCACATATTAGATAGTTCATTACTACTATACATTTAAGATAAAACATCTCAATCTAACATCAGGATCAACCACAACACAGCTCAATTTACATACATGAAAACTCAAGGCAATCTATTATTATCTCACCTATTTGGCAGTCAAATTATTTTCTGGATCATTCTGCTTAGTTCATTCTGCTTAGTTCTTTTTCCATAATAATGATGGGCTAACTGTTTCATTTGCCTTAATGTCTCCGTTGGATCCACATTATGGCAATACTGCATCATTATAGATTTAACCACTGCAATAATTAGGGTTTGGAAATCTAAAAGCTTTCCCAGAGAAAACAATGTCTAGATGTAAGCATGAGTAAAATATTATAATCCTTCCAACTTTAGAGAAACTAACCCTTGTTATATATTTTCACAAGTATTTGAAAATGGAAATACATTATGACCACTGTGGTAATACTAAAAGTTATTGTAGAACAATGAGGGAGAAATCGACCTTGGACAAACATAAGGATCCCCCCCAATGAGCCTAGCTGTGTATGTAACGAAGCTATGATTTAAGAATATGATAGTAAATATAAGTTAACTAAACTCACCTGAGATAGATAATCAATCACTAAGGCTTCAATTTTCTGTAGACCCATCACCCTTAACAGAAAGATATTACAGCAGCAAAGAAAAAAAATACGTACTGAAAGATGTGACATGAAAGTGAAATGAGAGACTTTTGAATCAATTGCCTACTCATTTTCAAGTAACTCTTTAGTCATACTGAAACCATGCAGGTCAGCCTAATGTAATCTTACCCAGCAGTCTGCAAATGAATGATCCTAAAATGTATCCATTCCTCTTGTGTGTATGCCTCTGAAGTTTTACTAAAAGATTTAGCAAAATTTGGAGCACAGCATGCATTTATTCTTACTCTCTATCAAACTGATTCACAAAAGAGAATGTTAAGTAGTCTTCTGTGACCCAGTAGGCACAGCAGGTCAGAGGGACTGAAAAGACACGTGAGATGAGAGTAAGCCCCTTGCTCTGCTATATATCTTTTACAGTTTCTCTCAGTTCATTTTAATTTAAACAGAATTTTGCTCCCATGTTTTTTTCTGAACACAACACTTCTTTACAAAGGCTTTGATTCTTCTCCAAAGATGAGAGAGCAAATGAGAAAGTTATTGAAACTGAGGAAGAGTTATGATTCTTTCTCGCCTGGATCTGTTTTATAACTCCCCAGTCAGATATCCCAACTTCTAACCTCAAACATGTTATAACTTTCTAGCCTTCTCAGAATCGATGGTATCAGTGTACCCATTCATTTCCATCTCAAGAGGCCTGACTCAAAATAATCCACTACTATTTATCTACTTCCCTTCTTCCTGTTCAAATTTTTGTCTGTGTTAGCTTTCTGTTGCTGCTGCAACAAATTATTACAAATGTAGTGGCTAAAAAAACACCAATTTATTACCTTACAATCCTAGAGGTTTGAAGCCTAATGCAAGATCTCCCTGGCTACAACCAAGAGTTGGAAGGGGTCCTTTTGAAAACTCTACAGGACAATCCATTTCCTTGCCTTTCCTAGCTTCTAGAGACCCGTATTTCTTGACTCATGGCCACCTTAAAACATTTTTAAAGCCAGCAAGTCCTTCTCTGCTGGTATCACTGTGACCTTGGTTCCATCATCCTATATGTAACTCTGACTCTCATACCTCCCTCTTCTTCCACTTTTAAAAACCCTTGTGATTTCATAGGGACCACAGGGGGAAATCCAGGATAATCTCCCTATTTTAATGTCAGTGGATTAGTAATCTTAATTTCATGCAATTTAACATACCCATAGGTTCTGGGAATTCAAATTTAATCATCCTTTAGAGGCGATTATTCTGCCTACTATAGTCTCTAAAAGTTCATCCAAAATTTTGTTCTAAAACCTCATATAAACACAACCTTTATTTACCCTGACAAGATTTCATTTCATTTTTCAAAACTTTTCCAAGATTATACTTTCTTGTCACCATGCTATTGTGAAAAAGTATTGAGTAGGATTGAAAAAACTTAAATCCAAGTCCTGGGTATCCCACTAGTTGATCAAGCTACTTAACATTCGTAAATCTCAACTTCTATGCTTATAAAAAAAAGGTAATAAATAGCTCACAACTTGACTAAGTCACAGAATGCTATGATGACCAAATGGGTTGGTGACTTGGATGGTCCTTTAAAACTTTTAACTTAAACAAATGGCAAGTCAAAGAACAGTGATGTAAACTTGAGATACATTGGCCTGTGTTAAAGTCCTGGCTCTTTCATGGACCGTGGCCTAGTTTCTTAAGTTCTCCAAATTAGTTTTGCTATCTATAAAATAAAGCTAACCTCTCAGAGGAATTAGAAATAATAAGATAAAACATGTGAAAGTGCTTAGAACAGTGCTGAAAGTGCATTCTAAACATTCATTGTTAGTTTTTTAAATTTTTATTGAATTTATTGGGGTTACATTGGTTAATAAAGTTATATAGGTTTCATTGTTAGTTCTGATAATTAATAAATGATTGAACTAATTTGCTTATTGAGTTTTCCAAAATTTTAATTTTAAAGGAAGTGAGATTTCTTATTGTTCAACTCTGGTTAGTGTGTGGTTATCACAATTTGTAAAAGATCTTAAAATCTTTTTTGTCCCTTTTTAATCAATAAATCAATCTTTTAAAATACATTAATGCTATTATTTCTTATATTCTAATTGTCCTAAATTTGTCAATGTGAGTTCCTTCAAGACCACTCCTATTTTAATTTAAACAAAACTTTGTTCCCATGGTCTTTCTAAGCCCAATAGTAGTGATTTGCAGAGGTTTTATGGTGCATCAAAATGCTCTAGATTCACATTACCATTTTTCTGCCACAAATCTAGAATCACCCATTTCTTCATAAAACCCTGGTTTCTTTTAATGTTAAATATTATTAAAAAACCCAGACCTAGGCACCAAAAATTTCCATTACCAGTGACTTGTCATTGATTCTGGCCCAGTTCCATGGACAGGGCTAAGAAATAAACATATATTTATAGTCCACACTGTCTTTCTTTGCCTGAGGATTTCACCTACATTTCTCCATACAAAAACCCCGATTCCCAAAAACAACAATATATTTATCCATTTGTTTTATCCTTCAGTACACACAAAATAATTCCAGAACTATTAAACCAATATCATTATCAACAACAACAACAAACTTATTAAGTACAGAGTTGGGTTTGGGTTTTTTATTTGTTTGTTTGTGTGTGTTCATCTTTTGCATTTTTTATTATAACTCTATAACTCACTAAGGGTGAGAAATATGTTCCAAAGTTCCTTAAATAACTCCTATTTCAGTCAAATCAATTTTCTCTGGACACCTTCAGTGTTCAATTTTCCTCGAGCTTTTCACAAATTATTCTGAGATAATTTGATTCTCTTTGATTTTTATTTCTGAAATGATATTTATCTCTTTCTTCCATTTCTTTCCTGAGTCTAATTGACTTGCTGAATGGTTGGTATTTTTTCTGATATCTTAAGGGGGTTTTTTGGTGTGTGTTTTTTAATTTCTGTAGAATCTTTAACTTTCACTGCCTGCTTCTTTCTTTTCCTTCACCAATAAAACTCCAGAGGATGCTCCCTACTTCAAGTCTCCACACGCTACCCCAAAAGAGGTGCTTTTCCTGAACTTGTACCACTGGTTCTATGCACCTTCATACCTTTTCCTTTTTATCTCCCAGTAACCAGAGCTCTGACCAACAAGGTCTCTGATCTGCTCTCAAATTTCTTCATTAAGGGTGTTGACTCTTACTGTGTGTTATTTTATCAGTGTTTATCACTATTTGGTTCCTATCACTTTTCTTGTTTTCTGCTGAATCTCTGACTCCCTATACAGCCATGCATGCTGAGAATAAATGTGCTTAATCTGTATTTTTATTTCACTACCTTCACACAATTTGGAATTTGTAGTAGTATTAGTGTTCTAATTATGCCATAGGTATCAAGTATAGCTAATTTTATTTGCTCTTCTCATTGACCTGAATGCATGGCTTTTGGGGAAATGTTTAGAAATTTTTATTTAGACAGTTGCCATTACCTATAGATAGCTGGAATTCATAATCATTATTTCTCATTCCTTGTAACTACTTGATAGCACAGATGTAATATTAAGGAAAATAACTGATTCAGAAGTCTAGAGATTAGTTCTTCGAGAAAATATTTGTAATTATAACATGCCTTATGGTTCCCATCTGGTATGCATTGGCCCAAAGCTTATTCATTACTGAACTTCTTGGCTCTTACTGATTTTTTTGACCCTTTAATTGCAAGTGTTTCTTTAGCATTTTTCCCCTGAATATCTTTCCACCATAACCCTAATTTGGTTTGACTAGTTTCATTTGTTCTTGAAGCTCTGACCTTTGGTTTATCCCTCTTATTACTTGAGAAAGTCTACACATTCCTGTAACACTTAACACTCCTCTGTATTATTTGAAAGCTTAAAAAATAAATTGATATTACATAAGAACTTTTAAAGTCAAAGTGCTTTGTAAAGAGAACAGAATAATATTCTATCATTAATCCTACTTTATCTTAGAAGAAATATATTTAGGTGTTATTGGTTATTTTGAGATGATACAGCAAGTTTATATGAATTTCTAGTCCTGGGTATTAATTATTCTCCTTATATGTCTTACACATGGACATCTCCTTCATCTGAAGTATTTTTAATTTCTGCTCAAATAGGGTTCCTCAAACTCTAAGACCACCAACTTGCAAATACCTTTACTTAATTTTTATGTCTAAAAAAGTGAGTATATTTTCAACCTTCCTATTGGTACTTGCCATCACTCCATCTATTCTATTTTTATTTGTACTCACTTTATTCCTGCATGCATTTGTGTCTATTTTAATATCTGCATGTTTTTCACAAGTTAAAGGCAAGGATTTTCTCAGTTTTTCCTATATCACTGCTTTTTTTTTTTTAACTGCCAAGTTTAATCAGCGTATTTTTCATACGCTGGAAAAGCTCCTGAAAACACATTTATAATGGGAAAGTTCCTACGCAATCTTGTCTTTGCTGATGCTACACCACTCCCCACATCTGTTATGTCCTCTTTTTATTCTCACCATAAATTTCTTCAAGTTTTCCATATTCCAGTGCTCATTTTAACAAACAGAGTAAAAAGAGCAAAGAAAATTAATAAAGGTGAATAGAAAGCTCCTAGACCAATAAATTTCCATTCCCTAATATCTCCTATGTGGTAAGAATATATTAAAGAGCAAGGAAGAAAAATATGGTTTCAAGTCTTGGGATGAATCTCAACACCAGACTAATTTACTAGAAATTAGTTATTTAGACTAAGAGTGAGAGAGATGAGAGCTCCAAGGCTAGCAAATTAGAGAAGACAGTGGAAGCACAATTTTATCTGACACTGACATTAGGAGACATGTGAAAACTGAGAAATGATTACCTGGGGAAATGTAAAAGCATATTTAGTTGCTATGATTACTTATTCCATTTAAACGTGAGATGCCCTTAAATATTCTGGGAGAGGAATGAAAGGAAGCATGAGGATTTTTCCAGTAGGTATTGGTATGAGGGACAACTTATTTCTACTTGACTCATGCTGAGTAATTGTGGTCCTGCATTAAAAAAAAAAAAAAAAAAAAAAAGATAAGTTAACATTTTCCAGCCTCTAAAGGGGAGCTGAAGTGCTTAATTTTTTCCTAAGATAATGCACATTTGGCATAGTTGCCAAAGTATATGTCACTGTAGAGTTTCTGCTTCTATGTTCACCAATTGCACTGAGTTGGAAATACATTAGTCCAGTTCAGTTTCAATTATTCTGACTTCTCATTAGAGAGGATTGATAACTACAGTTTTGCTAATAGCATATAAAGCTTTCTGTGATCTAGATTTAATTTAGGCCAATTCCCAGCACAGTGTGAGCTACTGTACAGTCAATGAAATAAGACAACCTAATTTTCTCACTTCATGCAGTTAGCTACACAGAGGCTGTGCCACAAGCCATTTGCCATTTACCATTCTCTGTGTGGATCTTAATTTATCAGTGTTTTTATTTTTATTTCTATTGTTGACACTGTTACAGATGTCCCCCGTTTCTCCTCCTTTACCCACCTCCACCCAGCCCCACCCCCTCTCTTTGGCCATCCCACATTGTTGCCTGTGTCCATGGGCTATGCATATATGTTCTTCTTTCTTGTTTTTTTTATCCCCACTCGAGGATGTTTTTAATTGATTTTTAGAGAGAAAGGGAGAGTGTGAGAGAGAGAGAAATAGATCGGTTGCCTTTCATATGTGCCCCAACCAGGGATTGAACCCTCAACCTAGGTATGTGCCCTGAACGGTAATCAAACCCACAAACTTTTAGTGTATGGGACCACGCTCCAACCAACTGAGCCACCCAGCCAGGGCAACATATGTTTTTTGGCTAATCTCTTCACTTTCTTTCATCCAGTCCTCCCACCTCCCTCTCCTCTGACCTCTGTCAGGCTGTTATTTTGTCAGTTTAAAAAAATCAATTATCGATAGCCTGCTTATAAAGTCACATTGTGATAGACAGACAGGAATGAGAAGAGCAAGGATGACTGGCCAGGTATAGAAGGTCATCAGGATAGAAAGTTCCAGGTGCCTAGCAAAGGACAATTGTAGGGTAGGACCTTGCCGCCTGGGTGGCCTTTCCTCCCCTAGCATATCACCAGTCATGTGGTTTGGACCCCTTGACCTTTCTTCCCTAGCTCAGTTGTATTCCAGGTCCAGGTCCAGAAAAGCAGCAAAACCAGCCACGGCTGACCTCAGGACCAGCTGCATTGAATGATGGCCCCTGCCCTGGCACCAGTCAGTGGAGACCACAACCCTGAAAGGACACACCTGGAAAGCTGCTGAATATTATAAGGAGGCCTTTCCCTGGGACCTCCCCTAAGATAAAGCCATTAGGACAAAGGACCCAGCACTCTCCCTCATAGGAGCATGCCCATGCCTTTCCCTTCCCCTTTCTTTCCCCTTCACCCCTCCCCCAGGCACATTACCATTAGCCTCCTCAGTCCCAAGCTCCAAGGGCCCTTCCTTTGCCTCTAGAACTTGTCTCCTAAGCCCATTTTTTCTAGAAATTCTTCTTCCACCTCTGTAATTTTACCAAGTAAATGTTCTCTTATAGTTTGGGTCTTGGCTCTAAATTCTTTTCTAGCCAGGACCCAAGTTCCGAGGTTGCTTATCCCAGGTCCGATCTGACCCCACCAGCCTAACACCAAGTGCTGTTCCCACTGCTTACAACAACATGTTCAAATTAGAAGTGGGAATTTTTGATACAACGTAAGTTAAAATGTTTTTAAACATTTAATGGGATGAGTATAACTCTAGCTTCATGTCTGTTTTTTATTTAAATCAAGTTCTTCTGTTAGTATAATAACTTAAATCATGTGAATATACTCACTACTTTTCATTTAAAGCAGTCTTTTCCAAAGGATATTCCAAGAAACATTTTACATATATGTTAATGAATGTAAATGCAAAGCACAATGAAAATGTTATATTAAAGTAAAAAACATGCTTCTCTTTCATAAAAATTCTCATAAACTTTAATATGATATTGTGTATTATTAATCTCTAAGAGTACTGTGGAGTAAGTAGTGTTTCTCAACTTAATTGGCAACAGTATCCTCTTTTTATCATTGGTCATCTTGAGGACCATCAATCATGAACTGGGAAATGCTGATCCAATTAAAACACTGTGTTTTACAATATAAGGTAAAACAATTTTATCTTAAAATATATGAGAATGTGCCAGGCCTCTCATTTCTGCAACAGACATTAAAGCTCCAGGTTCGAGAATGAATAAAATACTCTAAGCAACATCTAAGCAAAACTCAGACATTTATTCAAAAGGTATATGATGAAGTATTATCTTTTACATATGAAGCATACTGGGCATTAAAATTAATGCAAAATGAATATTAAAAAATGCTAATATGTGATTCTTATGTGTAAGAGAACCAACGCAAAAGGGGAGTGGTTGAGGCAACCTTTAGAAAGAGTAACACATTAGTTAGTTAATGTCCCAGGTGGGACTCATTTTTGTAATGTTTTTATCGATTTGAGAGAGAGAAAGAGAGAGAGAGAGAGAGAGAGAAGAGAGAGAGAGAGAGAGAGAGAGAGAGAGAGAGAGAGAGAGAGAGAGAGAAAGAAAGAAGAAAGAAAGAAAGAAAGAAAGAAAGAAAGAAAGAAAGAAAGAAAGAAAGAAAGAAAGAAAGAAAGAAAGAAAGAAAGAAAGAAAGAAAGAAAGAAGAAAGAAGAAAGAAAGAAAGAAAGAAAGAAAGAAAGAAAGAAAGAAAGAAAGAAAGAAAGAAAGAAGAAAGAAAGAAGAAAGAAAGAAAGAAAGAAAGAAAGAAAGAAAGAAAGAAAGAAAGAAAGAAAGAAAGAAAGAAAGAGAAAGAAAGAAAGAAAGAAAGAAAGAAAGAAAGAAAGAAAGAAAGAAAGAAAGAAAGAAAGAAAGAAAGAAAGAAAGAAAGAAAGGGAAACAAAGAAAGAAACTTCTTTTGGTTGCCTCTCACACATGTCCTGATGGGGGATGAAATATGGAACCTAGTTATGTACCTCAACTGGGAATCAAACCTGCTACCTTCTGGTATAGCTACAACCTTCCAACCAACCAAGACACACTGGCCAGGATGAGGTGGGACTCATTTTTTGATGAGCACACTACAGTCCAGCATTACCTAATAGACAGCAAGATTATGAGACATTGGGAACTTGGATTTGTTTCACTGGGAATGGAATGGTAGCAAATAAATTAAATAATAATGGAAAGGTGCAGAGTGTGAACCACTGTGTCAAGATCCTGAACTCATCATTACAAGCTCTGTGAAGGCAGGCCTACCTTTCAAACTCTGGTTGCAGGAGCATAGCAAGGAGCAGCAACCAACACAAAACATCTAAAACAACCTGCTGACATCACAGTTTTGCCTATGAGCAGTCTTATGAAACAGAAAGAAAATTTTTTTCTTTTTTAATGCTATTACCCACTCTCCATCCTATCTCATCTCTCTGGATATACACAACTGCATATCAGAGGTCCAGAAATCCAGAAAGAGATTTATACAATATGATAATGATAGAGTATGGTTAATGATACTTAGATGGCTGTATAGAGGCAGGAGTTACAGAAAATACCTAGCAATTGAAAAATAGGCAAAACTATAATAATAGTTACCATGTTAGAGCTAGCACATATAAAATTTGCCACACACCTGGCCGGGCGTGGCTCAGCGGTTGAGCGTCAACCTAGGATCCAGGCGATCGGGGTTCAATTCCCGGTCAGGGCACATGCCCTGCTTGCAGGTTCGATCAATGACTCTCATCATTGATGTTTCTGTCTCTCTCTCTCCCTGTCCTTTCTTCTCTCTGAAATCAATAAAGATATATTTTTTTTAAAAAAAATTTGCTACATGGCATGAACTGTTGTTCTAAAATCTATATTGAATAATTTAACTCTTAATACACCTCTGTGAGGTAAGTATTTCCACCATTCCCATTAAAGATAAGAAAACTGAGGCCCAGACCGATCAAGGATATTGTTCAAAGTTGAAGATAGTATATGTATAAATAGAATTCAAACCCAATCATCCGATTCCATATTCTTTGCTACTAATGACTACAGTTGCTCTAAGATGTTTTCCGAAATTTAAGTTTGAATTTCCAAGAGTTGATCTAATAAAAGTAATTGATTTTACATCTCCTAAAGGAATGATTAACCATGCATCTATTGCATACAGTCAGTGCACTACTTGCGAGTTTTTAAAACCTATTCCAAATCAGAAGGCCACGCCCAAATGCTGTATGGCCATGTTTAAGGATCTCTCTTAGAGTGGAGAAGCATTTTTCTTCTGTCAAGATGAAGCTAAAATGGAAAGACAGGAAGGGGAAATTTTGATTTGTAGGTTTTTTTTATCTCAGGAGCTCTCTGACAATCTGCTGAGCTGCTGTTTTATGCAGTGAGACTTTGCCGACCGTGTCAAGACAGCTTGCAGACAACTCATTTTTTATTTAGGAAATGTGTGCTTAATGGCTTCAGCGTCTGAAGTTTCTTTTGAATCCAATTTTGTGGTGTGCTTGTTTTGGTTTCATTTCATTTGGAATTTGGCAGAAAGGGAGTTGTGAATGAAAACTTTTCTTGTTTATGTACTTTTCTCTGCACACAGAAGAGACTGAATGTGAATTAATTATGATTCCATATGAAACCTATAACTTGATTACTGAAATCTTCATATGTCTTAATATATTTCATTATATTATATATTTAATGATTGCATTTTCCCTACATTTCTTCATTTTATAGAACTATCACAAATAATTTATATTGGTGTAGTTTAATGTTTTTTTCAGGTGGTGGTATAAGTTTATCTTATACCAATGAGATATATATATATTTTTTTTTAAATATATCTTTATTGATTTCATAGAGAGGAAGGGAGAGGGAGGGAGAGAGAAACGTCAATGATGAGAGTCATTGATTGGCTGCCTCCTGCACACCCCAGATTGGGGATCAAGCGGTGACCCGGCATGTGCCCCAACCCCAATCGAACCATGATCTTCTGGGTCCTAGGTTGATGCTCAACTGCTGAGCCACTTCATCTGGGCACCAATGATATATTTTTAATGTTAACACTGTCGATACATAGTTTACGGAGCCAGTGTGTTTCAAATAGTATGATTGTTGTGTTTTTTTATTTTCTCACTATAAATTTGCTTTAGGCATTAAATGAGCAATAATAACAGAATATCCATATTAATTATATATCTAGGGTCTGCTAAATACATACTGATGTCCACACCAATGTCAATTCTATGTGGATTATATTTATGCAATAATTCCCTGGAAACATTAGTAAATCCATCTCTTGCTTCTTTTTCAAGACCCTCAAATGGGCTTTTGAAGTCAATGAATTCTGAATTATTTATCATTTTTCAGAATGATAACAATAGATAAGAAATAGTTTCAGATGCATTTGGTTTACTGATTACAGCTTGTCATGATCATTCAATTATGTGGGTGAAATCTTACTTGTCAGAGAGTATTTCCTTATTGTAGTTGATGTGATTCTTTCACTGCAAGTTCTCAGGTTTTGAATGCTTGATGTGAATGCTTTGATTTCTTTCCAAAAACAGGAAGAATCTTTTGGTATGCACTATGCAGTTTTAAGCAAAAATGCAATGATTTTAAGAAATGGTAATTAAATTCTATTATTGTGGGCATATCTCATTTTATTGCAGCATTAAGAACATTCTTACTCTACAGGGCAAGGAACCAATTTGGGAAGTGTATCAGTTGCTGAGTATGTCTTTTAACCAATGCCAAAGACCTCAGCAGGGAAAAACATACTGCTTTGACCCATTATGATAACCTTACCTCTCTCCATTATTTTGGGCCAGTAAGTGCCACTACCTTGTCCCTGACTCACTGAGATACCATCATCTTCATTTAATTCAGAGAACCCAGTTCAAGGGCAGCAGTTCCCATTGTCATGCCATGCTTACAGAAAGCACCACTAGTGAGCTCCTAAAAGATGTCAGGGCTCCCTTCATCTATATATTTCTCAAAGTCTAGGGGAACAGAGAGAGATCTACATGACCTTCCCAAAGGATATACTTAAGAAGTTGGTGAGTAGGTCTTACAAAAATCCATGTAATACTCTGATCTCTCTGAGCCTTTTGATATCTTTCTCTACATTAGTCCAAGGAAATGCTGGTATTTTAAGTTTATTTCAGTATAGTCCAATTTGGGGCCCAGATATCAAAAAGTCAACAAAACAAATCCTTACAGCCATTCCTATATACTCAAGCTAACGCAGTAAATCCAGAATATCTGCTTAGTACACCCATATCAACTTATTATGCCAAGTTAAATATTACATTCCTTCCATTCTCATACTCCCTTGGGATCCGTTCTCACACATATTCCTCAGGTATTTGTTGATGTAAATTGGCAAAATCTTGCAAGTTTGTAGGTGGTTATGACACCTTCTCATTGTTGACAATTTGTGTCTGACCCCCAGGAGCCTGCCAGAACTTAAGTCTGGTCATAGGTCGAGAAGCAATGAAAGGTGGGGGGGGGGGGTAGATTCTTAAAAGGTTCAACTATCTCCTACAAAGCAACTATAACAGGGCAGACTCTTAGTTATTAAAAGAGAGAGAAATTAAACTCTGTAGTCCAGGGAGGAAAAGGCAGTTTTACCGGAGAAGAAAGCTGAGCATGTTTTATGGGTTCAACATTACCCATTTCATTGGAATCTGCCATAACCCCTAAGTTAATTTTCAGTGTCCCACTCCTTCTCAACTGCTTCTCTAAATATAACAAAGAATATTCTACAAGATTGTACATTTAATTTGTGTTATAATTCAACCACATGCATGATTAGACTTTGGATTTTCTTTTCAAAAATACCATCACCTCAACTATAGGAGATAAGGGATCCTTTTAGAGAAACCGTAGAAACTGGTTCTGTATTCTTGACCTGAATATTTAAAGCCCTGAGAGCACCTTTATTTTTTTCCACAAGTTTTTCAACATACTTAGAAAAAATCAGTTAACTCAATTATATTCCTTATTTACACTAAAGTGTTCTATTGTAATAACTACTTGACCACGCAGAGACAAAACTTCTATAGTCACTACCATGACTACCAACTTTGTGAGTTCATAATCAACCATGTTGTGGTGGGCCTAGCTGTTGTGGGTAAAAACGGTGGACAGTTGGAGAGATTCTAGGCATGGTGTGGGCAAAAGCAAGAACAAAATGAATCCTCTCCACACAATGGAGTCAGCATCTCATCATCTCTAACTTACAGTGACCTTCAGAGCATAGCTGCAGCTTCACTTTTGCCTCTCAAATATCATGCAATTACACCTTTAAGTAACTCTGATCTGATAGAACACAAGAAAGGAGAGTCTAGGAAATATAGTTTCTAATATAACCATGTTAACAACAGAATGATCTCGCATACTGGTTAAGGAGTTTAGTATAAGGCAGACACTGTACTAAACCCTTTAATTTGTATTATGCATTTAATCTTTATAACAAACTTGTGTAATTGGTGCTATGTTTATTTTTTACCCGAAAAATACCAATAACATAAAAACGATAATAAAATAACCTATAAATACCCCACTTATACATACAAACATAAAAAACAAAAGACGTCCCCTCCCTCCTCCGATCCCATCTTCCACCTGTGCACCCCCACTCTAATTGTAATTACAATAAGTCCTTTGTATCCATGAGCTCTACATCTATGAATTCAACCAACTACAGATCAAAAAATATTCCAGAAAAAGAAATTTCAGAAAGTTGATCCCTAAACAATATAGTATAATCACTATTTACATAGCATTTACATGGTATTAGGTATTATAAGTAATCTAGAACTGACATAAAGTATATGGGAGCATGTGTATAGGTTATATGCAAGTACCACACCATTTATATAAGGGAGTTAAGCATCTGTGTGTTTTGGTAACCTCAGGGGTCCTGGAACCAATCCCCTGGGCTACAAGGGAAAATTACTGTTCACCGTTTGTTGTATATCCTTCGTGACTCTTCTGTTTGTGAAAGGACAAGGCTATCTAGAGCAATTCTGATGGTTTGGTAATCAAAGACCCTCCCAGATTGTTTGTAATCTTCAGTGAGAGAAGGGGGAAAACATGCAATATGATTATGATGTAAATCTCAAAGTGGCATAGGAACTCAGAACTTAATATAGTTTATAAAAATAAAGAAATGTGATATTTCTTTCACACCTCAGTTTATAAACTAACATTCATCCTGGTTCCTTTAGCTAGAGTTCTGGCCCTAATTCCTTTTAACTCTCTTCCACTGCTGAACAACATATATGTTAGAAACTACATTAGTCCCTAAGTTTATATTAAGCAGGTACCTCATTGGACTCTGGACCTTAGCTAACCCTTCAAGTTTAACCCTCTTGGTCTCATACCTTTGCAATTTATAAAAGACCAGGAAAGAAAAATCTAAGTAAAGCATTTGTTCCATTATCATGTTTAGGTTCAACTACATGACTGTCTCAAAATTCTACCTTCCTTTCCTGTGTCCTTGCCATACTTCCCCTGTAAACAGAGTATACTTTTCAACCTCCTTTGGGTTTGGCCGTATGACCTGCTTTGATCAGTGGAATTTGAATAGAAATGATACTGTGCAATTATGACCAAAGGGCTGATCTTGACCTAGAGCCTGAAGCAAAACTGCTCTGGGCAACTTTCTAAGCCCTGAGTGGGAAATAAAACTCTATATTGAAAAATCATAAGAATTTATAGTTGATTAATATGCAGTATAAACAGAGCAATAACTAGTTTTTCTATCTATGGGTGCAGAAGGGTAGAGGATCCTTTCTCTAAGTAGGTGGGCAAGAAATCAATACCAGGTGTATGTTAATGATAACATATTATAATTATTATGTGATAACATTCAGGGAGAAAAATCCAATAATAAAGAGTTAAAAATAGAGATTTCTTTAAATAAAATACTATTTTCCGGGTTTTCTTTAATTCTTGGCTAATGCAATAGTAGCTGGTAAGTTAACTATCAAAGTATGTTTTATGGCTAAAGTTATACTGAAAAGAAAATTAATACTACTAAATATTTCCATTGTTAAATGAAAACAGGTATTAAAATGCTCAACTCAAAATGTTAGAAAGAGAATCATTTTAAAAACTTAAAACCTCATAATTAACAGTAAAACACTAGAGAAATGCCCATGAAAATCAGAAGAAGAGAGTTTACCCAGTATCATCACTATAATGTGACATTTGGAGAAACTTACCCAATGAATAATATAAAGAAGAAATGAAAAGCCAGTTTAATTATTTCTTAATAATAGTTATTGTCCTAACAAATACAAAAAAAAACCTTCTAGAAAATTTTGTAAAATTAATACGAGTTAATAAAAAGGTATATACTAAAATAAGCATAAGAAATCATTAGTACTATATAACCTAGGAAGAACAAACAAAATAGACATTTTAATTAGAATATATATAATTCAACATTGCTAACAAAAAGTATAAAATACATAAAAGTAATCTTAAGAAGAATGTGTTGAACATATATGAAAAAGATATATAAATTTCACTGAGAATCTTAAAAAAAGACAGGAATAATTGAAAAAAAAACTGCAGTATGCACCCAACTGAGATGAAAAGACATTAAGAGTCTTTTCTAATTATGATATAGGTTTAATATTATTTAAATCATATCCCAAAGTGATTGTTTTCAGAAATTGACAGAACGGTTTCAAAGTTTATTAAGAAGAGTGCATATATTTAAAGACCCAAGAAAAATTTTAAGAAGAAAAGTAATGAGGGAGATTTGCTATGACAAACAGGTGAATGGAATGAAATAAACTTTCCAGAAACAGACTTTTGCAATAATCTTAGACAGCAATAAAAATAGTATCATAAATCTGTTGGGGGAGGGGAGGGGAGGGCAGAGAGAAGGGAATGTTTTATTCAATAAATAATACTGAGACAATAGTTTATCTCTTTGAGGAAGAAAATATCATATACTCACCTAACAATATGCAAAAAGATTTTATTCTAACTTAACAAAATAAAAATCATAAAAAGAGAAAATATTTCATAAATGTCAGATCCCAAGGTAGAGAAATACCTTTTTATAGTAAATGTCCTTTTTTTAATTTTAAAAATTTACAAACGTATAAAAAGCAGTGAGAATAGGATGATGAATTCCTGTGTTTTCATTATCCAACTTCAACAGCTATCTAAGTTCTGAAACTTTCTGTGACACTGATGAACCAAATTACATAGGAAAAATTCTACATATTTTATGATGTAAATTTATGGGGGGAAAATTTTTTTAATTAAAGTCCAAACGACATATTTATCAGAAGGTCTTTGAAAATCTAATGGAGAAGGTATCCTGTGACAATTAGCTAGATAAAAATAAACATACTTTATGCAAAATGCAACAAAAACTCATAAAAATTCCAGCATCTTCAATTAAATTAGAAAAACAGCTACAAATTTAAAGCAAAAATATTTGCCAAACAGTGTGCACTTTGGAGCAAAGGGGGGAAGGTATAACCTTCCACACTTCGAAGGAGAATATTCAAGAAGTAAATGGTGCAGCTCTGTAAGGTCCTGGCATCATTTACTTAGACTGGTAAGAGTTGTGGACATGAGCCAGGGACAGGAAAAATAAGTAAGACCCCGATGCGGACCCAGTTCCCTACTGCTAACCAGCAGAGCGCCATTCCAAAGGCCTGTGCACTTGAGCCCCGGCCCGGGGGGCTCAGCTCGCTGAGCACCCTCCCGTGCACCGCAAGGTTGCCGGTTCAATTCCCCATCGGTGCCAGTAAGGGAGGCAATGGATTGATGTTTCTCTCACGTCGATGTTTCTTTCTCTCTCTCCCCCTCCCTCTCTCTCTCCTCTTTCCTCTCTCTAAAATCAATAAAGTATATTAAAAATAAATAAAAGTCAGTGCACTTGAAAAGAGAAACAAGAAATAAAAACAATGAGAAGAAAAAGACAAAATATTCAGTTTGCAATAGATATGACATATTTAGAAAACACAGGAAAATGAACTTAAAAACTATTAGAAACAATGAAAAAAGTGAATCAGAAGACTGATTACAAAATCAAAATATAAAAGCAACAACTTTTCAATATACAGACCAAAGTGAGTTAGAAAATTTAATAAATAAGTAGACCTTATTTTCTGTTGAAATAAAAACTAAGGTGAATCATTTAGGAAGAAACTTAAAAGAACTGTGTAAGGTTTATACAAAAAAAAAAACAAAAAAACTTTAAAGTCCTATTGAGGCATGTTAAAAAGACTTGAATAAATGGAAACACATAACTTGTTCATGGAAACCCAAATTACACACTGTAAAGATATTAATTCACTCTAAATTAACCAATTACATCAATACAAAACTGAAACAAAATAATTTAACAGAAAAAAATAATAGTTTTGATCTGTTAAAATAAACAAGCAAAACTAGTCAAGAAAATTAAGGGGAAAACTGGGAAGGAGCTCAGAAGAATATTAAAATATAATAGAGTTACATAAATTAGAGTAGCTCAGTAGAAGTGGGGAAATACACCCATGACTCTCAAATGGAACAGAATAATCAGCTAGGGTGAATGTTACCTCTGAAATGTCTCTGGGGTCCAAACATTAAAAATTCTGATTTGCTAGCTCAGAGTTAGAGTGCGGAAATGTGCTCATTTTTTTATAGCAAGATTCTCAGGTGATTGTAATACAAGTACAATTGTCCTTTCCTTAACAAAACTACCAATTTAACCTTATCTTCACAATGAGACATGGTGAAACAGCCAATGCCCTCTGCATCCTGAAAACACAGCCAGTGGGCTAATTGCTTGCTTGCATTCCCACAAATTTGTTCCCATGGTTGAGTCTATTATGTTCTTTCTCAGAACTAAAACTAAAAAGTTAGAACTGTTTATGCCTGCTGATTCCAAACAGTTACCTACTTTAATTAAACATTACATAAACCTATGAATTGGGTGTTCAAAAAGAAGGTTGTTTCTATTAAAACTAAGTTAGATGTTTTAGAAAAATACAAAAAAAGTAAATTGCTGAAAAAATCTTTTGAACTAGTGTGGATGAGAAAACTATAACAGATTAGGACAAAAGCCATAGAAAAATACACAGGTTACTCATAAATATCTTTCTTTAAGACCTTGCTCCACTTAAAAGAAACATGTAAGTACCATTAATGCAAACCTGATAACAAAAATTACAGAACCATAGTTAAAGGAAATGTCTGTAACCTAATTCAAGAGGATAGCAAATAATGTGAATTTATATGTTTTTAATTAAAATAATTAGGGTTTTATTTTTTAATGATTCTCCACTTTAACCAGTTTATTGATTAACAGAGAAAACACTCTTCCCAATAATTTTAGCTGAGAGTACATCTCTAATGAAAGAAAAAACAATTTGAAAAACACTAAATAGACAGATCAATGAAACATAATAGTGTTCAGAGATGGACAGATTAAATAGGACATTTAAAAAATACTTATTCCAAACAGATGGGGGAAAGATAGATAAAGGATATTGACAAATTCAAGTAGTCATTTGGAAAAATGTTTTACAGCTGTATCTTTTTTGTCTTCCTCACACAAAAATAAACTTGAAAAGGAAAACAAATGTAATAAGGTCAGACACGTACAAAAAAAAAACCCCACTAAATGTTTTAATAGAATTGTAATGAGATAGATCTTTTAAGTATGACATTACGTAAGTTATAAAGATGTTGAAAACTAGACAACAGAGCCAAAACCGAGTGGCTTATGCTGAGCCCCACATCATGAAACAGAATTATAGTTTCAGCTCTCTCGGAAATGGAATCTTAAACCAGCCAATCAGGAATCACCTGATCAGCCTTAAAGAAATCTGCCTGATAGGCCCCTGCCATTCCCTAAAAAAGAGAACTTTAAAATAACCAACACAGTTTGTGTCTAGTGTGTATAACTTCCTTGTTCCCACTCCCTTCTGCTTGTCTTTCCTTTTGAACAGCTCTTCAGAGATCCTATCTGCTAGATTGGATGTGCACGATTCAAACTGATTTTTGCTCAAACTCACTTTTAAAGTATTTTTTTAAATTGATCTTTATTGTTGAAAGTATTACAAATGTCCCCTTTTTTCCCCCACTGATCCCCTTCCCCCTGCACCCCTCCCCCCAGGCCTTCGCCACGCTATTGTCTGTGTCCATGGGTTATGCATATATGCATACAAATACTTCATTTAATCTCTCCCCACCTACCCACCCACCCCTGCCTTCCCTCTGAGATTGGGCAGTGTGTTCCATGCCTCTATGTCTCTGGATCTGTTTTGTTCATCAGCTTATTTTGTTCATTAGACTCCACATATGTAAACTCTTAAAATATTTAATATGCCTGTTTACCTTTTAACTTTTCTTAGCGTGGAAGTCAGAACCTAAAGAGGAAAAAAAATCCCCCACCCCCCCAAGTCCCCAGGAGCAAGGAGCAACCAGAGAGGTACTTGTCCAGCCCCTTGAGCTTGCTGCTTTCTCTCTGCCTAGGGAGGTGGTGGGTAAATTTTTGGTAACTCCACAGCTTTCTCATCATGAGCTTTCCTACTTTAAGTATTTCTTTTCCCAGACTTGGTCTGGAAACCATTGGATCAGTCTGGCTCTAATTTAGAAAATGGACTGGTTCTGGGGTAAGACTGGATCCAACTTAGAAATTAGACTGAGTCTGACTTAAACTAGGCTTGGCCCAGTGTGAGACTCCAGGTGAATAAAAATTGGTTTTAAGACTGAACAAGCAGATTAACTTTACCAAAGATAATCTTGAGTTACTGTGGCCACAGCCAAGCACTTTTAATCTGGATAAGCTCATCCATTTATAAGGTACCCTAAAAAAAACAGGTTTCAGCCAAGCACTCAATATAAAGGGAGAAGGGAATTTTTTTCCTCCTCTAGTTTCTTGACACCCAGATAAGACCTGCTGGAATACCTGGCTAGCACCAGGGCCTGCAGACCAGATCCTGGGAAAACTGGCAGAGCCAGCAAAGGGTGAGAATCCTTGTTGAACTCAGCTTTCCTAGATCTTTCTCTGTGGTGCCAGGTTGAGAGAGGATGGTAAAATTTCACATTGTCCCTTCCTATCCTAATTTAGATTGGCAACAAAAAACAAACAAACAAAAACATTTGTAAGAACTACATCTTTGAATTGTGACTTGTGAATTTGCTTTCCAGTATGGATTGGTATTGATCCTTTCCTTCCCAGGGGCAACTATTGCCTTGTTGTTGGCCTTGTTTTGTGTCCTGAGAACTTGGCTTGGCAACCATCAGATTGAGGGCCCCAAAAGTATGGTCTGGCTAGACAGAAATGTGGATTGAATTCCATTTACAGTGTGGGTCCTACTGGCTGTTGCCATCTCAGAGATCCTGGCATGGCACATGCAAGTTAGTAGAGGATTCTCTAAGGGCAATTTATTCATTAACCTAGAATCAAAGCAAGACCACTTCCTTTTTAGATCTCCCCATATCCAGTTGTGTCTTGGAGTTAAGGGTTCTCCATTGATATTCTATTTATTAGACTTAGACAACAATATTTGTTCATATAATTATTGTTTACAAATAACACTATCACTGATAGGACTGACCTCAAAACATTGTGCTTTAGGTTCACTTACAGTTAACTTAAGGATTATAAAAGGGGGCAAAAAATCAGCTGCCCTTTGGAGAAGTTGACTTGAGAAGTCAGAAGGCTGTTTAATGATTCGGGAGGGAAAGAGGCACTACATAATTGAACAGCTTAAGTGAAAGATATGTGTCCCCATTAAGTTTGAACTCAGTTACCAAAACCTTATTAATTAAATCATTCTAAAGAGTGTTTTGAAAAAACAATTAGTGGTATTACATTTTTCATTTTTATTTTCTTATCTTTTATACTTTAATTTTTGTAATAACATGAGAAATTAATTGAAACACTTTTAGGTGATATTTAATTCAAATAATAATATTTGATAGCTTAGAAATAAATGAATTGAAGAAATTAAATATATATTTATTAATGTAAGACTATATATTTTATAAATGTGAATTATATCTTTTACTTAATATTATAATAGCTAACATAAAAATCTGCCTCTATGCTGACATGGTGTCTTTTAGGAAATTTCAAATTATGATAGACAATAAGTTGAATACTGTCTGTTATTTGGGGAAATTTGCCTGAATCTTTTTTTAAAAATATCTGGCAGTTGGGTTTGGCATAATACTGGAAACCCCTAATTGGTCAGGCTCTGGGGATGAAGACAGGCATATTTTATTTGTACCCTCCAAAAAAATGATAGTTTCAAAACTTACTAACACTCATTGGGCAGGAACTAGAGACAGCTATTTGTCAGCAGTTGACAGAACTATATAGTAAATTGGGGCCCAGGCGTATATCACAAAATCATTAAAAAATCTCCAGGATCTCAGCCCTGGCCCAGTAGCTCAGTTGGTTAAAGCACCAACCCGGTGCCCCAAGGTTGGGGTTTTCTTTCCCAGTCAGGGCACATACAAGAGTAAACCAATAGATGCATAAATGAGTGGAACAAAAGAATGATGTTTCTCTCTCTCTCCCTTCCTCTCTCTCTAAGATCAATAAATTTAAAAAAATTCCAAGATCTCTGTGAAATGTTATTTATTCGACAAAAAAAGATATAAGTAAATTGAAGAAAACCAGAAATTTCAGCGAAACTGGGAGTTCTCCAAAGAGCTGTTTTTCTATCTTCCAAGAAATAAATTAGCTATTTTCTAAGGTCTCAACTTTTCTAAAGTGTCAAACAATGGAGAATGAATGAGGCAACATCACTGAAAGCTTCTTTGGGGATTTTCCTAATGATAACTCACTCTGAGCAGGAGTTCTGCATTCTTTTATGTTATATTCTTATCATAGTAGAGTTTTGCACCTGCACTATAGCATAGCTCTGTGTTTCAGACAAACAATGGGAACCTGGTTTCTCTCCATGATATGAGTGCCTTAGTATCAATATATATGGGAATTTTCTGGGGGAAAATTTAGGGCTACATCTAGCAACAGTGAATGCTTCTTCATACTAATATAAAATATATATTTCTCTTTTCAATTTTTCCAATATAATCTACATTTATTCAGAGGAAAGCAGCCAGCAATCATCAGCAATAATAAAACAATGCACAATACATACATATACACAAATGCCTCTCCTCCTCTTCACATACACACATGCACGCACACATAAACAAAACACGTTTTCAGGGTTTAACAGGTGACAAACATGTTATTCAGCCCTGGAGGTACAGAACTGACATGCACCAGAATGTCATCAGTTTGGGCAAGTCACAAAGTTTTAGTAGTGTGAGAAGCCATTCTCAATACACAATGACAATTGTCAATCATATGTAGCTCCTGTCCTACCTTCCGTCTCATGGAGAGAAGTTGCAACCATAAGTAAACAATAAAAAAGCTGTTTCTCTAAAAAAAAAAAAAAAAAAAAAAAATCTCCATAACATTGGAGCCCCAAATTCATAGCTTTAGTCCACTGATGAAAACATAATTTTAGGGGCTTAGAAAGAGGTCTTCCCTTGCCTCCTGCCAGATTATAGAAGGATGTTCATGCCTCAGGGGTTCCAAAGAAATCTGCTCTATTCAGGGCCCTGCGGAAGAGGGTTTGTTGTGAGAATACATTGCAATATGCAATAGCAATATGTGAGAAGTTATAGTAACAGACAACCCCAAAAGGTCTCTAGAGCTCAGAAAAGGAAGCAAATTGTGGATACCACATAGTACACTATAGAACTTGGTGTCTGAGTAATCATGAGAATCTCCCTAGAGTGCAGTTAGGGGGGAAAAAATTATAACAATATGTGGCTTGGAATATATTTATAGCATGTGATGCTGTGCTGAAAAGTAAAACTGTGTGTATTTATAATGCAACTTAAATAGAGAAGAGTATATAGAATCTATATGTAGAAAAACATGGTAGATGGTAAGAGTGGTTGTTAACACTGATGACTGGATATGTACACTTTTAATATTCTTTCTATTTTCTGTTTTCCAATTTTCCTGTGATAAAGTATGCTATATGCTATGTAGTGCTTTATACGTGAAATGTTAACAATGTTAAGATGAGTTTCATCTATATTTTTATTTGGTGATAGAAGTAATGAAAAGGAATTGGTGCATTATCAAAATAGGCATCCAGAAACAATGGCTTTAGAAATGTCAAAGTTCCTTAATTTTCTATTTGAGTGAGCACTTTAGTGCATAAGGTTCATTGTTATATCCAGTGTTGGCTTAAAGGTATAGAATAACAGCCCATAGCATCATTCATTGTTGGAGAACATATTTATCTACTAATTGAACTTACTATTTTTATAAAAGATAAAGCTTATTTCTTCCCAAAATAAAATTGTAAGTTTCATTTTGAATTATATTCCTGTGTAAGATTATATAAATAACTACTAACTATTTCTCTAGCTGAATTTTATATTTTATTTACTATCCAGATGCAGTGGAGAAAAAAATAAAAAAATAAAAATGCTAGGCTATATAAAAATATTGCTAACATAACATTTATTTTCCATTTAAATAGCAATGCAGGCACACTGCAGAAGAAATATATCCATACGGCATGCATAAACACCCTGGTTATTGATCCCTTAAGAGTTTTTGTGCTATAATAAGTTTGAAGACTGGGGGAATGTTTCGATAGCATTTCTCACATCATGGCATTTTTTTCCTATTATTATAATTTTTTCATTTTTACTTTAAATCATAGGAGGTTTTCATTATTACTTTTTATGTCATATACTATTCTTAACTGCTATTAAGTTGTTGAATATCTATGGTTAGTTTGTACTATTTACCTTTGAACCTAGATAACTGATATTTAAGGAGAACCAAAGATTATATGTGTGTTTGTACACATACAATCACACACACATACACACACACATATATATAAAATATATGTGTGCATATATGCACATATGTGTATACATACTCACCTATATACATAGAGGACATCATGGAATTTATGCTCTAAAAATAAAATAAATTATGGCAGTCTGAATACTGGATAAGAAGAGATGTGACTGAGAAAGGAAGGCACTTGACTGAGGAGAATCAATGTCAAATTCAGAAAAACAAGTAACATGTTTTTCCCCATCTCCCCTCCATTTTTTGATGCACCTCTATTAACATAATATTTCCCTTTTTTTTCTCAGAAGCTTAATTTCTGGAATTACTAGTAAGAAGAGAAAAAAAAACATGGTCCAGGAATAAGGGGAAAACTACATAGTATTGCTTTCAGCAAGAATCTGCAAAGGTACATTCGAATATTAAAGGCTCTGAGAAGTCCTGTGGTAAATAAATCTGTCCAATTTTTCCTAAACCTATGTTGCAATGAAAATGTTTCTAAGGAGCTAATATTCAACAGAACGCACAGAAACACATTCTGCAGCCCCTACCTTTCATTATCACACTTACCTTTGAAACACTGAATTTATAAATGTTCTAATTTTCAATGTTATATTTTTCTGAGTTTTCCTCCCATTGTTTTTTAATTCTTTGCATCTTTTCCATTCTTTGGTATACTTTTCCTCCAGTTGCTCTCACATCCTTAACTATTTCACTCATTTATTTATTCACTAATGTTTATTTAAAACACCTACACTGTTAAGTTCTTTTCTTAATCCTCATACAATGATATGTTTTTATTGATTTTTAGAGAGAGAGAGAGAAAGGGAGAGAGAAACATCAATGTGAGACAGAAGCATTGATCGGCTGCCTCCCATACACCCCCAACTGGGGATTAAACCCAAACTTAGGCACGTGCGCTGACTGGTAATGGGACCCACCACCTTTCTGCTGTGTGGGAGGACGCTCCAACCAACTGAGCCACCCAACCAGGGCTAAGTTTCTTTAACACAGCTCCCATTCCCTTTCATTCTTTTCTTTGCTACTGATTACCTTTTTATTTTTATTATTATTTTTAATCTTCACCCGAGGATATTTTTTCCATTGCTTTTCAGAGACGGGAAGGGAGAAAGAAAAAGAGAGAGCGAGAGAAATCGATGTGAGACACATCAATTGCTTGCCTACCACACGCACCCAGATAGGGGCAGGGGATCAAGTCTGCAACCGAGGTACAAGCCCTTGGCCAGAATCAAACCCCGGGACCCTTCAGTTTGAGGGCCGACACTCTAACTATGAGCCAAACAGGCTAGGGTCTAATTACCTTTTTAAAACACCGTGATCATTTTCACTGACCCTTCCATTTATTTCAATTATTTTTCCCCCAACTTCTTTATTCTGCAAGTCCCTACTTATATCCTGCCTTTGTATGTACACACACACACAGGATGGGGTATATTCACTATGTTATCATTATCATAGCACTTTATGTAATTGTCCTTGCATTTATCTCTCACACACAAGCTCAGAGAGGTAGAATCTACCATAGTGCACAGAGTATTTATATGACTTTTAATTGTTGAATGAATAAAGGAATCACAGAATAATGCTACTAGCATGACTATTCTTCAAAGACTCTTGAACATATTTATATGGAGTATATCATAAATATTTCATTGTTTGAATGCAGTTGCTATTGTAAAAGCTTTCATTGTTGAGTAGGTTGGTATTTTCCTTGATTGAATAAAAATTTGTTTTGTGGAAAACATTGATTTCATGGAGACAAGTAACAGCACTTAGTAGTTGGATTTAACAAATTCTTTACAAATATTAATCTGAATCAATCAATTTTTTAGAAGTGACTTTGTACTGATTGACATACCTAATCAGAACGGTGAAAACATCCAAAACTGTTTTTATGTAAAAAAAGAAAGAAAAGGAGGGGAGGGGAGGGGAGGGGAGGGGAGGGGAGGGGAGGGGAGGGGAGGGGAGGGGAGGGGAGGGGAGGGGAGGGGAGGGGAGGGGAGGGGAGGGGAGGGGAGGGGAGGGGAGGGGAGGGGAGGGGAGGGGAGGGGAGGGGAGGGGAGAAGAGAAATCTTTTGCTAGTTAATAAAGTGTTAATAAAGAATATCAGAACCCAAAAATCCTAAAAATAAATTTTAAATCATCTATCTTTGAATGAGAAACATATGGTTATTAACTATATTATATGCTTAGTTCAGTTAAACATATTAAATATGATAAAAAGACCAAAAGTCTAATTACTAAAAGTAGATTAGATCTAATTGCAATACAGAACACTAGAAATTTAAACATACAGAAGAATTTTTAAAAATTTTATGAAATGCATCATTTCACTTCAAGAAAATATTAAATATTTATTATGGCCTGATAGGTTGATTTATTTGTGTAATCAATAATTAATCACTCTGAAAGCTTCAGATCTTTTATAAATACCAAAGACTTAATAATTGCTTTACAAATCCTACATAGCATAGAATCTACAGACTTAATATATCAAGGAAAATGAATACACATTTGAAAGATGGCTGCTTTAAAAAGAATAAACTAAATCTCAAATGTTCATATTTTGAAATGTTTGCTTTGATAAAAGAGATCAGTGTGATGACAGGAAGATAAAAATAATACCATCTCTAAGCATAGATAGAGCATATGTATGGGCAAAAATGCCAACATAGCAAATTCACTGCCAGTTTCTGTTTTGAAAATATTAAATATGTATCCAACTCACAATTAGTCTGGATAGAGGAGGAAGAAATAAAATACATAGATTAAATTCACAGATGATCACTGCAGCCATTTATATTAACTCTATTCTCCAAATATATAAGAAATGTTATAATTAACCATATTGAGTTTCAACTCCTTTATATGTGCATCCTCCAATTATAATAGCCATAGATTTTAGGATTATAATAATGATGATTAATAGCGGTTTCACATTTATTGGGTGTGCAATGCCCTATAGCAAGGACTACATATGCAATCTCCTTTAAATCTTTTACCAACTTATTGGTAGAATTTGTTATGGCAAAACTCCACTATAATGTAATAAGTGATGTAAAAAACTTTCAAGTGCATAATATATGAAAAAATGTTATTAGAAGTATAATTAAATTATTAGATTGAGCCTGCACAATATTTGAGGGGACAGAGGAGAAGGGTTGTTGAGATGCAAAGATGCAGCCTGCTGGTCCCAACCGTAACTTGGTATCACCTAGTGGCAGTTGTCAGTTCTCTCCTTTGGGCTTGTTTTTTGGATTTAATATAATGATTTTAGTATTTATTTTGCATTCTATAAAAATCAATGTGCATATATCATTATATAAATATACATCCTTATTCCAGAAAATACAAACAAGCAGAAAAATGATAAAAAGTCGCTCATAGTCCTCTCACACAAAGATGACCAATTTTAAGACTTGAGTGCTGTGTTAACATCCAAGATGGTCCCCAATAATAGCTGTCAGTTCTGTCTTAAATATCTCCACGTGTCTTGAAAATGATGGTTAAGACTTCTGGGTCATAGGCAGCAGTTTCAGAAATTTTTAATGCCCATTTTGTCAATCAGATATGGAATGATTGGGCTTAGAAAGTACTAGGGACTTAGGGACTCACTCATCTTCCCTCATCCCAAAACCACTAGCCTATCATTCACTCACCTGGCCTTTTGCTCCCATCCAAAGTTCATTATGGCTACCATCCACAAGTTGTATGCTTAATGGAAGCTCAACAGAGAAGAAGCCAATGCAGATTGCATTATCTGAATTTGTGTTATCACCAGGAAGTATATGCTATTTTTGTCTTTATTGTTGAGAGTATTACAGATGTCCCCCCCTTTTTCCTCTATTGCTCACCACCTCCTGGTTCCTGCCCCATCCCAGGCCTTCACCACACCATTATCTGTGACCATAATTTTATCAAACCTGTTTTAAGAAAATATAAAACTAAAATTTAATGTTAGGTAACTTACCCAAAATCATTCAGCAATTAAGTAGAAATTGAGAATTAATCCTAAAATTATTTTCTTTGAAAGTAACAGAAACCAACACCAGTTAATGAAACACAAAAAGATGAAAACTAGTTTATTATAAGGATCCAGGTATTCTCTTGACACTCAAAGTCAGAATACAATCAGGAGAAACCTGTAATAAGGTGATGGAATAATAATATAGGGGACAGAGAAATACCTAGTTCTTTGCTTCTCTCTACATGTCTGCTTTATTCTGCTTTATTGCAAACCAGCTTTCTTTGCTGCTTTTCCTTGTTGCAGAAATAATCAACAGATTCCAGATATTATTTCTTCCAGTTAAGAGGTCAGAGAGAATCAAATTAGAATCCTCAAGAAATTTACTGAGTACCTCTTGCATTCCAGATACTTTTGGGTGCAAGACACACAAAAATAAATAAATATGATTCTTCCTCTTGAGGAAGCTACACTTTAGAGGAAAATAAATATCTATAAGCAAATAATGTCTTCAAAATATGGAAAGTGCTAAAATAGAGTGCTTTCTAAGTGTTTCCTTTTCTTCCATACTTTCCCCTACAATCAATATACCTCATAGCTGACAAATCTAATCATAGAATTTCCCAGTGTATTAGGCACTTTGAATAAAATTTGAACTCATTATCACAGTATAAACTTTCTACAAGAAACAGCCCTGCTTATGTCCCTAGTTTCATCTCCTACAATTTTATCCCTTGCTCCTGCCACAAGCCAAGCTCATTCCAACAACAGAAGAACTTTGTCCTCACTAAGACCTCTGCAAGGAAGAAGCCAGCTCTAGATCTTGGCTGATTTCTTCCTCTGATTCATTTCATGTCAAATGTCACCTCCTCAGAGAGGACTTCCTTAACCACGATAGAAAAAAAAGCACCCCGCACTTGAGGAGGGGAAGATGGCGGCGCTGTGAGATGAAGCAGAGGCCCCCACTCCCAGCCACGGACTCGATTTCCTCCTAAAATCCTACGCAGCCAGCTTGGAAAAACCAGAGACACATACCTGAGTGGACGGAGTGCGAGGGGGAGCACTGAAGACACACCACGGAGTCCGGTAGGAGAGGGGGCGTAGGAAGGGGGAGCCCCCCTGAAGCCTGTGCTGGGCTCTGAGCCCCGAGGCTGGAGGCTGCAAAGCTCCCTCCCCTTGGGAGTGCGGACGGCATCCAAAAGCAACAAGAGGGAAGGAGCAACGAGAGGGGAGGGAGCTCCTCGCGCGGAGGGCAGAGGGACCCAGGGGAGCGGTGAGTCCCGGAGGAGTGGGCGCCTTCCTAGGGAACAAAGCCTCTAATGGCGGCTGCGACCGGCGTCTAGTGCTCGGGGTGCCGACCATAAGGAAGGCTGTCCCAAGGTCTGTGGCGCCCAAGTGGTAAGGGACCAGAGGACTGTGCTGAGGAGGGCACATGGGGACCCTCTGCCTCCCTGTGGGGCACTGTGTTGAGCCCCAGAAAGCACTGAATCTGCGTGGGGTGGGGGAGGGGAGGAGCCCTCCCGCCCTGAGCTCCCGTTGCCGAGAGGCTGGGATCTGTGACTAGCCCTGAGGGGTGCGATGGTGGTGCGTGGAGCCGCCCCAGCTTTGCTGAGACCAGCGGTGCAGGGAGCTGCCTGGAGCTGACTTTGGGTCCCCTCCCAATGGGGGCCTTGGTGCGCGGGCAGTGGGACCTTGCAGGGCAGACTCTCTGCCTGTGTGTTGCTTTGTGCGTTTGTGAGTCTGATCCCGGAACTGGCTCCCAACTTCCCAGCATGCACTGCGCAAAAAGACTAGAGGAGGCGGGGATTGGGGGGGCTGTACAGTAGGCTTCCTGAGGGGCGGGCCTGATGCGACCATCCAACCAGAGCTGAGCAGGGAGGGGCGAAGCCCGCCGGCCTTTCCTGCAGCCGGGAGTGCCACCCCAACCGAAAGGGAGAGACCCAGCTCACTGAAGCCCCAGACACCCCCCAGGGCACAGTCCTGAGGGGGAAGGGAGAGCAGCTCACAGGGGGACATTACAAGAATAAGACTCTCAGGGACTGTTGTTTGGGGACAGGAAGAAAAGATGAAAACCCCTGCTGGGGGCTGGGCAGGCAAAGGTCTCACCAGAATGTTTTTTTAATCAAACCCTCTGAGCCCAGGCTGCTGAAACAGCCCAGGCAGAAAAGGCAAGAGGCTGAAATCAATCTGAAGCTGCAGCAGGCCAGAGCCTGGGGGACTAGAATCAGAGGACAGGGTAGGGACTGAGGAGCTGGCGATGGAGCAGAGGCTAACTCCCTCAGAGTGAGTGTCTCACAGCAACACCTCTAAGGGGAGTGATACCCTGAGCTACACTAGCCACCGTGCACTCTAAAGACTTTATAGAAGACTCTGGAGCAAGACCAGGCAACTACAAGGTTGCAAAATAGCTGACAAGAGGAGGAGGTCAACGGAGAGCCTCAGATCAACCACGTACTTAAGGACACCAGAGCCAAACCTAGACGGCTCCTCACATTGGCTGACACACAAGTACCTCCCAGGAGAACTGAAATCAGCACACAAAACAGTGAGCCTCAGACAACATAAGGTGCCCAGAAGAAACTCACCTGATTATCTTTTTTTCTTCTGTTTTTTTTGTTTTGTTTGGTTGTTGGTTTTTAGTTTTTGTTTTTTTGTTTGTTTTTTCTTTGTGAGTTTGTTTGTTTATTTCTCATTTTTCCTTAGGAAGAAGAGAAAGGGGAGAAAATTTGTTTTTTCTTCTTTTTTAAATTTTATAAAAAATTTTAAAAAAAAATTTTTTTAAACATTTTTTAACTAAATTTTTTCCCCTTTTTTATAAAAGAATTTTGCCTTGCTTAGCTTGTTTTGTTTATTAGTTTAGTTTTGTTCATTTGCTTTGTTTTGTTTTATCCTTGCTTCTACCATCAAGACTTTCTTGATATTCTCTGCTTAACTGGAACTTCATCATTAAAACCAAGTTTACTGCTTTCCTCTATTGTTTCCACCAAATCTCTTACCAGACTCCCTCCCTGTGCTATATCACTCTCTCTCCCCTTGATCCATTGGCATAACTTTTTTTCTTTTTCTTTTTTTTTCTACTTTTCTTTTGTTCTTTTGTTACCCTCCCTTCTGTCTTCCTGTCTTTTTGTTTGATTGTTAGTTTCTCTTATTCTCTTTATTGTATTTTTGTTTTCTCATTTTCAACTATTATCCTATTCCTATTCTCTCCCTTAATTTTTTGATGGCCCTTCTTTCAGAATCTTTTTTCTGCTTCTGTTATCTCCCAGTAGCTTTTCTATTTTGTCATTTTAGTTTATTATTATTTTCTAAATTTTCACCACTATTAACAACAGTATACCTCTCTCTCTCTAAGTGTTACTTTTCTTTCTCTCTTTCTTTAAGCTTTTTTGTGTGTGTGTTCTCCCTTCACTCTCCCAGTTCTGTTTTCACGTGGGTTGTTTCCATTGTGACTGTCAAGATATTTTGTAAGATAACTCTTGTTTCCTGGAAGTTTAGTTATGTATTGTCCTGCCTTGCCAGCACCCATATAACAGCTTACATGACAAGGTTGGGGCTGAGATACAGTTAGCCAGCCTGAGAGGAGGGTCCTCCCAAGGATTGATCAATAACAATCTAGACCCAACCACAACAGGAGAACATAAAGAAACCACAAAAGGGACACCCACAAGAGGGACACGCCTAGAGCAAAGAGCTCAGAAGTATAAGGAAAACACACCTCTGGATTCCACTGGACCCACAAGACAAAATCCCATCCCACAAGACTGGGAAACAGCAAATATATCTAATATATAGATATAAACACTAAGACCTACCAAAATGGGGAGACAAAGAAACAACCCCTAAATTAAAGAAAAAATTGCCAGAAAAAAACTTTGATGAGATGGAATTAAGCAACTTATCAGAAACAGAGTTCAGAGTATTCATGATGAAGATATTCAAGGAACTTAAGAAAACACTAGATGATAATATCGAGGACTTTAGTGAAAACATGAAAAAAGAGATACATACCATGAACAAAACTCAGACAGAGATAAAGAATGCTGTATCTGATACCAGGAATGCACTAGAAGGAATTAAAAGCAGGCTCAATGAAGCAGAGGATAGAATAAGTGACATAGAAGACAAGGCAGAAAAAAATCACACAATCAGAGAAGCAAAAGAAGAAAAAACAGTTAAAAAGCATGAGGACAGTCTAAGGGAGCTTTGGGACAGCATGAAGTGAAACAACATTTGCATTATAGGAGTCCCAGATGGGGAGGAAAGAGAGCAAGGGATAGAGAACTTGGTGGAAGAAATAATGATAGAAAACTTCCCTAGGCTGGCGAAGGAGAAAGCCACACAAGTTCAGGAAGCACAGAGGGTTTCAAACAAGAGGGACCCAAAGAGACCCACTCCAAGACACATCATAATTAAAATGGCAAATGTCAAGGACAAAGAGAAAATATTAAGGACTGCAAGAGAGAGACAAGCAGGGACCTACAAGGGAACCCCCATAAGGCTGACAGCTGATATCTCAACAGAAACTCTTCAGGCCAGAAGGGAGTGGCATGAAGTTCTCCAAGTAATGAAAAGCAAGAACATGCAACCAAGATTGCTTTATTCAGCAAGGCTATCATTTAAAATTAAAGGTGAAATAAAAAGCTTCCCAGATAAAAAAAAAAAAAAAAAAAAAAGGCTAAAGGGGTTCAGTACCACTAAACCAGCATTGCAAGAAATGCCAGAAGGACTGTTTTAAGAAAAAGAAGGAATAGTGAGAGAAAGGTACATCAGCATAAAGGGGGAAAATGGCATTAAATAAGTTTACATCAATAGTAACATTAAATGTAAACAAAATAAATGGTCTAATGAAAAGACATAGGGTAGCTGATTCGATAAGAAAACAAGAGACCCACCTGAGTGCAAAAGTGAAGGGATGGAGTAAAATATTCCATGCAAATGGAAAGGAAAAGAAAGCTGGAGTAGTGATTCTTATTTCTGACAAAACAGACTTTAAAATAAAGACCATAGCAAGAGACAAAGATGGTCACTACATATTACTAAAGGGATCAATCCAACAGGAGGAAATAACCCTTATAAACATTTATGCACCCAACATAGGTGCACCTAAATATATAAAAAACTTCTTGGGGGCCTTTAAAGGGGAGATTGACAGCAACACAATCATAGTGGGGGACTTTAACACCCCACTGTCAGCATTGGACAGATCATCAAGACAAATCAATAGGGAAGCACAGACCTTAAATGACTCACTAGACCTAATGGATTTAATTGATATTTACAGAACATTTCACCCCAAAGCAGCAGAATATACATTCTTCTCAAGTGCACATGGAACATTCTCAAAAATAAACCACATGTTAGGGCACAAGGCAACTCTCTACAAATATAAGAAGATTGAAATCATATCAAGCATCTTCTCAGATCACAATGCCATGAAACTGGAAATCAACCACTATAAAAAAACTCAAAAATACTCAAACACATGGAGGCTAAATAGCATGTTATTAAACAATGAATGGTTACCAAGGAGATCAAGGAAGAAATCAAAAACTTCATGGAAAGTAACGAAAATGAACAGACAACAACCCCAAACCTATGGGACACAGGAAAAGCAGTCCTGAGAGGAAAATTCATAGCATTTTTCAAGAAACAAGAAAAAGATCTAATGAACCATCTAACACAACAACTAAAAGAATTAGAACGAGAACAGCAAGAAAAGCCCCGAGGAAGTAGAAGGAAGGAAATAATAAAAATCAGAGCAGAGATTAATGACATAGAGACTAAAGAAACAATACAAAAAAATCAATGAAACCAAGAGCTGGTTCTTTGAAAAGGTAAATAAGATTGAAACACCTTTAGCCAGACTCACTAAGAAACAAAGAGAGAGGACCCAAATAAATAAAATCAGAAATGAAAGAGGAGATATAACAACTGACCCAACAGAAATACAAAGGAATGTAAGAAAATATTATGAGCAACTATATGCCAACAAATTGGACAACATGGGTAAAATGGACAAATTCCTAGAAGCATACAACCTTGCAAAGCTGAATCAAGAAGAGGCAGAAAACCTGAATAGGCTGATAACAACTAATGAAATTGAAGCAGTAATCAAAAAACTCCCAGCAAACAAAAGTCCTGGACCAGATGAATTTACAGGCGAGTTTTACCAAACATTGAAAGAAGAATTAACACCTATTCTATTCAAACTATTCCAGAAAATTCAAGAGGAGGAAAAACTCCCAAACTCTTTTTATGAGGCCAGCATCATTCTAATCCCAAAACCAGATAAAGGTGCTACAAAGAAAGAAAATTACAGGCCAATATTCCTGATGAACATAGATGCTAAAATCCTCACTAAAATACTAGCAAACCAGATCCATCAATACATTTAAAAGATCATACATCATGACCAAATGGGATGTATTCTGGGGATGCAAGGCTGGTACAACATGCGCAAATCAATAAATGTGATACATCACATAAACAAAATGAAGGACAAAAATCATATGATCATATCAATAGATGCAGAAAAAGCATTTGAAAATATCCAGCACCCATTTCTGATAAAAACTCTCAGCAAAGTGGGGAATAGAGGAATCATAACTCAACCTAATAAAGGCCATATATGACAGACCTACAGCCAACATCATATTCAATGGGCAAAAACTAAAACCATTTCCATTAAAAACAGGAACAATAAAGGGATGTCCACTTTCAGCACTCTTATTCAATATAGTACTGGAAGTCATCAGACAGGAAGAAAACATAAAGGTATCCAAATTGGAAAGAAGGAAGTAAAACTGTCATTATTTGCAGATAACATGATATTGTACATAGAAAACCCTAAACACTCCATCAAGGTACTACTAGATTTGATAAACAAATTTGGCAAGGTAGCTGGATACAAAATCAACATCCGGAAATCAATGACATTCTTATACACCAACAATGAACTTTCAGAGAGAGAAACTAAAAAAGCAATACCATTTACCATTGCAACTAAAAAAATAAGATACCTAAGAATAAACTTAACTGAGGATGTAAAAGACCTGTACTCGGAAAACTATGGGGCACTGAAAAAAGAAATAGAGAAAGATTTAAACAAGTGGAAGAGTATACCATGCTCATGGATTGGAAGAATTAATATCATTAAAATGTCCATACTACCCAAAGCAATTTATAAATTCAATGCAATTCCTATTAAAATACCAACAGCATATTTAACAGACCTAGAACAAACATTTCAAAAATTTATATGGAACCAAAAAAGACCCTGAATAGCTGCAGCCATCTTGAGAAAAAAGAACAGAGTGGGAGGGATCACATTACCAGACTTCAAAATGTATTACAAAGCCACTGTAATCAAAACAGTGTGGTGTTGGTACAACAACAGGCATATAGATCAATGGAACAGAACAGAGTCCCCAGAAATAGACCCACGCCATTATGGTCAGTTAATATTTGGCAAAGGAGGCAAGAGCATACACATTGGAGTAAACACACTCCCTTCAATAAGTGGTGCTGGGAAAATTGGACAGATACATTCAAAAAAATGAAACTAGACTACCAACTTTCACCATACACAAAATAAACTCAAAATGGAAAAAAGACTTAAATGTAAGCCATGAAGCCATAAAAATCCTGGAAGAAAACATAGGCAGTAAAGTCACAGACATCCCACGTAGTGGACTTTTTACTGATACTTCTCCTAGGGCAAGAGAAACAAAGGAAAAAATAAACATATGGGACTACATCAAAGTAAAAAGCTTCTGCACAGCAAAAGAAAACAGCCTCAAAATACAAAGGAACCCCACGGTCTGGGAAAACATATTTGCCAAGGATGTATCTGATCAGGGGCTAATTTCCAAAGTGTACAAAGAACTCATAGTACTCAGCAAGAGGAAGACAAACAATCCAATTAAGAAATGGGCAAAGGACTTGAATAGACACTTCTCCAAAGAGGACATAGAGATGGCCAAGAGACACATGAGAAAATGCTCAACATTGCTAATCATCAGAGAGATGCAAATTAAAACCACGATGAGGTATCACTTCACACCTGTAAGAATGGCTCCATCAACAGATCAACAAACGACATGTGCTGGCGAGGGTGTGGAGAAAGGGGAACTCTAGTACACTGCTGGTGGAAATGCAGACTGGTGCAGCCACTATGGAAAACAGTATGGAGGTTTCTCAAAAAATTAGAAATGGAACAGCCTTTTGACCCAGTGATTCCACTCCTAGGAATGTATCCTAAGAATCCTGAAACATTAATCAGAAAGAATATATGCACCCCTATGTTCATAGCAGCACAGTTTACAATAGCTAAGATCTGGAAACAACCCAAGTGCCCATCAGTAGATAAGTTCATAAAAAATATGTGGGACATTTACACCATGAAATACTATGCAGCTTTAAAGAAGAAGAATCTCGTACCCTTTGGGACAATATGGATGGACCTGGAGAAAATTATGCTAAGTGAAATAAGCCAGGCAGAGAAAGACAAACATCACATGATCTCGCTTATATGTGGAATCTAAAGAACTTAATAAACTGATGAACAGAATAGATTCAATGACATGGAAGCATAGATGAGACTGATGAATGTCAGAGGGATGGAGGAGGGAGGATGGGTGGGGGGGGAGAGAGTAACTAAAGAATTTTTATGCATATATGCACAACCCAAGGACACCGACAACGGTGGTGTGAGGGACTGGGGAGAGGGATGGAACTGGGTGGAATGGATCATTGGGGAGAAAAAGGGACATCTGTAATATTTTAAACAAAAATAAAATTAAAAAAAAATACTTTTGAAAAAAATAACACATTTTTATTTTCAAAAAAACTTCATTAAAATAAGAACTGATGGGTACTTCCTTACAACAGTAACCTAACATTATACTGAATGGAGATACACTGCAGGCTTTTAATACTAAAGAAATTAATATGGCAAACAGGTTTTCTGACAGCATTATATAATGTAACATTCTACTACAGATATTAGCCAATGCATTGAGATAATAAAAGAAAATCAGAGATACTTAAAAATTAAAAATAGAAAAGAATCCACTATAAAAATTCCGCAAAAACAAGAGAGTTTTGTGTAATACCTGGGTATTTAGTAAGCAATTGCCTCTACCATATACAAAGAATAACCATTAAGAAGCAAAGCTGTAAAGGAAGTGGAGATTACAATTATAATAGCAGTGAAATGATATTATACCTAGGAATAAACATTAGAAACATATAAAACATATATGAGAAAAACTAAAGGGTGGCAAAAGTAGCTTTAAATAAATGGTAACATTTTATATATTTATAATTAATAAAACTCAACTTCATAATGACATCTTGACATTTGTAAATTTAATATCCCAGTAAAAACACCGGTACTTTTTAATGAGGCTGGACAACTTAAAGTTTACATAGAAAAAGCCACAAAGCAAAATTATCAAGTCTAAAAATAGGAGAGCAACATGGTGGGAACAGCCCTATTGGATATTAGTAGATTAGAAAGCCTCAAAATTTTAAAAAGTGTTATTTTTAAAATGACCAGAAATATGCCCAAATGTGTACAGGAATTTAAGATATTAATGAATGTTGTTGAGCAATTGAGCAGTAACCTTGAGAAAGATTAAGTTAGATCTTTACCTCACACTGTCTTGCTGAATAAACTCTAAATCAAAGATAAAAGATTAAAGAAGAAAGAAGAAAAATAAAATAAAACCATAAAATATTTAGAGGACAATGGGAAAAAATAGTAAATCTTGACAAAAACCTACTTGTATGCTTGGGATAGGGAGAGTGACTTCACACATTTGAGGGGTGAGGTTGAAACAGTCAAAGTAGCATTAGGGAAAGAGAACATAGATAACTAGGTGCATACATATACACATACATACATACTTAAATTTATTGGGAGGAATTGATTTACAGTTGGGGGAGACTGCCTGGGTAAAACCAAAACCTGGAGGACAGTCCATCAGGAAGGGCAGGCTGGAAACTCTCAGGCAGGAACCGAAGCTGCAGTCCATGGGCGGAATTCCTCCTTCTGGGACACCTCCTTTCTTCCCCTGCAGTCTCTCTACTGATGGGTTCAGGCCATACAGATGATTGAGGACAATCTCCTTTATTTAAAGTCAACTGATGGTGGACTGTTATTACACCTACAAAATGCCTTCATAGCAACATCTACATTAGTGTTTGACTGAATAACCGAAGCCTGTAGCCTAACCAAGCTGACAAAAAACGATGCATTACAGGGAAAGAAACAATGTCCTGCTAGTAGGGTGGCATCAGAGCTGCCATGAGGCATCTGATTAGGGTTCTTCCAAAAAATTCTCTTTTTATTCCCTTCGGTATGTCAAAATTTTGACTTGGGAAAGTATATTGGATAAAACTCAAACAATTGAGCAAAACATGGAGAAAGAAACATAAATGAAGGGTTTCCATTTCAAGACAACAGACTGAGTGCATACATTTGCCTTCCTTTCCTTCTGACTGGGTTAACATTGCAAGAAAGAAACACTTAAAGAAACAAGTCCAAGTATCCATCAGGAAAGCAGAAACAGCTCTCCTCACATTTTGTCCACAAACTCACCAGTCCTTCCTGCACCTCCTTTATCACTTGCTCAAGCACCCCTTGTTAAGGAGGTTTTTTCTAACTACCCTATTTTAAACTATAAACACAATCACCATCACCCTCTTACATTCCCTCTCTACTTCCCAGAGAAAGAGATTTCTATATACTCACTACTCTTTCCTCAGCACCTTCAACTGTTCCTATCGCATGGTGAGCACTCAAAAAATATATGTTAAGTAAATCAATGAATGAGCTGATGGGGCATAAGTAGCAAAATATCAATTCTAAGAACATTTACCTTTGAGTAAAACAAGGATCATTACTTTGGACCGATGAAGACAGAATTGCAATCCTCGCATCCATTACAGGGATCAACAGGGAGTAAGATTTACTTTATAAATATAATGAGAATGTTATGTCCTGGTTTTCATATTTTTAATTATTCTGTAGATAAATTATACAAGACACTTATGAAACAAAATGCAAATGTTATTAACCTCAGCAATATAAAAATAGAAGCCTCACTATTAGATATTTAAAAAAGAAATAGGGAAGAATTAATAATAACCTTATTGTGCATAATGGGAAAAGAAAGCAAAAGCATTATCTAAAGCCAGTGGAACAAGAAGTGAAATGTAGCATTAAATTATCAAGGTGAGTTGTAGGAAGACTGAAAATAACTCTCTGAACCTTGGAGGATAGCAAAGGCCAGGTGGGAGGAGACGGAGCACATGCCTGAATACCGAGTAAATGTCCATATTTTCCAGAGAGAAGCTGAAAAGCTGCCATTAAAGTAATGTAAACATTATTTAGATTTTCAAAAGTCACTGCCAGAAAAACCAAAAAAGAAATCATTAAAAGAGTTTCTCTCTAGTCTTGGGTAAGGGCCTAGAAAGAGGGGAGAGTACCTGTTGTTAGTCTTATCATCTCCATTGTAAAACTTGATTTTTTTTTTTACCATAGCCACAATTTTATTGTTTTTAAAACGAGTAATAACAAATTGAATGAAGCAAAATTATTTTTTTAAGTTTAAAATAAAACATTATAAAGTGTTCATCCTAGGGATACTGAAATTAATCTCAACTACTCATTTTTTTACTAGACATTCTTTATAGATCATAGATAAATTTTGGTAGTTAAGGCAAATAAAAAAAAAACTTGCCTATGAGCTACTAAAATTATGTGATGCACAAGAAAGTTTGGGAAAATAAAACAGAGGGTGCCTCTCAACAACTTGCTAATCATTACGGTGGTCACAGATGTCAGGAGATTGAAGTAAAGTAAGGAATCCTGTAAACAATTTCCCAGTGCTCTTGCTGGCATTTTTTTTCTGTGACCTCTCTCTAACTCTAATCTTACAGTTCTTAAGTTATTTCAGTTTGATTTTGTACAAACAAGAATTCAATCTCTGTGAAAACTGTAAATTTGTAGGTCAGGAAGCAATCAGATTGATTTATTTCTAACTTTGAAGTACAAAACATTTTTTCTGGAATTTTAGAGGAAAAAATCATTTCTTCTGCTGGGTCTTATGATGTTCAATTGTCTTATGAACTTCAGAAGAGTTGATTGTATCTCCCTTCCTAAAAGTTTTCTATCTGGCTTTGCATTTCAACTTACCTCCTAAAACTCAGCAGAGCTATAAAATTAGGAAATTGTTCAACAAACATAAAGAATATTTTTAAAAACACAGCAATAACATGAATAAGAATCAGGAGATGAGTAGGAAGAGGGAAAAGTAGCAAAACTGTCTTATCTCTAGTCAAAATGTATGATTTAAAATGAAGGAAATCACAGAATTGATGCGCCACTAAATGCAATGTGGTGTCCTGGATCAGATCCTGGAACAGAAAAAAGACATGAATTGAAAAACTGGTGAAATCCTATTAAAGTCAGAAATTTAGTTAATAGTAATATATACCAAGGTCAACTTCTTAGTTTTAACAAATACACTATGTTTATGTAAGAGGTAACATCAGGAGAAGCCAAGTAAAAGGTACGCAGAAACTCTGCACTATTGTCAGAACCTGGGATGTGGGGTGTAAGGCTTTGGAAAAGTACTAGTGTGGCTTTGTGAAGAAAATATTTGATACAAGGGCAAAATGATTAACCTGTCAAATCCTATAAAAGCAAGGAACACAAGACGTCTTGATTTGGCCAGGCATTTACATCTGCTCCACTGTCTTAGTCCATTCAGTTTGCTGTTACTGAATATCATATAGACTGGGTGGCTTACAAACGACAGAAATGTATTTCTCACAGTTTTGGATGCTGGGAATTCCAAGACACCTGCAGATTTGGTGTCTGGTGACTTCCCAACTCCTGGTTCATAGATAGCTGTCTTCTGCTGTGTCCTCACTTGGCAAAGAGCTTAGGGGACTATCTGGGGTCTCTTTCTCATTCATGGCCCTAATCTCATTCATGAGGGCTCCACTCTTATGACCTAATCACCCCCACAGGTCTCACATCCAAATGACATCACATTGGGGATTAGGTTTCAATGTATGATCTGTGAGGGAACATAGTCTATACCTCCCACTTAATGTATACAATAAAAATTTAGAAAAAAAAAAAAGCCCATATATAGAAATATTCATTTATTTTTGCATAGATGATAAGCTTTATAAAGCTCTAGGTCTTGTTCACAGTTATACTCCTGGTATTAGGAACATAGTGGGCATTTAGTTAATATTTGATAAATAAAAATAATTTCTCACTAAATATTGCCTTTATGTTTATGGCATATAAAGTTTTAATATGTCATAACTGAATTGACTAAATGGAATTAGACTGATATGATTCATAGAATCATACCATGGAGACAGATTAGTTATTATGCATTATAATTATCTATGAATTCACATCTAGACAGGGTGGTATTATTAGGGTTGTTAATAATAGCAATAAGACTATATGCAGGAACACATTTCTACAGCTCTTCATTTGCTGCTCCCTCCATGGAAAATCAGCAGCAAATAGAACCTATGTAGCTTTAAAAAAAAAAGTCTCCTTATTATAGTAAAGAAATATTAATAGTTTTTAATCTAAAAGGATTTAGCTTCATACTATACTAATAATTTATTACTTTAGACTGAATATTAACACATCTCTGAAAAGTAACTATAAGTATTATTACCAAAAATAACATAGCCATGATTTAATAAAAATTGTTAAGAAAGTTGACTCTGGATTCTGGAAAGTCATTTCTCCATTACGATTAGACATTCCTACACTTAAAACTACAGCATTTAATTTAATGTATATATTTAAGAAAATAATAGAAAATATATAACTTTGTAACCATTAAAACAGTTTAATTATTCAAAAGATTTTAAATACCAGAATTTATTTCAATGAGATGCAGATAATTAATTGTTGTAATAGAGTCATTCATTTTCATCTCACAATTAATTTTTCCATTACCAAAATGTTAAATTAATAATATATTCATATCTTTTTAATTTAATTAATAATGTAACTGAAATTTACAAAGCTCAATGTCTAATGCATATGGTTTTGCATGGCATACTTTCTGATTGGACCAAGAATACACAGTACGTAAGGAAAATTCAAGGAATACACTGCTCGCTGAAGAGTGAGGATCTCTCTATGGTTTCTATTTTCCTGACTTGGAGCAGGTCATCTGGTACAATATTATGTCACTCTTTACCTTATCTTATTGCTGTCTTTATAAGTTATACTATAAACTATTTGAAGGAAAGTATTGCTACTATCTGTTACTTCCAAAGTTTGGAAGCAAAAATAAAATGATTGGCACATAAAAAATTTTTATAAACATTTTATAAATATCTCATCATGTTTTTCTTCTAAGTATAACAGTATCCTTTTTTAATATAAATGCTACACCTGGTGAAATGCTGCTAGGCAATATTTTCATTGCTGATTTTTACCAAATAACTAATTTTGATGGTCTTTGTCTTTATCCACTAAAATTAATACTTAATAAGCTCATCCCTAGTCTTTCTTAAATATACTAGAAGAATGAAGCTCCACTCAGTCACTGGATGGCATAATTGCATCATATACACTTTATGGTCCAAAAGTTAAAGAACACAACAGCGTACCTCATATTTTTGAAATCTGCAAGTATATAATGTGGGACCTAAAGACAAGTATAGATTTCAATGAAAAGAAGTGAGTATGGATTTCCTAGGAAGTTTAAATTACTTATTCAGCATGTTCAGCATTGGCAAAAGGCAATAAACATAATTCAACAGCAGGATCCTTCTTTAATCCTGAAAATGAAAATCAAAGCTCTTTCAAATAAGAAGATAAAGGTAAAGTATGAATACTGATTGGCAAAGAGCTTCTAAGGAGTCTTAGGGAAAAAGTAACAGAGAAAATTTTAGAACTATAGTTAAGTTTCGTACGGCTACTATAACAATTTACCACAAATTGGGTGTCTTAAAACATAGGCATTTACTCTCTCACACTTCAAGAAGCTAAAAGTTTAAACTGAATTGCCATTACGCCCTGCTCCCACCTAAGGCTCTAGGAGGGGAGGCTTCCTTGCCTCTTCTTAGGTCCTGGTAGTTGCCCGTGGTCCTTGGCTGCACCTCTCCAACCTCCGCCTCTGCCATGGCCCCCTTCTCCCTGGGCGTACCTGTGCCTGACCCGCTCTTTCTCGGTGTCTCTTCTTATAAGGACATCAGTGATTGGATTTAGGGCCACCCTTATCCAATCCAGTATGATTTAATCTTTTTCTTTTTTTATGTTCCATTTCTTAAGTGATATTAATTTTTATTTATTTTTTTTTATTTTTATTGTTGATAGTATTATAGATGTCCCCCATTCCCCAACTTTTCCCCCCTTCACCCAGCCCCTGCCCCACCCCAGGCCTTCACCACACTATTGTCTGTGTCCATGGGGTATGCATATATGCATATGTGTTCTTTGGTTAACCTTTTCCAGTCCTCCCTACCTCCCTCCCCTCTAAGACCCTATTTCTAAATGAGACACATTCACAGGTACTGAGGATTAGGACTTGAACATACATACCTTTCGGGAGAATAAAATTTAACTCATTACAGGCCCTGAAGGAAAATAGCATTGCAGAGCTTTCTCTTAAAAAACAACAACATGTGGTATAACAATAGACTTAAGTATGAGAACCAGTCTGGCAGCACTGCTCTTCAGCTGTATAACTCAACGTGGGCATTAAGAGAGGAACTGCAAATATTTATTAGGCTAGGGATCCCCACAGGACACAACTCCAGGGGTATCATTCACAAACACTGCAATATAAATAATGCACCCTAGAGTTGTACCCTGAAGCCTCTGTCTCAATTTCAAGCCTTTTATAGGCCAGAAAGGTAAGCTAAGGAAATAAACCAAGCCAACTCTAAGAGTGTTAGATATTAGAGAGAACTTGAGGGCCCGTCTAAAGGCTTAGTGATGTCTCCATGCAGGAAATACAGGCCCAGTGCTATTAGGCAATCCATTTTATTTTGATAAATGTAAATTTTGGTTTTAATACAAAATCCTCTGATGTGTAAATAAAACAATTTTAAAATGTTTAAACGGCATGAAAACTAAAAAATAAAAAAATAAAAAAATACATCTATAGGAGTACTTTAGGTGGCTCATCAACAACTTGCAATCTTTCTGATTTTGGCCCACCTTATTCAAATGTATCGCCCTCACATACTGTACACCTGAAACTAATATAACTAATATAATACTGTATACCAACTATGCTTAAATTTTTAAAAATACACTTCCAGACCCTTTGACCCAACACCTCTACTTCTAAGAATTAGTCTAAAAAAAAATAGAGATGAAAAGATTTATGTATAAGGATGTATATAAAAATACTAATCATTACATTTATAGTAACAGAAAATGTAAGAAACTTAATGTCCAACCACAGAAGAATGTCAGATAAGTCCTGGTGGAGTTGCCTCCCCACCACCACCAAAAAAAAGCTCTGAAGGGAACTTTCCTAAAAATTATGAAGGGAAATTTCCCTTAAAAGGGAAACAATTTAAAGATTTTAACTCAAATGATGTCATAAACTATATACCTTCAACCTAAACAAAAGTATGTGCCAGTGACTTGCTTTTTATTTCACTGTGAAATGGGAGTAATCAGTAGAGAATCCTTTTAGTGCTTACCACCAAACTGCCAACATCTGTTCCTATTTCTCTTTTTCCTCTGCTTTCCCTCTCCTTACAATGGATAAATAATTCATGCTCCTCTCTAAGAGCAACCCCCTTCGCCTGTGTCATTAATCTCATCGATCATACTCCCTTTTGCTACTCAAAGCCATTGCCTTTATAATGCACTGTCCTCTCTCTCTCTCTCTCTCTCTCTCTCTCTCTCTCTCTCTCTCTCTCTCTCTCTCTCCCCTCCTTGTTAGACAGACATGAGCAGAGCAAGGACGATGAGCCAGGCACAGAAACTCACCAGGGCAAAAAGCCCTGGATGTTCAGCAAAGGGCAAAACTGGGAAAACAAGAACCTTGTCCCCAGGGTAACCTATCCTTGACCAGCATATTGCTGGTCATGCAGTTTGGACCCCCTGAGCATTTCCTCCCTAAAGATAACATCTAAGTCTCAGTTGTTTCACTTCCAGACCCAGAAAAGCAGCAAAACCAGATAAGTGATGCCATGGCTACCTCAGGACCAGCAATATTGACTAATGATCCTCTGTCCTGGCACTGACCAATCAGTGGAGACCGTGACCTTGAAAGAGCACACCTGGAAAGCTGATGAATATTCTATCAAGACCCTCCCCTGAGACCTCCCCTGAGATTTCCGCCTGCAAGAAAGAGATAAATATGCTCAGGACAAAGGACCCAGTGCACTGTGAGCTCCTCCCCAGGGGAGCATGCCTGTGCCATTCCCTTCTCCTTTCTCCCCTCCGAAAGGACCCCACTCCATGAGACTTGCAACCAGGGGAGCAATGGGCAACAGCACCTCATCCCAGGCTTCCTTTCTGAACCTGCCTCCAAGGCCCCCTTCTCTCTCTGACTTCTCAGGGAGCCAAAGCAGCCCAGCCTAGCTCTCCTATTACTACTTCTATGCCCTTCCTTTTTTCACCATCCTAAGCATATTTTTGCTACCATCATGGACCCAATACCCTTTGGCTCAGTGCTTTGTAGCCCTTCCGTTTGGATATCCCCATTCCCCACCCCCTTTTCTTTAAATAAATTCAGTTTTCCTTTATTCACAGTCTGAGATGGCTATTTATCCTGCCTGCACACCACCGACCTTAACCTTTCGCTCCTCACACAGCACAAATTCTTAAAAGTATTGTTCATATTCAATAGTCTCTACTCCCTCTCTTCCTGTTCTCACTTGAACACTTTCCATAAGGATTTATCTTCGAAACACACTGAAAATGCTGATATCCAAGGTTAGCAATGACCTCTGCATTGCCAAGCTTTCTCAATTCTCAGGCCTCATTTTATTCAATCTATCAATACATGTAACATAGTTCATCAGTCCCTTTTTAAACACATTTTCACTTGACTTCTATATACCACCCTCTTGGTTATTTTCCCATCTCTTAGTCCATTTGGACAGTTTCTCCTTTTCATGTCACAGAATGTTCAGGGATATGAAAATAAATTTTTCAGTCACATCCTGGACTTGCCTTGGGCCCAGGAGTCCTATGGGAAAGAAAGTTAAACACAGCTCATAAATGAAGCATAGGTAGGTAAATACCTACTTAATGGACTAGGAACCCTAATGGACGCTGCTTTGGAAGGAAACCAAAAAAGGAGCTCAGTAAAGAAAAAGTGTGCAAAGGTGAAAAAGTCTGAAAAAATGTGTGAGATTGGGTAGCAAGGAATGTAATGCGGAGGAGTGATTCCATGTCCAATATGAGGGGCTACCTAACTATGATCTGATGCACATGCCTTCAGTCCCATTCCCTTCACCCCACAGCCCCAATAAGGAAGAAAAGAGAGCTCCAGTGTAAGGAGGGATAAAAGTGTACCTAGAGGCTCAACAGTTCTGCCAATGGGAAACCCTCTAAATAAACTGAGCAAGTCTCAAGAAACAGTTTTCTTGCCAAAAGGCCATAGAGGTCAGGAAACCAGAGGATATTGGTAAAATCAGAGTGGTAATGCAGCCAGCCATCCCCAAAGAGAGGACAGCAGCTGTCCATGGAGCAGAAGAGCTAGAGAAGCTGACACTAGAAAGAGGAACAGCAGGGCAGGAAGTACCAGCTCTGACTCTCCAGCACACATTTAAGGACCCCTGGAGGGGAGAGTTGGTCGAATGATGTGAGATAAAGCCTGGGCTTCCTGGCAGTCAGCCTTTCTATAAGTCTGAAATTATGCTTTTAAATGTCAGAAATGTTTTTTAAAACCTAAACAAGTTCCAAACGATACATTTGGTTTTTAATATCTTAAATGTTTTAAATTCCTTTTTTTAAAAAAATCTATGAAAACAGACTTTCATTTAGACCAATAAAGAGTCTCCCTCCATTTTTGATGTTTGAATACTTTGATGTTTGAGTCTTTCAGGGCCCACCCATACCCCTTCTTTCCTTTCCTTCTTCTGGGCAAGCCAATAAGAAGGCCAGGCACTCCTTCTCCAGGTGTCATTGGGGAATTCAAGCCACACAAACAGAGCCATCACAGAACTCTCACTGCTGCTTTACCCCCAAACACAATAAAAACCAAAGCCACCGTCCATCCCTTTGGAATGGCTCCAGCCATTCCAGACTGCCTTGGGTGCCTGCCCTGTTCTCCTTAGAAAGCCTCATTATGTGAGTAATAAACTTTTTCATACTCTCTGTACGTGCATGGCATATTCAGTCTCTACATTTAAAAAAAACAACAATTTTGGGTGGAAGGATTGACCCCATGCTCATGCTTCGTGGGCAACCACAAACAGCAGTATTAAGATAGAGGGTAATAAAGAGTCTTGTGAGACGTTATATCTAGAAAGAACAGGGAAATTACACAGAAATTGAAAGAAAAAAATGTTTTGCAAAAAGTGGAGTGTAATAATCAATCTCTTATCACTTGCCAAAGATATCTTTTAAAGTTGCACCTCACTTATTAGTATTGTTAGTATTGTTATAAATAAATCTTTAGCAATGTTTCCAGGTCCCGTGTGGCTCAGTTGACTGAGTGTTGTCCATGCACCGAAGAGTCCCTGGTTTGATTCTCAGTCAGGGCATATGCCCAGGTTGTGGGTTTGATCCCCAGTTGGGGTGCATCTGCAGGCAACCAATTGATGTTTCCTCTCACATTGATGTCTCTCTCTCCCTTTTTCAGTTTCTTTTCTTCTCTCTCTCCCTCTCCCTCCTCTCTCTAAAAATAATCAATAAAACATATTTTTTTAAGAAGAAAAATAAAGAAATGTTTCCAGTGAGGCAGAAGACGTCCCTCAGAATTCACAGGATATTTTCACTCAGATGCCATCAAAGTTCATGATACATATATTTTTTAAATATATAACAAAATGGGCACATTGAGACGACATTTTATTGCCTTAAGAAGCATTTCCTTCTCACCTCCAAAATGTATTTATTTTTCAACTTAAAACACTCTGATTTCTAAGAATGTTCACAGACTCTTTGCATATGGTCATGACCTGGCCATGCTAGCTGACAACTGTTGCAGAAACCCAGCTGTCTCTATGAAAGATAGAGTAAGCACAGGAAAAAGCAAATCTGATTATAGGCTCCTTTCTGCCGAAGGGAAGGGAGAAATTCATTGACAAATTCTTAGGGACCATCGATTTTTTTAGGTGAAAAAAAAAAAAAAGAAAGAGAAAAAAAAAGAAGAAAGAAAACAAGAAGGTGAAAGAAAATTAAAGTCTGAAAACAGATGTTGAACATTGTTTGCATGTAGAAAATGCTTGTTTATAATCAGAAAATCAACCTCTTGAGGCTAAAATGTCACATGTTTTTCAATAAATTCTTAGTTTCTCACGGACTAAAATCTAGCATTTTGCTTGCCATGAACTACATGCTGAAACTTATTGACTATTTTAAAGTTATGGTATGGTTTTGAACTTTAATTACTTAAGTGTTAAAATAGATGTCTGGATAAATAGCAGGTTAAAGTCACTCCTTAACCTTTGCAACTAAATTCAGGTTTGGTAAAATATCAACCTAGCGCAAAATGACTTTAAAAGTCCATTAACAAGAGTTTATTAATTAAAAGCATATTTAAGGCTTTAGCGGGATGTTACATTGGGTCTATCAAATAAAAAGAAAGTAAATTTACCTTCTCCACAATGGGAGAATTTAAAAACTAGGGGGCTCATGTAAGATGAAGATGGTGAATTGGTTAAATGCTGCTCTCCATTAATAATCTTGAAAGACCAATCCATTATATGGTATTTTGATAAATGTCGCTGTTGGAACATCCTCTAGAAAGCTTCCCTCTGGATTTCTTTCTTACTTGAAGAGAAATACAGAAAGGCTTTTGGGGATTAGGCAAAAGCTATTTCAGCTGTCTTTTCCTTTTCCCAGGCTTAGTACATCACTGTCCATAATTGTGTCAGCAAAACAAATTGTAATTGTGGGAATTAAGGAATGGGAGTGTAAGATTTTACAAAGGGCTAAGACTAAGAGACTTTTCCGTCTCTGGACGACCTTTGAAAGCAGTAGATGTTTGCTCACTATCTCCATCAGCCAGACACGGCAAAGAAGAAAGAATGAAAGGGGAAAACAGCAAACTTACAGAATCAATCTGATGTTCCAGAGTAAAAGCCTTCTTGATCATAGGGGAGCATTTTGTTAATAAGCTCTTCTAGGATCCTGAAAGAGGAGACCAGCAGACTAATCAGAATGACAGCAGTCTATGGGACGGGGTCATACCCGAAAGATTTCAGTGCATGGCCATGAAGCCTGCCTGGTGGTATGGACAATTGTTGATAGTCTCACCAGAAACCTTCCTTTCCTACCACTTCCCAAATTATATAAAGAAGTGAAAAAGACCCAGTAAAACAGACTCCAAGTTTAGTGCCAATCTGAAAAATAAGCTCATTGCCTCCTACTGGGCAAGGAGTTTAGTCCAGGAGTAGCCATGTGCTTAACCCAGTGTATACAGGAATGATTCTCCTCAGCCTTGTTCCAGGACTTCTGGATCAAAACCTCCTTCTTTTGTCAGATGAATATATTATTAAAAAAAAAAAAAAAAAAAGCCCATAGTTCTGGTACTCTTGGCAATCATTTCAAGACTGTGGGAAAACAATTACTGAGGAATGGGCTGAGAGAAAGAAATTGGTCCTTGATGATACCTGAAACCTGCTCTGTCTCTGATCTTTTAAGTTATATGACTCAATAAATTTTCATTATCGATTAAGTGTATTTGAGGTAGGTTTGATGCTATTGCCATAGTAGTATAGTGAGAGACTGGCAATATAATGATTTTAATCAAATTTATCAAAAAAAATCTTATTTATTTATTATATATACCAAACTCTGTTCTAGAAGATGTATGATTTGGTAAACAAAACAAACATAGTCTTTATTCTCCCAGAATTTAGAACCCAGTAAAGTATTTGAACAGGCAAGATAACAAGGTAAGTGCCATGACAGGGGAAGCATAGAATACCATGGGAACAATTTGAAGCTATAGTGCACCTTGGTATTTTTTGAAGACTCTCATTTTATTCTCTCTTTGTAAAGCCCCTGGGTTTTCTTTTGGAGAATTACCTTTCCATGGAGTATTGGTGGAATGGTAAATTCAGATGCCTGACTCAGAGTACAGAAATGGAAACATTCAAGTTCTTTCTTTTCACAGCCCAGTTGATTCAGGGCATGAGTGTACCAACTTAGCTCAGCTAATCAGCTGCTCTTTTCCACAATACACGTCTTGAGTTAGTATCATAAATACAGAAGAAACATTTGAAATTCATTACTCATTCCTGCTGAAGCAGCCAAAGCAACTGATTCCTGCTACAAGATATTTACTCTGCTTCCTGCTTCCATAGCCTTCAATGTTCTTTCCAAGGTGACCACTTCCGAGAACCCTAATAGTCAAGCCATAAATTCTGTTGCGCTTATATTAGCCAAAATTAGTTGCTGTTGCTTGTGATCAAGGAACCCTAACCTGTGCTTTGGGTGTCAAGGAAGATTCCTGGCGGAAGTGACAATTAGGTTGATGTCTTTTTGTTGTATGTCCATTAACCCAGTTTATTAAAGAACTGGTATGACTAAGGTTAGTTTGGAGGGACGGAGGACAGGAATTCTTAATCTGGGGTTAGTGAAATTCCAAAAGGTCCATGAGTAGAAGAAGGTTCATGGACTAAGGTGGAAAAATTCTTGTATTTTTATTATTAAATTTTAAACTGAAATTTTTAATTTTCTGCAATTAGTATTATAGGCAAAAATCCATAGCAGTGTTGGCAATGTCTGAAATCACAATAGAGATCCTAAGCTATTTATTTATTGTTAGGACTACTTTGAAGTTACACTAATTATTATTATAGAATGTGCTACTGAAAAGCATAAATATTACTTTACAGTTATTCTGAGGTATCAAAAAATGGTTAAGAATCTCTAACCACTGCTCTCTGATAGAAAAACCACAAAATATTACAGGAGAAAAGTTGTTGTAAATTATTTAGTACAGCTTCATTTTATAATTGAAAAATGAAATGTAATGAACACTGAAGTTGACTTTTTAATATTCTCTCCCCTAATAAGAAGTAGCAATGCAGATTTTACAATTGACCTCAAATCAATGGTAAAATCTGACTGCTTAAAGAAAACACTATCCCTCCTCCCAATTATTCTTCTAGCATGGGCACATGCCCATTCCAGTGAAGAGGAATGCTAAAGTTTCCTGAGAAAAGTCTATGTTATTTATTAAGAAAGGTGAGTAAGTGAAAGGAAGGGAAACTTTTCTTCACACTTCAACCTAAGTAAGTGTGAAGAAAAGTTTCCCTATTTTTTGCTGGTAGCAATCTTTCAACTATGATTGGAGCAGTACTTAAGAAAAACATACATACATAAGAGGTAGAGCCAAGAGAAAAGATAAAACAAGAATCTGATCATTGAACAAACTTAGAGTGGTGCTGACCTGACTCCACTTTTGAATTCCCAGTTATGACTTAATAGATTCTTTATTGCTTTGAATTAATTATGAGGTGGTTTTAAATTGCTAACAAAATTGATTTAGCATCATTCCCCTTGCATTTTTATATTCAGTATGAGCTGTGCACTTACCATGTGCCAGATACTTCCTTGAGCAATTTATTTATATTGAACCCTATCTTCTTCACAAGAAAGCCCCTATTATTATTACCATTTCTACAGATGAGAAAATTAAGGTGCAGTGCAGTTAAGTTACTTGCCCAGAATGGTCCAGTTAGTAATGAATGGAGCTGAGATATGAATCTGCCTAAAAACATAGAATCCACATTGGATACATAGCTCCCTGCTGCCCATCCAACACCACTATGCTAAAATAAGATAGTTTGTTAGAAATGACAACAATAATACAAATTTTCTATCTCTCAAGGAACTTCTTATGTTCTGTGGAACCACAGGGAATGGTTAACCGTGTCTCTATTTTACTTATGCATTTAAATACCCTGAGATAAGACAATAATTGAAAGTAAGAACAAAAAATCTTGCATTTACTTAAAATGCAATAAATGTTTTTATATAGTTACAATATCTATATTCCCACAGGAATTGCTGTTTTGTGACTCAGGAACACCTGGGAATGAAGTAATTAGAAAACTTTATTCTGGGAAATGAGGGACTTCATTGACTTAAGGTTTAATTTAGGTGTAAATTAGTAGCAAGGGATAAAAAAAAATGAGTCAACAACAGCAATGGCCACCTCCCAAATGGTGATGTGGTGGGCCCAAGAGGTAGTCAACGCATGTGAATGAATGAAGAGTTCTGGTAACTGAGCTGCGGGAAAAGGGAAAACAGAAAATCAACTTCTGAGCCAAAGACAAGTCATCCGAGCTCAGTTCTGTACAATTTTAGCAACAGTTGGTAATTAATGTGGCTTGATTTAATTGGCTCTACAGGCAGACTAAAGTCAGTAGATAGACTCAGTTGTGCAATAATCATTAATATGTAGTCATTTTAAACCAGTGTTTCCAACCTTGTTAAATCACAAGAGTTGCAGAGTATTGGTTAAAATTATAGATTCCTAGGTCCTGTACACAGTGGGTGTCAGATAAGAATGAACATTTGCATTTTAAACAAATATCCACAGTCATGTGTCTTGAACTCTGGCAATATTAGGAACTACTGATTTTAGACTAATCAAACCAAAGAAATGAGACAATGGCCATAACTATAAAAGGGGGGATGCAATATAAATCAGTTTAATGGAGATTTGTGCATCACTCCTTGTAGTTTAGAAGCATTTACAACCTTCATTCATGAGATATTTTTTAACAATATAATATGTGATAGCCATTATGTTATGTGTGAAAATTTGTGATGAACAAGTTGTACCTTCTCTCCCCAGAAGTGTTGACAGGAGAGACACACAAGTCAACAGTCAATTATAATGCACTTTGATAAATTCAATGGTAGAGTTAAGCATACGGTTTTACAGTAACAAACAGAAGAAGCTAATGACCTAGATTTAGGAAGCCATACCCTTAGTTGATGATTAAAAGGCAAATGGGGAATAAATGGAGCATGTGCAAATACTGGAGAAGCTCTTCCATGGGGTAAAGCCTTATATGAGTTGGAACCAATTAGGCAGAAGTAGGGAGGAGAGGTGTATAGAAAACTGATGATGAAGGGTCTTCAGAAGATATGTAGAGTCACTAGAGAGATTTAAAGAAGGCAGTGGCACAATCAGATTCGTGTTTTAGAAAGAACAGTCACTGCAGGATAGAGAATAAATTAGAGTAGAACCAAGTTTATAGTCAAAGAGATTAATTAAGAAGCTAGGGAAGTAGTTCAGCCTTTGATGACAGTCACCTATTGTATTAATTTTCTTTTGCTACATAATAACATCATAAACTTAGTTGCTTAAAACAACACACTTCTGTTTCTGTGGACTGGGAACAAACATGGCTTCTGGTTTAGGATCTTATGTGGTTGCAAAGTATCAGCCAGGGCTGTGTTCTCATTTGGAGACAAGGAAAGGATCTACTGCCCCACTCTCATGGGTTTTTAGCAACATTCAATTCCTTGTGGTTGTAGAACTAAGAGCATCAGTTTTTGTTGACATTTGGCCAGAGCCCACTCTCAGCTCCCAGAAGCTACCAGCAGTTCTTGGCCATATGGATTTCCCCTACGTGGCTCGGGTGGTACAGGAATCTTAAGATCTGTCCACCACACCTGAATTAAGAAAAAGTCATCAGAGACGGGAAGAAATAGATAAGATCCAGCTATATTAGATCATCTTGCAAAGATTATATTGTTTACATCAATTACCATTACAATTTGTTAAACATAAAAACAAAAGCATTTGAACCTATCCCTTTGGAGAGATAATTTGCTTTTAGATACAAGTATTGGGGTTATAAAATAATTGTCTTCACTACCATGCATTTCCTATAAATTAGGTGTTTGATCTAAGTAGAGTAATAGACTTGGAAAGAAAATTACCCCCTATGGACAGTGAATTTGAAGATATTCTTTTATTACCAAGAAAAGATGCTCAAAGAATGACACTCTTTCCCAGCAACACTAACAGCAGGCATTAGTCACAGTTTTGGCACATGAGCAGATGCTAGAGTCCTGGAACTCCACTTCGCAAGTGGTTAAAATGAAGCACATCATTTCAACCTGTCACAGTTATGTGACATTTCAGGAAAGAGATTAGTTCAATTTCACCAAAACCTTAGGAAATTTTTCCAAATTATTTTCACCTTGTAACCTTGCAGTATGTGTCTTCAAATTCTACTTTTCCTATATAGTCCCAAGTGTGTTATTAATCAGAGAGATCAAAAGCCTGTTCAAATCATTCACAGAGATCCCATTAGCTGTAGCAGTATCCCCGGCAGTTAATAGGACTAAATTAGTGCTCATTTATCTTCAGTGCTGAAAGTTCAAATCCTTGAGTGTTGATTTAACAATAGAGTACAGTGCTCCTCAATAGTCATACCAAGTATTATTCTTATATGATTTCCCATATTATTGTTAGCATATAGGAATGCAAAGTTGTTTCATCAGTATTGGCACTGCTAGATGATGTCAATTTGAATTTTAAATGCCTTCTTGATCACCAAGGTGTTAAATCAGACATGCAAACTGAATCTGTTCACAGTGAGCTCCACCCCAGCAGGTGAGTTCAAACTGGAAGCAAAATGTTGCCCACTGATGTGCTGGCATTTTACAGAGCAGCTGTGGAATAGCCTCACGCTCACTTCCTTTAACAAAGTTTTGTTTTCTCCAGCTGCTCCTTCAGGCAAGACACATGGGTAAGGAAAGCAAGCCATGCTTTTAGTCTACAAGTGTAAGTTAGATTTTAAGAAATAATAAATATAGGTAACAAAAGTAACCAGACCAATCCTGTATATTAATTATAACACTAATAGTGATAGATATAATAATAATATAATTATTACAGTATATTAGTTAACAATAACATAGCTTATATTTTGGTGGTACATGTGGGCATATCAGGGTGTTAGAGTAGTTGACCACCCTAAGCTTATTCTTATCCTCATTTTAGGAAGGAAACTGAACTTTGGGTCTATTCATATATTTTAAGCAAAGTATCTCACTGGGAAGCGCCTGGGACAAGATTCACACTCCGTTGTATTTTCTTTGAAGTGCTTAAAGATATACATTATAGCCAATTTTATCCCAAGGATGTGAAAATTAAGTTAAATTAAATTAAACCACAATATCGATAGACTGTTACAGGTTGAAATAAAAGAGAAAAATTTTTGAAGAAAAATATATTAAAGGATCAGTTAGTTCTTAATATCCATGTCTCGAAGTCGATTATGCTATTACAAAAATATGGCATTGACTTTTCTAGAAATTATCATTAACACAAGAGGGCAATCACCCATTTCTTAATGCTGACAAATGGACCTGGTGTTCTATAACTTTAATTTGGTTATTTAATTCTTTTTATTTTCCTAAGGTGCATTATTTCCTTTCAATGTTTGAGATGTTATATTTCACAGGGCTTAAAGATAAGTTTGGCCTATTGATTTAATTACACCTTGTGCCTCTTTATTTTCTCCCCCAGAATAGCACACAAGGGTCTCTTTATTATTATCTGTAGCAAACAACCCTTGCCAGTGAAACCATTATCTCCTAACTTCAATAAAGTCTAAGGCAATGGCACTGAGCTCATGATTTTTTTTCTTTTTTATCTCAGCTTGAATTCTGGACACATAATCATGCCATTACAAATACTGCCTGTGGGAAACGAGGAAGTAGAGCCATTTGTGTGCTGCACCAACTGACACACCAGATGACAGCCAACTGCATAGCATTTAGCCAGTAAAACAAACAGAAACCACATTGAGGCTGCCATGCGTGGAGGATGATTGCAAGCATATGCTCTCAGTGCCTTTCTTAATCAAAAGTACTCAGCTTATTCTAGGTATTTTATGTATCATGTCCCACCCAGAGCACTGCAGAAGGTATTTTATGTATCATGTCCCACCCAGAGCACTACAGGATAAACAGTATTGAGAAACCACATGATGTTTGGGAGATGGGGACAACTTCTCTGCCATAGTGTCTCAAATGGAAGGTGAAGTCAACACCTGCCACATTATCCACAGCTCTGTCCTCAAGACCTTCCTTCTTTCCCCTTTCTCTCCTTCACTCCTGGATAGTCTAATGGTCCACAGCACATTTGAGAAACACTGTACCCTTCTTAGTACCCATTATTACCTCAATACAATCAATGAAAGCAGGACAGAGCTTTGTGGGAACAATAATTGTGCCATTTATTAAGTTACTGCCTCTCAGCTCTGCGCCTGCCTTCCTTACTCTTCGTGATGGGACAATGCTAACCTCTCTTCTTGTACACAGGCTGCTGCCCATTAAGCGCTGGCAATGATGGGAGCTGGAAGGAGCATGTTGGAGGAAGAGGCAGGGGCTTACTCTCTCCTGTTCTCTGTGGCATCTGGTGGGCTTCCCAACTGCTGCGCTTTCTAGGAGCATCACATCAGCAAGGTTTCTTCACCCTGGACCTCCTTCTCGCAGGAGCACAGAGGAAGACTTGGAAGCTAGAGACCAAAAAGGAGACATGCACCTTTCCATGCGGTCCCTGCGTGCCTCCTCTGAGATTCCTGCCTGCCTTAGTTTCCTGGGAGCGTCAACCCTACAGTACATCTTCATCCTGGCAGAGAACGATCCTTCCCATAGCAGCAAATGAATCCAGCTTTCGGTTTCCTCAGCACTTGCAGCTTCGTTGATATCAGCTCTCTTACTGGTTCCCCCTCCTGAAGCCTGGTGCCAGTCCCATGGAACCCCTCCTCGGATCTAAGGGATGGCAGCACAGCTGAGCAGCAGCCCCTCTGCTGAGAGGTGTGGCATGCTCCATCCTGCCTTGCCAAGGACCAGGAGGAATATGACTGAATGACAAATAATCAGACTCTTTCTGCAGAAAATGTAAAGAATGAAAGCTTTTGAGAGGTGTTCTAATAAAGCAAATGGGAGCTATGGCTCATGGCTGTAGAGCTGGAGAATTAATTTCTCAGCTGCTCTTACTTGAGCATTCATGGACTCTGTCTTTTAAGCTTGTTAATATCACTGCCTTCACTAATTTTAACTTCTTTGTTTTCCCTAAGAGCTTATACATTTTCTAAGACCAATATTGTAAGCTTATAGAGAGTTGGAAATCTCTTTTGTATGCTCAGTACACTGACAGTGCTCATTATGTCTGAAATGACAACAAAGGAATGGCATGGCCTCTGCTGCCGTTCCCGATTCCTGTGTTGTGAACAGCACGTTGCCAGAAAGGCTCGACCCACACAGTCTGCAGAGGTAGGGTTGTCCCCCCAAAATGGAACGGTAACTTTATCAAGCCTTAATTCAAAGTGTCAGCAGGGGAGAAAATGTAAGTAGCAGCAATAAATGGCAAATTGCAGCTTCTACAGAGCAAAGGGGAAAGGAGCCAAAGAAAATAAAAAACAAAACAAACAAACAAAAAACCCCAAGAAACTGAGGAGAGTTAAGTTATGATTGCCTCGGCAATGCTTTCCTAAAACAGCAGTCTCCAGGGCTTGCCTATTGGCAGCGTTAATATAGGCTAGGACTAGATGCTCTGAAATCCTGTGAAGCTACCAGAGAATGGAGAGAAACTGAGGGAGTGAAGAATACAATGAAAGCACAGAAGTACCAGCCTGATGAGGCTGTTTATTCTGCAGCAGTTTCAGCCAGAGCGAGCCGACCGCTTTTCTAATGCCTTAAATCAAACAGCAGGCATCTATAGCCTCAAAGAAATAGTAAGCATTAGCCAATGTTCAGACTGAAACATTGCAGAGGTGGAGCTGGGAGATTTCTCCGGGTGGTTACTCTCCCAATTTTTTTTTCCCGTTTTTACCTTCATATTCTAAAAACTAGTAAGAATAAAATTCTAGTTCCAGGCTCCTCTGTTGTTGTGGATTTCACTGTCTTCCTTCCTATACAAAGAAAGACAATTTTCATATGAGTCATGGCGTAAGTTTTGCTTCAAACCACCCATGTAAGTATCTCGGAAATGCTTATACTCAAAACAATTCTGTTCTTTTTTTTTTTTTTTTTTTTTTTTAAATAGAAGTGTAGAAGTGTAAGGTAGAGATTCAAGATCAAGACAAAAAAGGCTCTGGTCCTCTTCCTTACTCTTTACAAATAATAAATCTTAAGAGATATTGGCATTAGTTCTGGAGTCGTTTCCAGAGGAAAATGTCCTGGACTCAAGAATCATATAGTCAGAATCTCAGTGTTAGAAGGGAACCAAAAGGTCATCTAGACCAAGAATCAGCAAACTCTTCCTGGAAGTGGCCAGATGCTGAGTATTTTAGGCTCGGTGGGCCACATAGTCTCTTTCATACTGCTCAACTCTGCCTTTGTAGCTTAAAAGCAGTGTCTACAATACATAAATGTATGCATGTGGCTGAGTTCCAATAAAATTTTATTTACAAATACAGGCAGTGGGCCAGATTTGGTCCACGGGTCAAAGTTTACGACACTTGACTTGATCTAGACCATTGAACCATGAGATGAAAAAGCAACACAGAAAGAAAAAACTCATTTAAGCTAGGGGGAAAAAAGAGGTTCTGGAATATCTGACCTCTATTTAATTATTCATGTTTTCTTTAGGTATTATATTCCAACAGTTAAGAGTATAAATTCTAAGTGTGCAGCTTGATATATTTTAACATATGTATATACCCCCATAGACACCACCCAGATCATGATATAAAATATTTCAACACCCCTAGAAGGCTCTCTCATCTCCATCCCAAATCAGTTACCCACAGAAATAACCCCTATTTTTACTTTATCAATATAAATTAATGCTTCCTATTTTTGAATGTCATATAAATGGAGTTGGCAGTTTATAGTTAATTGTGTGATGTTTCTGTTTCTCAACATTATGACTAAGGAATCATTTATTATTTATAAAATTCTTGCTCTAAAATGTGTTTATTATAGCATTATTTATGTCAATACTAAATATTCATGATTTGAATATTAAAATCCATCTTGAAATAAACAGATTAAAATTCTGTTTCCTAATTCCATGATGCACCATCTAACCATCTATTGGTAATCATTCATAATAAAAATAAACTACTTTAAAAATAAATAAATAAACATTCACAATAGGGTAATGGTTACAGAAGTGTTGTATGTCTTTTGTGACCACTGTATTTATTTATAATTCAAAACATATTAGAATTTACTTGAGTCCTATCTAACATATTGGCAAAAGTTTTATTATAACACTCTTGGGACTCTTCCTCTTCTCATCTCCCCATGCACCTCACCCATCACCCAAGAGCCATAGAGCTTACACAATACAAAAGAGAAGTGGGCCAGCATTTCTTTCCCAGGCTGGAAAGAGATCAGATGTCTACCTGTCTGCAGCTGTAATCACTGAAGGTTGTCCTCTCAACTTCACAGATATGCTCCACAAAATGTTTTATCCCAACCTTGCTGGCCCAGGCCACAGTGAAGTCTCTCCCCAGGTCTATTCAAGTCTCTTTTGCTGAGCTGCCTGGCCACCAGTCTTTGAAGGAAGGCCACTCTGCCAGCTACTCCATTCTCTCCAATTTGGGCTAGGCCGCAGGTGACCCTCATTTAAAATCCCAAAGCTCTGTAGTGCTAAGGTTTTTAGTCATCCACACAGCTATTCACTTCCTCAGAACATTCTCCTAGAGGAGAGAGTCAAGACTGGGAGGCAGTTGGGTTTAGCAGTTAAGAACATGAACTTTGCATTTAGCTCAGATTCTGCTTCCAGCTCTTTTACTTACTACCTACTTGAACTTCAGCAAGACACTTAACCAATCTGTGCCTATTTTTGCCTGTGCAAAATGATGATAACAATACCTGCCTTATAGGGTTGATGTAAGGATTAAATTAATTAATGCATATAAAGCACTTGGAATAATGCCTGACACATAGTAAGCTGCACTATATAGTGATAGCACTTAGCTCTGAAATGCAAAGCCTTCCAGCTCATCTCTTTTGTATAATAATCAGGATTTTATTACTCTACACTCCATAGTAATAGAAACTGCCTATGGAGGTTTAGTCAAAGGTTCCAAACTGGATTGAAACAGACATAAAGAGACTAAACACAAAATAGAATATATTGTATGATCCTTAACTGTAGGATGATATACATACACATAGGAAATATATTGGAAGGGATATGTCAAGATGTTAGCAGTCATCTCAAAACTGCGAGATTATAGATAACTTTATCTTCTTTATGTATTTTTTATAATTTCCAATATAATAAGCAAGTGTAACTTTTAATTTTAACAATAAAACTGTCATCGTGTGTATCTTAAATAAGATAATGTATAAAACCTGTATTTGAGTGCTAGTACTTTATGTAGGAGAGGCATAGTATGAGGCAAGTCAACTGGCATATCCGAACTTTGGTTTGCTGGTATCGAAAAGAGGAATAACAACACTACTTAAGTTGGTTGTAGAAATTAAAGGAGAAATCACAGAAGGAAACCCTTTTATAATGTAATGTGCTATACAAATGTAAGAAATTTCATTGATTGTTTTATTAGGTTTAAAAAGGCATATAAGCCTGGCCGGCATGGCTCAGTGGTTCAGCATCAACTTAGGGTCCAGGAGATCACAGTTTGATTCCTGGTCAGGGCTCAAGCCCAGGTTGTGGACTCAATCCCAAGTTGGGGGTGTGCAGGAGGCAACCAATCAGTGATTCTCTCATCATTGATGTTTCTATCTCTCTCCCTCTCCCTTCCTCTCTGAAATCAATAAAGATATATATATTTTTAAAAAGGCATATAAGGTAATATTTTCAGAAACTTAAGATTTTCATTTATACTCAGGACATTAGGGGAAATGTGAACAAAACTTGCAGCTAGGAAATGATATAAAAGCTTATTAAACCATTGTACCATCGCTTCCTTTATGGATAATCACAGGAGACTGTTGGCTGGCTTGTGCCTGCTCATAGGAGAGAAAACCCAGATGATTATACGATGAGTGCTAAGAAGATTCCAGTACTACAAAAACTGATTGAAAGTCTGCCATGAGCCAGGCATTATGCTAGTTGTTAGGGATATAAAAATGAGTAAGACAGGTCATTATCCTAAAAAATTTCACAGTGTAGGACATTTGGAGACAATTCCATGCATTTTTATTGTATATCTTTTTAACCTTTGTGGAATATGTCTTGGTTGTTGTAGTTCCTATTGCTTTTCACGAATTTTAAAGATTGACTTTAAAGATTGTTCATACATACACAGACCCCTATTGGTTTTTAGTGTTAAACTCCACAGACAGATCAGGAAATGGGGTCTGTTTCATTTATTGTTCAGTTTTCAGACCATATAGATACCAGTTTGTTTAATAAAATGGTGAGTTTGAGAAGTAGCCATAAGAGTGAGTTGAATAAAATGAATTTCTCTATTTCTTCTACTCTAATTTTATAAACTGTCCAAAGAATTCTTTCTTTGCTCTTTGCCTTCTTTCCCCAAAAACCAATTGTCGAGATTACTACAGCGAAATTGAAGACTGGGAATCTGAGGAGAGATTAAAAAGCAACTTTTTTGTGTTTGTTTTACTAGTCATCCCATCACCTTTTGTCACAAACACACCATCAGCAGAAGCAGATAGATGTCTGGAAAGTTTAGTCAAAGTAGAGTCAAAGAAGTGCACCTCGCTGCCTGGAGATGTAGCTCAAGTTAGAAAAAAATAACTTTAGACACAGAGACGCAAGATTTAGGTCCTAGCCCAGTGGTCCTACCGTGACTGTTCACTAGCTGTGTAAATTCGTCAGTCTCTAAATTTTCTCCAAGCCTCAATTTCCTTAGTGCAAAGAAGACAGCAACAGGACTGCTATAAAGCACAAATGGGCTTCTACTCTTTCTTTCAGTCTTATCCAAAGCAGTCATGGCAACGTACATAAAATACATTGGTCTACCTGCTTCTCTTAAAATGCAGTTATAAAACTGTGAGGAAGTTAAGAGAGTGACTGGGATCCTTTTGCCTTCTTCATGGGGGATACCATTGGAGGAAAGAAACGAAGCAGGTGAACCAATAAACTTATACTCCCTGGCAGTAGGACATCTAGGTAAATAGACTTTTAATACATACTAGAAAGGAGCGTCTTTATCTCTGAAATGCCCTTACATTTTATAGATTTCCTCGATATCCCTGGCTAGGGATTACCTGTAGTGAATAAAATTTAGGATCCAGGAGGCATAGCTCCCTGAAGGATGTCATGTGAACTATGTAATTCTCTGGGCTATAAGATGAAGATGTTTCATAATCATGGTACTCCCTACAGGGTGAAGGTCTAGCAAACCACACTTGGGGGCTTCACCTGTTCTGGGCCTGAGGGGCATATCCTACACGGGAAAGAAGAACCTTGTGAACTGAGCGTGATGCCCCAGACCCCTCTCTGCTTCATCCACGCCTTTTCATGGCCTCTCTCCTCATTGTTGTATAGCAAACACCGACACCAGGTGAGATCTCTGATTCCCGTGAAGCTGATTTGGCGATCCCGTCCTATGTGTGAGTCAGAAATGCTTCAGAACTGCGGTATCAACAGCAATAACAGCAATTCTGCTAGTGAGTTTCTACTCTGGTAATTGTGAGTCCCCGTATCTGCCTGTCTGTTTTCCCAGTTTGGGGGCAACAGTTTGCCTTGTGACTTCACTTCTCTGATGGATTTAAGGAGAGTTGTTGACATTTTCAATTTGTTCAACTTTACTTGTTGTTAGGATGAAATGGCAATTTCTAAGCTCTTTACATGCCAGACTGGAAATTTGAAGCCAGTTTATATTCATTTTAACAATGATGGAACACGGAAGCAGAATGCTAATGGTAGTAGGATAGAAAACAATAAGAAGATATTTTATACCAGATTCACATTCTTGATTATACTGGTCCAGATTTCCCAACAGAGAGTGAGTAAACTACAAGATATTTCCTTTAATATGTTTATGTAGCTTAGTTGTCTTCTAAAAACAGCTAACCTCTGTAAATTCTAATTGCAAGTGGTTTAAAATATTCTGTTTTGGTCTAAATATTCAAATGCATTCAGAAGTATTGAAAATGTATTCCCAACATGGAACAAAGTTCCAGAAAACTATTATATCGAAAAAATAGTGCTTAAATTATTTTAGGAAAGTCTACAGATTATAACCTCCTCTTGTAGCTAATTTGTAGCACAAAGCATTCTGTATTGTATCGACTAGTTGGAAAATAGGCAGGGCAACAACAATCAATTCTTCACTGAAAAAAAAAATACTGTATTAGCTACAGGGATGGTTGAGAAAGAGACCCAGCAATGAAAGTGACACAAAGAGCTAGAAGTGAAATAAGAGTCAGAAGGAAAGATCTAATGTTAGTGTCCTATAGAAATATGAAAAAAGATATAAAGAAGAGTGAGAATAAAGTGGCAGCATGGTAATTTTGGAAACAGTGTCATAAATACTTCATGCAACCTGTTCACTATTTGATAATTATGAATTTTATGTGCCTCATTTGACCTCTGTAATTCTTTTATCATATATGTAAAGTGAGAATAGTATTAGGTATTCTAATTTTGGGAAGGATAAGCTTTAAAACTGAGAAAATGCAAATTCCTTTGATAGAACATTTGTCGAACAGTACGTTATTTGTTCCTGTATTTATCTCAGGGAGCCTGAACTTCTTGGGGATGGGTTCTACGTGTCCCCTTCAGCTCTCTAATCTCACCATCCAGCATAGCGCGGGCTGTGTACTGAGCTCAGCATATGCTCACTGAACACAAGAAGTCAGGAGGGAGGAGGGACAGAAGGAGGGGGAGGCCAAGGAAAGTGAAAAGGGAAGGGGGGGGAATGAGGAGCACGGAGGAGGGGGAAGGAGGGCAGGGGGAGTTAAGGAGGGATGGGAGAGACGATGGAAGGATGGCTTTAGAGATCCAAGAAAGAAAAGGTGGAACAAAATTCACCAGTGCCTGAAGCGCTAGACCAAGTCCTGTGTCTAGAAGAGACAGGAGACTGTGGCTGAGAGGAGCAAAGATTTTTCTCCCTGATGAATGAAGCAAAGATAGGAGGGAAGCTCGAAGTGGGTGCCAATAATGAGTTGTGTTTGCGGTGCTGTGTAGGCAAGTGTGCCTAATTGGCCTTAATAGCATTTTAGTCCATTTTACCCCATTGTTCTTCAGGGTTTCAGGGAAATCAATTATAATGCATTTGTCCTGCATCCCTATAAAAAGATAGACACATTTATATCCTCTATTCCACAGGGAAAATGAGGCAACAATTTTGGCACATAAGAACATCATCCTATGAGCATCATGTTTTTAAATACTGTCAAGTAACATATCCTGATTGACTATATTTCTAGCTATAAACTGCAGCTTAACAGAGAATAAAGCAGTACCTGAAACAGACATGCTGTCCCCCCTCTCTCTCTGTCTCCGTCTCTCTCACACACACATATACTTTTAAATTTATTTATCACACCACCTTTTGTGATAATAGGTGGTGAACTTCTCCAACAGATAATCGCCCTCCCCCAAAACTTAAATCTAGTATGTTAGCTCCTGACAGTTTACTCATCCATCTCAGCACCTATTCCATTTTCTAGCAAAAATAGATATGTTGCCTATTTTACATCCGTCTGTGTATCCCTTTCAGTCGTATTAAAATAAATACATGCTTCCTTTTTCTCATTCTTTTTGGCAGGCTAGGGCTTTCCTAGCTTTACTTCAACTCTGCGCTTTCTTCCTTTATGCACTATTTGTTCCTTGTTTTATTCCTTGCATGGTTCTCTGCTCCCTGATGAAAGGAAGATGACCGTCCCAGCCTCAAGCGCTCCTGAGCCTACAGGCCCCGACTGCCGAAGCTGATTTCAGGAGGGCCTCCGCAGCAATGTCACCTTTCTTAGGAGGCACATACACCAGAGCGGCAGCCCGGCCCTTGGGAGGACTATCAGATTTGAACTGGGGTGACCTGGGCTTCTCTCTTCTCTCTCCTGATTCAGTTCATCGCCGCAGCACCACTTCAGCAAAGGCATCCAGAGAAAAATACTCCCCAGAGTGACCCCTGCTCCATCTCTCTTTATACTTTTATTTTCAAATACTATAGAAGCCCCCAAGCTACATTATATCTTCTCGGGATCTTCATAAACTGAAATAAATTGTTTTTTATAGAAAGTGTCTTCAATGAAAAGGTTATGCTTTGTTTATTTTTATGTCTGAAGACTCCTATTGCCAGCATCACTGAGTGAGAGACGAATGTGCCCCAACAGAATGTCTCACTGCAAATGCCTCCTAGATTCATTTTGTATTCCTGTGATACTGCTGACCTCTAGCGTTCCAAACACCAATACTTTCTTTTTATCATTGATTTTTTTTTTTCCCCCAGAGAGAAAGGAAAGGGACAGAGAGATAAAAACATGATGTGAGAGCAGAACATGGATTGGCTGCCCCCTGCACTCCCCACCCCCACCAGGGATTTAGCTCGAAACCCCAGGCATGTGCCCCAACTTGGAATCAGACTGGCAAGCCTTTGGTGCATGAGATGATGCCCAACCAAAGGGCCACACTGGCCAGGGCTCAATACTTTCTTGAACTTCATTTGTACTTGTTATTTTCAAAGTTCATGGGTTTGTCTCTTCTATTAATGGAATCTGATAAAAAATTCTAAGCTCAATAAAAAATAATTGCCTTTAAATATAAGAACTGAAACTGAGAATTAAGGTTAAAATATAAATTTTTAGAAGAGATATAAACATTTTTATTTATATTTTAATTTTAAAAAATTATTGAATTTATTTAGAGTGGCAATGATTAATACAATTATATAGGTTTCAGGTGTACAACTCTATAATACATCATCTGTATGTTGTACTGCATGTTCCCCACCCCAAGTCAAGTCTCCTTCCATCACCATTTATTTCCCCGCTATCCTCTGAGGAATCTAATGAACAAAATAAACTAAGAAACAGTCTCATCGATACAGCTGACTGGCAGCTGTCAGAGTAGAGGGGGTTGAGGGGGTTAAAGGTGAAGGGATTAAGCAAAGAAAAAAACTCTTAGGCACAAGTTCTGTTATAGTAGTATCCAGCCTTCCATTTGCTCATAATAAAAACTTTGGAGTTAACCTTGACTTCTTTCACCCTACAAATCCATGAGAAATGCTGTGGGTTCCACTATTGACCACATCAGAATTCAGCCACTTTTCACACTCTTAGCAACACTGCTCCGTCCCAAGCCACATGTTCCTCCACTGGGATTATGATGGTAACCTTCTAAGTGGTCTCCCTAAGGCTACGAAGTCTATCAGCTTTAGCAGTCACCATGGTCCTTCAGAAATGGAAAGCAGATTGTGGCACTCTGCTCAAAATCTTCAAAAGGCTTCGAGGGCTCTCAGGGAAAGGATTGAAGTCTGGAGATACCAACAGATCACTAGCTGACCTGCCTCCACAGCCCACAGCCCTAACCCCATCTTTCACAGCACTTCTCTCTTTGTGTGTCTCTCTCTGATCCAGCCATAGTAATCTCTTGGCTATTTTTCTTTTTTAATTTTAGTAATATATTTTATTGAACCCAATATATCCAAAATACTTTTTTACTTAAACATGGAATCAATATAAAAATACTAATGAGGTCATTTTTTAGAATTGTTTCTAATTTTCAATTACTGTTGCCATACAATATTATATTATTATCAGGTGTACAGCATAGTGATTAGACATTTATATAACTTATGAAGTGATCACTGCAATAAGTCTAGTACCCATCTGACACTATAAATAGTTATTACAATATTATTGACTATATCTCCTATGTTGTACTTTTCATCCCCATGACTATTTTTGTAACTGACAGTTTGTAGGTCTTAATTACCTCTCCTTTTTCACCCTTCACATCATTTGACAACCATCAATTTATGCTCTGTACCTATGAGCTTGTTTCTGTTTTGTTTATTTGTTTAGATTCCACATATAAGTGAAATCATGTAGTATTTGTCTTTCTCTGTCTGACTTATTTCACTTATCATAATACCCTCTCAACCTATTCATGTTGTTGCAAATGGCAAAATTTCATTTACTGAGTAATATTCCATTGTATATATGTGCCGCTTCTTCTTTATCCGTCTGTAGATTGAAGGACACTTAGATTACTTCTATATCATGGCTATTGTAAATAATGCTGCAATGAACATAGGGGATATATATATCTTTTTGAATCAGTGTTTTGGATTTCTTCAGATAAATACCCAGAAGTGGAATTGCTGGGTCATATGGTAGTTCTATTTTTGTTGTTTTTTTTTTCTTTGAAGAAACCCCATACTCTTTTCCATTGTGGCTGCACCAATTTACAATTTCACTAACAGTGCATGAGGATCCCCTTTTCTCCACATCCTCAATAGCATTTGTTTGTTGATTTATTTGTAATAGCCATTCTCGCAGATGTGAGGGGATATCTCATTGTGGTTTTAATTTGCATTCACTAATAATTACTGATGTTGAGCATCTTTTCTTATGTCTGTCAGCCATCCACCCATTTGTCCTCTTTAGAGAAATGTCTGTTCAGGTCTTCTGCCCATTTTTGAATCAGATTATTTGTGGTTTTGGTGTTAAGTTATATGAGTTTCTTATATATTTTGAATATTAACCCCTTATAAGATGTGTCATTGGTGGCTAATATCTTCTCCCATTCAGTAAATTGTCTTTTTGTTTTGTTCTGTTTTTTGTTTTTGATGATTTCCTTCACTACGCAAAAACTCTTATTTTGATGTAATCCCATTTGTTTATTTTTTCTTCTGTTTCCCTTGCTCCAGGAGGCATATCTAAAAAAATATTTCTAAGAGTGATGTTGAAGAGTTTACAGCCTATGTTTTCTCCTAGGAGTTTTATGGTTTTGGTACATTTAAGTCTTTAATTTATTTTGAGTTTATTCTTATATGTGGTGTAAGAAAGTTTCATTTTTTTCATAAAATATATCTTTATTGATTCAGAGAGAGGAAGAGAGAGAGAGAGATGAAACATCAATGATGAGAGAGTTGTCATTGATCAGCTGCCTCCTGCATGCCCCTGACTGGGGATCGAGCCCACAACCTGGGCATATGCCCTGACCAGGAATCGAACAGAGATACCCTGGATCAGAGGTTGATGCTCAACTGTTGAGCCACCCCCGGCAGGGCAGAAAGTTTCATTTTTTGGTATATGTCAGCCCAGTTTCCCACCACCATTTGTTGAAGAAACTGTCTTTACCCAATTGTATATTCTTGCCTCCTTTGTCATAGATTAATTGATCAAATATACATAGGTTTATTTCTGTGTTCTAATCTGTTCCATTGGTCTCTGTGTCTGCTTTTATACCAGCACCATGCTCTTTTGATTACCATAGCCTTGCAGTATAGTTTAATAACAGGTAGCAGGATGCCTCCCACTTTGTTCTTCTTTCTCAGGATTACTTTTGCTATTTGGAATTTTCTGTGGTTCCAGATAAATTTAAGAATTACTTGTTTTACTTCTTTGAGAAATGCCATTAGTATTTACATAGGGATTACACGAATCTGTAGATTGCTTTGGATAGTATGGATATTTTAACAATATTAGTTCTTCCTTTCTATGAGTATGGTGTATTCTATTTATTTGTATCTTCATTTTCTTTGTTCAGTGTCTTAGAGATTTCTGAGTAAAGGTTTTTTACCTTCTTGGTGAAATGTATTCCTAGGTATGCTATTCTTTTTGAGGCAATTGAAAATGGTACTATTTTCCTAATTTCACTTTCTAATGGTTTGCTATTGGTGTATAAAGATGCAAACAATTTCTGAATATTAACTTTGTATGCTGATACTTCACTGAATTTATTTATCATTTCTATTTGGTTTTTAGTGAATTCTTTAGTTCTATTTTTAGTATCATGTCATCTGAAAATAATGACAGTTCTACTTTTTCCTTTCCAAATTGAAGACCTTTTATTTCTTTTTTCTTGTCTGATTGCTGTAGCTAGGACTTTTAATACAATGTTGAATAAAATTGGTGATAGTGGATATCCTTGTCTTGTTCCTGATCTTAAAGAAAAAGTTCTGGCTTTTCATCATTGAGTATGATGTTAGCTGTGGGTTTGTCATATATGCCTTTTATCATGTTAAGGTATATTTTCTCTAGTCCCACTTTGCTGAGAGTTTTTATCATAAATGAGTGTTGGATATTGTCAAATGCTTTCTCTGCATCTATTGATATGATCATATGATTTTTATCCTTCATTTTGTTTATGTGATGTATCATGTTAATTGATTTGCAGATATTGAAACATCCTTGCATATTGGGAGTAACTCCCACTTGATCATGGTGTATGATCTTTTTTGTTTGTTTGTTTGTTTTGTTTATTTTTGTTTAAAATATTACAGATGTCCCTTTTTCTCCCCAGTGACCCATTCCACCCCATTCCATCCCTTCCCCAGTCCCTCTCCCCACCATTGCCCGTGTCCTTGGGTTGTGCATATATGCATATAAATTCTTTGGTTACTCTCTCCCCCTCCACCCACCCACCCTCCTCCATCCCTCTGACATTCGTCAGTCTGACCTATGCTTCCATGTCATTGAATCTATTCTGTTCATCAGTTTATTAAGTTCTTTAGATTCCACATATAAGCGAGATTATGTGATGTTTGTCTTTCTCTGCCTGGCTTATTTCTTTTAGCATAATATTCTCCAGGCCCATCCATACTGTCCCAAAGGATATGAGGTTCTTCTTTTTTACAGCTGCATAGTATTCCATGATGTATATGTCCCACAGCTTTTTTATCCACTCATCTACTGATGGGCACTTGGGCTATTTCCAGATCTTAGCTATTGTAAATTGTGCTGCTATGAGCATAGCGATGCATATATTCTTTCTGATTAGTGTTTTAGGATTCTTAAGACATATTGCTAGAAGTGGGATCACTGGGTCAAAAGGCAGCTCCATTTCTAATTTTTTGAGGAACCTCCATACTGTTTTCCATAGTGGCTGCCCCAGTCTGCATTCCCACCAGCAGTGTACTAGGGTTCCCCTTTCTCCACACTCTCGCCAGCATAAGTCATTTGTTGATTTATTGATGGCAGCCATTCTGACAGGTATGAAGTGATACCTCATTGTGGTTTTAATTTGCATCTCTCTGATGATTAGCGATGTTGAGCATTTTCTCATATGTCTATTTGCCATCTGTATGTCCTCTTTGGAGAAGTGTCTATTAGGGTCCTTTGCCCATTTTTTAATTGGGTTGTTTGTCTTCCTCTTGCTGAGTAGTATGAGTTCTTTGTACACTTTGGAAATTAGCCGCTTAGGTGTATGATCTTTTTAATGTATTGCTGAATTTGTTTGCTAATTTTTGTTGAGGATTTTTACATCTATGCTCACCTGGGACATTGGCCTATAAATTTCTTTTTATGTACTATCTTTTTCTGGTTTAGATATCAGGGTAATGCTGACCTCTTAAAATGAGTTTGGGAGCCCAGCCGGGCGTGGCTCAGCGGTTGAGCATCGACCTGGGATACAGGCAATCAGGGTTCGATTCCCGGTCAGGGCACATGCCCAGCTTGCGGGCTCGATAAATGACTCTCTCATCATTGGTATTTCTATCTCTCTCTCCCTCTCCTTTCCTCTCTCTGAAATAAATAAAGATATATTTTTAAAAAAAGAAAATGAGTTTGGGAGTCTTCTCTTCTCTTAAATCTTTTTATAATAGTTCTATAAGAATAGGTATTAGTTCTTCGAATAAAGGGTTCATACTGCCTCTAGGCTCCTAACTTCCTTTTTATTAGAGTATTTACTTTAAAAAACTTGTAACTGTGCTTCTTCTGCCCCTTTTGGATACAAATTTAAAAATGCCTTCCTCAAGGACCTGAGAGCCAATGCTTTAAAATGTGACCATCAAGAAATGTAGTGCCCCTACCTCCCAGTCTCTGTGTGCTGGTTAGAGTCTAACTTCCCTTTTCCACATGGTAACACCACCTCCTGTCTGTGAAGCTATGAAAAAGTTTTCTTTTCCTTTGAGTAATACCAATTAACAGATACAGCTGATTTTCGATTTCTCCACCAATACAGCTCTTAAAAATGCCCTTTGTTTGTAAACTTGAGTTCAGTCTGTCTCGCCCCTTATAGTAGTCTTACATAAGATATTCTTTGTTTGTTTAACTTTGTCAAGTGCAATTATTCTTTGACAGCACCAAACACACTAATTCCTTAGGATCTGGGTATTTGCTGTTCCCTCACTCTGGAATGTGTTGACCCTTAGACCTGACTGGCCCTTCACTTCCTTTAGACTTTTTTTCAAAATGCCAAACTAACGGTGAGCTTTCCTACCTTACATAAAACAGCAAATTCTACATTCCCCACCCCAAATCTCATCTACCTTAACTTGCTTCATTCTTCTACAAAAAATTCACCACCATCTAAATTAATTATATATGTATGGTATGCCTGCCTCTTTCCAATACAATATAAGCAGGATTTTTTTCTGGTTTGTTTACAGCTAAACCCTAGCATTTTGATAAAAGTGTTGAACTACTGGACTAAACACTTGTTGCATGAAAGAACAAGCATGAATTGAGAAATCAATGGCTATAGAGTGCTTTTTGTGTCTTTAGAGCAAAATCTGTTTGAACTTTAGTAATTTAGTTATCCAAAACAGTAATTCCTGACTTAAACAGGTTGAGCACCTTCATTAGTACACTCTGAAGTATGTAAATACATTACAAATGGAATTTTTACCTAGGACCTAGACAGATATGAAGTAAAATAAAAAAGTAATAATTAAAAAATAAGTTCCATCAGAAGAAACACACTTTACAGGTTTATCACTTCCCTTTGCTTCCTCTGAATTTCTGATTCAGCAACTTTATTGAAGCATCTACTAAATGGTATTTTAGAAGACATGACAATGAACAAAATGTAGCTGTTACAAAATATAATGTTCTAATAAGAAATAAAACAGTTTTGAAATGGAAATTAAGAAGAGAGCTAACATATGATAATAATGGAACATCTGAAGAAAAGTGGGAGTATATTTTAAAAGAGAAACTTGTGAATGATTGGTTAACCTTTGGAAGATGATACATTATTGGTGGGGAAAGAATTTTTTCTGTGCCCTGGTCTACATCCCACTCATCACCGCACCCCAAGCCCTAAAATAACATTATACTTCAGAACAAAAAACAGCACCTAACTTATGAAATGCTGAATAGTTATTCTTCCTCAACTTAGGTCTCTCCAATACTATTGATGATAACAATAATAAAAGTTGATATGTAGAAAGCATTTACCATGTACCAGGTACTTCTTAAAATACTTTACATGGATCATCTGATTTACTCCTCTCAACTCTATGAGGTTGTATTATTAATATCCCCATTTACCTGCCAAAAGTGATACACCAGTGAGCAGCAGAATGAAGATGGCTACGGAAATCAGGTGAAGACCTTGGATAAATTCTCATATAAAAACTTCATAGGTACTGGATTAGAGAATAAGAAGTAGTTGGCATAAGAAATGTATAATTACCCTATTTTCTACCAGAGGCCCTAAAATACCTGTCTAAAGGGAACTGCATCATTCATGTCTACTCATAGCTTGCCGGTGGGTTCCTGAGACCCTCAAGAGAAGGTTGCTCATGACGTCCCCCTTTCACAGCCTACAGTGAACTCATTCAAATCCTGTGGCCAAGCTGTAGCACCTTGTAGAGACCCTATTGTCAGTGGTAGACCGTCTTTTATTTTTAAAAGCAATCCTAATTAGTGATCTTGCATCTGCACATTATAAACCATCAAAATGAAAATGTGACCTCTCCAAGACTATTTTCAAATGACAAAGAGAAAAATGTGTGTTTAAAAGACTGACTAGGGGCTAAGAACATAGACTGTATAACCAGAGAAACTTAGGTTCAAAATGGAGCCAGACACTGATTGTTGACTTGAGCAACTTACTGAACTATTTGGGACTGCAGTTTTCTCATTTATAAGGTGGAAAGGTAAAATTAGTGCATATTTTAAAGACTATAATAAGAAATAAATGCAGTAACACATGTAATTCACAGCACGTGACTGCCATGGAAGAGTACCCTGTGAAGCTTTGCTATAACTGCCGGTGATATTCCTATTACTCTATGCAGAATCACAGTCAACATACAATACTCCAACAAAATATAACTTTTGTTAGAGATATAAGTTTTATTACTATGGAATTTATTACAATATAATTTTCAACTTCAGGAAAATACTAAAGCATGTTGATTATACTATACTCTAATTTGTTTTTACATTAAATACCATTTTGTTTCCTTTTCTGATAGACAGTGAACTCATTGAAGACAGAGATTAAATCCCCTTTACTTGATTCAGTGACCCTTTATGCACTGCCTGCTATGTGTCAGCCCTCATGCTAGGCTCAGAGAAATCAAAATAAACTAAAAATTCCTTACTTTTATAAGGCATTTTATTTTAAGGTAAAAACTGGTAATATGCAAACAAAAAAACATACTATATATACTGTATAGTTAGAGGGATATCCTCAATATCTTGAATAGAACTGGTTCATAATAGGCACTCAATTAATACAAACTGCATTTAATTTAGTTATTTTTAATTATGTAACTACAGCATGGAGCATGTGTACTAGTGTGCTGGCATGAGCTCTTTCTAGCTCAGGAGAGCCAGTTGTGTGCATTTCTCTCTAATTTGGTGTTCAGTTCTGCAAATTCACTTTGATAACTTTAAATCAGCTATGGTAAGAGTTTTTACACTGCAGAAATCAGCAATGCTACAAGCAGTAGATATTTTTCCTGAGAACCCGTGGTTAAACATTTATCAGCACTCCACTGGATAAAGGCTGACAAAGTATGGCATCTGAATTTTGTACACTTCTGAAAACAAAAAACCCTTGGTGTATATAACAGCACTTTAATAATTATATTAACATATTTAGAGAGTCAAACTTACAAATCATGTAACACAGTGTTAGTCTGAACATGACATATATTGATTGGTATATATGTAAATAGAATTATTTTCTCCCAATAATAAGTTACTATCACTTGATTACTCAGGCCCATGGAGGAAGCATAATATGTATAACCCACAAAATCAACCAATTATACATGTTTTCTATTTAATTTTAAATATACCATTTTGATTAAACAATTTGTATTTTGAATAAAATTTTTTTAGCATATGTTGCAATTTTATATGCTTTAAACATAACTCACTAGCTATGGAGGGGGAAAAGAAGCTTCTGAGTGTCAGGAGGAAGCAAATTTGAAATTATTTCTCTGTGGAAAATCTCATGAAAATCATTTTAGTTGACTTTATGCAGAGCTGCAATGCCCTGGGTTAAAAATTTCCCAGGGTAGCATGCCTGGGAATATAAATTATTAAATCATAATTTTAAAAAGAAAAATAAAAAGCATTTTAAATTCTGCTACAACATGTGATTTATTGTTGAATTTTTAGTGGTATATCAAATTTCTTTGTGTTATTATGTTTTAGATATATATTCCTATTAAAATAATAGTTGCAGATTTGTTTCTGAATCAAAAATGTAAGAAAGGGCAACATTTGTGCATTCTTAGTCACCAGGAGATCTCATAAACAAGAAGCAAGTGAGCCTGGGAATTATCAATCTGTTCTCAAAAATAACTTCAAACTATTTCTAGCCTATGCCCCAGCCAGGACATTCAAATCTTATTATATTTAGTTGCAATTTAATATCATGCAAATTAAATATCAGATTAAGTCCTAAGAGTATGGTTACATTATTTCCATTATACTGATCAGCATGTGGTGATAACTTGTCAAATATTTTTTATTAATAACAAATGGGTAACATTTACCCAAAACCATCCATATCCCAGACACAATGGTTGGCACTTCATATATTATCTTTAATGCCCATAACAACCCTATCAGTAAATTATTACAAATGAGGAAATTTATGTTCTGACAGATTGTTTCCTTCTAGGTCAAACAACTAGTAAGTGGCAAAACCAGGACCCTAAAAAAATACCTTTTTGTCTCAAAAGCCCACGTAAGTTTATTGAAATCATTGGCAATTACTTACTCTTCCTGCTAATCGCCCATAATTTGTTCTATGGCAGTCTTTTCCTTGGGGGAAGGAGCATAAATATCAAGTTGGCAATAGGGGCAATTATCTCCACCAACACTACCATCGGAAGCCAACTCAAAGCAGATTTTATTGGAAACAAAAGTTTTCCCCCAGCCTTTCTTTTGATGATATATTTTGATTAGCTTACAAATGGTACAAATTGTCCTCTTGAGTTTATGCCAGGAGCAAAGCAGAAGTTGTGGCTTTTCTTTTTACTAGGCAGTTTAGACTTTAATTTGTGACAAAATACTTATAAGTAAAACGAAACTGTCTAGCTAAAACTTTTATTTCCAGGTAAAATAGCAGCCCCTGGTAAAAGGAGCCAATAATCATTTTCAAAGGAAAGGCTGTATAGTGAACTTTTCTTAAAGATAGCGAAGACATATCCTAAGAGTAGCATTGAAAACAAGCTATCACATGTGGAATCTAATGAACAAAATAAACTGAGGAACAAAATAGATCCACAGACATGGAAGCATGGAACAGACTGAGGGATCTCAGAGGGAAGGGAGGAGGTGGAGGTGGGAAGAGATTAACCAAAGAATTTATATGCATTTATGCATAACCCATGGACACAGACAACCGTGCAACGAAGGCCTGGTGGGGAGTGCAGGGGGTGGAGACAGTCAATGGGGAGAAAAGGGGGGACACTTTCAACAATAAAGATTTTAAAAAGAAGAAAAAGAAGGAATTAAGACACAGACCTGCATGGAGAAAAGATAATGAAAGGACAGTTATCTACAAGCCAAGGAGAGAGGTCTCAGAATAAATCCAACTGTGGCAATATCTTGATCTTGGACTTCTAGCCTCAACTGTGAAGAAACAAAATTAAATTTATTTACCACTTTAAAAAGAGAGAGAGAAAAGAAAAGAAAAGCTATTTGAGGCTCACAAGTAAATCTAAGAAAAGAATATTTAGGTCAAAATGTATAATAGTTGTATTATGAGATAAGAAGCTATGCACATGCAAGAATAATGAATTATAGAAATGCCATGAAACATGCAGCCCCATAAGTAATAAATGCCAGAGAACTAGTGCCTAACTTCTTATAAATATGCTCTTATTTATTTAGAAGGTATATTTAAAGGGTTCTGTATGGCTATAGAAGTGGAACATGCTTGCCTGTCTCTCTCCCTGCCTTCTTTCCTTTACCCAAGTCCTGGGCAGAGCGGTCAGTAGAAGCTTATCCGAGTTTTCATTCAGTGGCACATTTCTAAATATGCTATGAATTACGTGTGCATTCAACATATAGTTCCTGTAAATTTTAAAGTTGTGACTGTAACATTCAGGTGTTTGATTCATCTGAAATTTATTTTGTGTATGAGATTAAGAATCCATTGCGTTTTTTTGGATACTCAGTTTCCCAAAACATTTATTTAATAGCATCTATCTCCACTGACCTGCAAGACCACTTCTGCCATATTTACTTAGATATGTAGGTTGGTTTTCTGGGCTCTCTGTTGTCTTAATTTCTGCCTCAAATATAACAGTGTCAATACTATGCTGTAACAAATATAAAATACAACTTTATAATATTAAATATCTTTATAATGTCTTGATGTCTGACAGTGCAACAATTTACTTTTCTCTGTTAGTAGTGTCTTGACTAATCTTGAGACTTTGAAATTTTGTATTAACTTTAGCATAAATTTGTCAAATTTTGTGAAATGAACCTTTTAAAATTTTGAATGACATAATATTAAAGTGGTCTATTTGCAGAAATTGATATTTTTAATATATTGTATCTATGAACATGGTGTGGCATTTCATTTATTTAGGTTTGTTAATAACTTTCATTGAAGTTTTATAGATTTCTGCACAAAAGTCTTGCCCATTTGCTTGTTTTATTGCTACCCATCTTATAGTTTTGTTGTTTTTATAAATATATCTCTTCTCACCTACATATCTTATTCTAAATGTGTGTTAATATAAAAAATACAATTAACTTTTCTATAACAATCTTATATCCCAAATTAGTTCATCTCTCTTGGTAATTCTAATAATTTGTATGTAAATATTTGGTGATTTCTGTATAGACAATTATACCACCTAAGAATAACGATGTTTTCCTTTAATTCCAATTGTTATAGGGTTTGTTGCTTTTTTCTCATTTTACTATGCTTACAAAGACCTCTGGAAACAATGGCGAATTGAAGCAGAGGTAGTGGGCACACTTGTTTTAATCTTCAATTTAAAGAAAATTATTTAGCATTTATAATTAAATACGTTTATTGTAGAATTTTATAGATACCCTTCATCAGTTTAAAGAGATTCCTTCTATACCTGTGAATATGTTAGACTATATGACAAAAAGGAATTAAGGTTGCTAATCACCTGACCTTAAAACAGTGAGACACATCCTAGATGATCCAGGGAGATTATGTCACCTCAGCTAAACCATATTGCCCAGATATTTAGTCAAATGTTATTCTGGAGGGTGATTTTGGATGAGAATTGCATTTAAATTGGTGGACTTTGAGTAGAGCAGATTACCCTCTATAATGTAAATGGACCAGATTTCCCCCTATAATGTAAATAGACCTCTCCAGTAAACAAAGGCCTGAATAGAATAAAAAGCTGGCCTTCGAGCAAGAAGGAATTATCCATCAACTAGCCTTCAGACTCCATCTTCAATATCAGCTTTTCTTGGTTTTCCAAACCACTGTCTTTAAAATCAAACTATAACTCTTTTTCAAGTCTCTGGGCTGCTGGCCTCCCTCATCAGAATTTGGGTTTACCAAGCCTCAACAATCACGAGAAGGAAGGGGGTGTGGGGGACAGGGAATGAATATATATATATGTATATAGATATGTATACACACACATATATAATATGTGTATATATATATGTGTGTGTATATTCTATTCTGTTTCTCTGGAAAATTCTAATGCAGATTTTGGTGCTGAGAGTGGCTCTGTAGGAACATAATCTTAAGAATGAGTTTTCTGAATTGGTTCTGAGGCTTCTGGAATTGAATCTCTATTCTGATTAGATTCAATGTCACCCCAATAAAGTCAATAAAAATTAAAAATTTTAGTGAATTTGTAGTTACAGAATAGTCATGGGGATGTAAAGTACAGTATAAGGAATACAGTTAATAATATTATAATAACTATGTATGGTGTCAAATGGGTACTAGATTTATCGGGGTGGTCACTTTGTAAGTTATATAAATGTCTAATCACTGGGTTGTATATCTGAAACTAATATAATATTGTAAACTATAATTGAAAAATATATATTTTTAAAAATGAAAAAAATTTATACACCTTTGTCAATTATATCCATAACATACTATATACTTGTTTTTTCACAATGTTTATGGTGTCTTAGAGCATATAGAAGTTCTTGATTTTAAAGTTATTAAATGTATCAATCTTTTTCTATTTGCCTTGTGCTTTATATCTGTCTTGAAATTCTTTTTTACACTGTGATTGTTGTTTTATATTTTCTTTCCTTTTTTATTGAGTTTATTGGGTGACATTGGTTAATGAAATTACATAGGTTTCAGGTGTACAATTCTATAACACATCATCTGTATATGGTAATGTGTTCACAACCCCAAGTCAAGTCTCCTTCCATCACCATTTATTTAGTCCCCCTTACCCTCTTCTACCTCTTCCACCCACCCCCCCTTTCCCTCTGGCAGTCCCCATACTGTAGCCTGTGTCTATGAATCTTTCTTTTTTCTTTGCTTAATCCCTTCACCCTCCTCACCCAGCCCCAAAATCCCTCCCCACTGACAGCAGTCAGTCTGTTCTCTGTATCCAAGAGTCTGCTTCTGCTTTGTTAGTTTATTTTGTTCATTAGATTCCACATATAAGTAAAATCTTATGGTATTTGTCTTTCTCTGACTTGTTTATTTCACTTAGCATAAAAATCTCCAGGTCTATCCATGCTGTGGCAAAAAGTAAGAATTTCTTCTTTTTTACAGCTGAGTAGCATTCCATTGTGTAAATGTAACACTGCTTTAAACCTCACCTGAAGATATGATTTTATTGATTTATGAGAGAGAGAGAGAGAGAGAGAGAGAGAGAGAGAGAGAGAGAGAGAGAGAAACATTGATGTGAGAAAGAAACATCTATCAGTTGCCTTTCATACATTCCCTCTGACTGGAATCAAACCTGCAAACTTTTGGTGTATGGGATGCCGCTCCTATCAACTGAGACACCTGACCAGGGCTGTACCACAGCTTTTTTATCCACTAATCTATGATAGTACTTCCAAATCTTGGCTTTTGTAATAATGCTACAATGAACATAGAGGTGCATATATTCTTTCAAATTAGTGTTTTGGGTTTCTTCGGTTATACTTCAGGAAGTGGAATATTTCCTGAAGTATTCCTGATATATGCTGGGTCATAGGCAGTTCCACTTTTAATTTTTTGAGGTAACTCCACACTGTTCTCCACAGTCGCTGCACCAGTCTGCATTCCCACCAACGGCGCATGAAGTTTCCCTTTTCTGCACACCCTCGCCAGCACTTGTGTGTTGATTTATTGATGGGAGCCATTCTGACAGGAGTGAGGTGATATCTCACTGTGGTTTTAATTTGCATCTCTCTGAAGATTAGTGATGTTGAGCATCCTTTCATATGTATGATCTTTTTAATGTATTGCTATATCCCGATTGCTAATATTTTGTTGAGGATTTTAGCATCTATGTTCATCAAGGATATTGGCCTGTGATTTTCATTCATTGTAGTGTCTTTGTCTGGTTTTGGAATTAGGATAAAGTTGGTTTCATAAAATGAGCTTGGGAGGCTTTCATCCTCTGAATTTTTTGAAATAGTTTGAAAATAGGTGTTAGTTTTTCTTTGGATGCTTGGTAAAATTCACCTGTTTCAGCTTCACTAGTTATAATATCTATATTCAGATTCCCTGATTCTTTTTGATTCAGTTTTCGAATCAAATTTCAGATTTTTCTCCAGCCTCAGCAAGGCAGAGCCACTAAGAGTTGGGCAGGTCAGGCCTCCAGAGGAGCCTGGAGGTTGTGTCTGCCAGAAGCTGAGAGGGTGTTTCTATCAGACCTCCCATAGGGGGAAGAGCCAGTAAGGTTCATGGGAAAGTGGAGGGAATGGCCCTAGTTCCAAAGCCAGGCAACTCAGTCACTGACACCCCCTGAATCTGCCCAGACTTCTACACCCTGACCAAGGCAGCTGACTCCAGCAGTGTGCAAGTTCCACAGGGTGGGCTGAGAGGGAGTCCAGAGGGTGGCGCTATTGTTTTCTCTCAGTCTGATTCTGCAGAGGGGAGGGCTCCACCGAAGAAACCGGCATCTGTGCTACTGGAGAATGACTCAGCACAAGGATCCTGAAGGCTGCCTCCCCTAGAGCCACAAACCCCAGACTCTCTTCATGGGACTCTAGTATGCTCTGCCCCTCCCTTAGCCAAAGCCCAGGATGAGTGACTGTGAACAAAATTTTGTGTTTGCCCTTTAAGCAGGTGACTGTGTCTCCAGTGGACTTGATCTCTCCCTGACAGGCAGAAACCTTGCTGCTTTTTGCAGCTGGATGCTCTGTGAGTGCCTCTTCCCAGCTCTGCTGCTCTGGGATGGGGAGCCTGGCTTGGGGTTTAGACCCCATGCTTCTGAGGGGGAACCCGTGGCAGCTGAGCTATCCTTCCAGAACCTCAGCTGCCACCCATGAGAGCAGAGCCAGCCCTTATCACGTCTCTGTTCTTTTTACCAGCCTCACTTGGCTTCTTCTGTAAACCCAGCTAGTCTTCAGTTGGTTATTCAGGATGATTGTTTTTTAATTTAGTTGTAATTCCAGTTTGGTCCTGGTAGGACATGAATGTAGCTTTCACCTACTTGCCTCTATCTTGAAAATCTTTATATTTTCAAATAAAATTTAAAGACTTGCTTTTCAGATTTAAAAGAATAATAAATAAATAAATAAATACACTAATTACTCTATTTCTAGTAGTAAAGAAAGCACTGACAGTCCATGGTGGGATATGGCAACAAAAATATGCAAAGTATCACAATTGGATAATCTTATTCAAACACTATAGAATCTAAGTGACCATGTATGATACCTTTGAACATTTTTGTCAAGTTAAAAAATGTAATGACATTGGCTGGTTGCTCCTAATTTCACTAAACAGTGAAGAAAGAAAAGGTTGAGCTCTGGAATTTAAATTCCTAGCTCATTTGTGACATAAATGACCTGTAAGCGTCTCTGTCTGCCCTGAAAAAAGCCCCCATCTCCCATAAGCACAGGCCTAGGAATCCTGAAAAACAAACCCAGAATCTCTTCCTGTGAGTGACTGAATTATCATGCAAATTGAATTCCTGGACTCAAGAGTTATTTACTATTAAAGTGGGGGCATTAATTGGGAAGGATTATCATCCTAAAATTTGGAATGGGGACATGTGGGAGGACCATCATGAAGCTGGGCACATTGAACCCCTAAATTTTTATGAGTCATCTTTGCCAGTAGAAGCATCCTCTCCACCCCCATCTGAGATTAACCCTGAGGCAGTTGCCATGCAAGGCAATGCTGATTCCCCTCAGGGCTGACCACCACCACTACTCTTTGCTACTAGACTAACAACTAGGCTCAAGGCCACTAAAGGTGAGGTACAAAACATGACCCATGAGGAAGTACACCATACTCCAAAAGAATTGTTTGAGTTTTCTAATTTATACAAAATTCCTGGGAATATGTGTGGGAATAGATACTAAAGATTTAGGATAATGATGAAAGGAACATAAAATTATATCAGACCAAATTTGTTGATATGGACCCACTAAGAAGAGATTCTGCATTTAATGTTGCAACTCTCAGGGAGTTAGAAAGGCTTGAACAGTATGCTTGTTTGGTTGGTTGGCTGGTTGGCTTAAATGTAGACTAAAAGGTGGCCAATGAGTGAGCTAGAAATGCCAGACCTGCCTTGGATTACTGTAGAGGAAAGAATTGAAAGGCTTAGGGAGCTAGAAATGTTAGTGTGAATTTGTCATTTAAGACCTACTCACCCACCTTGGGAGGGTCCAGGAATGCCATTCAAGCCCTACTTCACATTTTGTGTTCCCCCTAAAAATTCATATGTTGAAGTTCTACCCACCCACCCCCAGTACCTCAGAATGTGACCTTACATGGACATTGGATTCTTACAGAGGTAATCAAGCTAAAATTCAGTCATTAGAGTAAGACCTAATCTGATATGACTCATGCCCTTATAAAAGAGGAAATTTGGACACAAAAAAACACACAGGAAATATGATGTGAAAAGACACAAGGAAATGATGGCAATCTACAAACCAAGGAGCTAAACCTGAGGCAGATTTTCCCTCCTAGTCCTCAGAAAAAAACAACTCTACCCACACTTTTTTTTTAAAATATATCTTTATTGATTTCAGAGAGAGGAAGGAAAAAGGAGAGAGATAGAAACATCAACGATGAAAGAGTCATTGATCAGCTGCCTCCTGAGAGCCCCCCCACCCCCACCCTGAGGATGGAGCCTGCGACCTGGGCATGTATGTGCCCTGACTGGGACTCGAACCAGGATCTCCTGGATTCTAGGTTGATGCTCAACTGATGAACCACCCTGGCCGGGCTCTGCCGACACCTTGGTTTCAGATTTGCAACCGCCAGAACAATGTAGTTCTGTTGTTTGAGCCACTTAGTTTGTGGTGCCTTGTTATGTAAGCTCTAGAAAACTAATATATTAAGCATCCAATAAATGCTACTTTTGGTATAACTGCTGCATTTTGAAAAGAGTAGAATCATAGAAAACCTGTCAAATTCATTGAAAGCTTTTGTGTGTCCAGTAAAGCAACTGCCCACCACTGGTATCATAAATGCACTACTTTTATATTCAGGAATCAGCAAGCATAGCTTCTTGCTAGCTTACTAAATGTTTTGGTTGTCCACTTATCTCTGTCATCTATAACTCTTCTTATTTTAGATAGGATTTGCTATCTTTTTTCTTCTTGGTTTCTAGTTTACCTTATTTAAACCAATTAAAATTTCCCAAAATCACAAATAAAAACAAGGTTTGTTAATTCCATCATCTAATTGGTTCTTTAGACAAAGTTTAACATAATAAAAATTTCCACTTATTTAGGAATAATACATGTACACATTTGAAAGAATGACATTCAAGCTCTCCTTCACATTTTTCTCATTTTCTATTGATTCTTCAGCATTTTGGGTGTGATAAAGATACACACTGAGAATCTGTACTTCAAGAGAAATATCTTGAATTGCCTTCTTAGAACCCTTCCTTCTTCATCACCAGTTGAAGCTTTGGAAGGACGCAATCTGTTTCTTAAGTGAAATTATAAGATGTTTCCTCCGAGCCTCCTTCTAGACAGCTTTTCAACTCAGCTCTTTTCTTACATCCCTCTCAAATCTGAGCTGGCAAAGGATTAATTTCTATCTACTCTATTTGTGAAAACAGAATGACTATATCCTCGTGTTTTTGAAAGTGGATAGCAGAGTACCATTAGAAGTCCTAACTAAGCTTTATTAATCCACAAGCTGGAATCACATCTTATAAAATGTTTTAAAAATACATTTCTAAGAACCCTGATCTCCACCTCCCAATAAATATTGAATAAGAGGCTACCAAAAACCACAAGATCCATGTAAATAAAAATACAGGATGTCCCAAGGCTTAGTGAGGTTCTGAGCTTTAATAAACTCAGAAGTATAAAGGTTACAAACTCACCAGCTCATCATTTGAAAAATTACATGTATTGCTCTCACATTTGTTTTTAACTTTGAAGAACAAATTTCTAATTTTAAGTTTTTCTTTCAGTCACTGTACAGATAAAATTTTAAAAATTACATAACAATTATTATTCAAGATACACAATTCTAAACAAGTACAAAAGAAATGAAAATAAGTTTTCAAATGGTATCTCTCTTACAATTGTAAGCATTTATATTTCTGGGGTTATAAAAGCCTTAAGACCTCACAAAAACTTTTGGGACAGGTTATTAATTCACTTTTTTTCTCTTTCACAAGTCCTTTTCTCCAATATGATCATATAATTTTTGGCTTCGTAGTAGGAAAACGTTTACTTTTCAGTTTGAAATGTAGTACATAGATGATTTTGTAGTTTCCAATTAAAAGACATTGTTCAGCCACTGCCTTGCATGATAAAACAATCCGTCTCTTTCTACATCACATCAAAGTGTATTTCTATTGGAATTCCTCTAACATACTTACCACCAAATTGTTCCCCTGGGACTTCACTGAATTTGTTTATACTTTATATCTGTTATTATCGCTGAAGGCCAAGCTTAAAATCTAGGTTAAAAAGAAGACAATGTGAGGTTTCTTCCATAAAGAGTACTGAAAAAGAGATCAAAGGCACAATTTCACTCCTCAGTCTGTGAAATCTAACTTAGTTTATAATTAAAGAATGATTTTAATTGTCAAACTTTTAAATTTTATTAAATGTTTGTGGCAATGCATCAAATGAATTCCAGACCTATATAAATACACAGGCAGCTGTTTGCAATTTGCATCTTTATCGGTTGTGAAAGAGGACAATGTACTTCCTGCGTCGGAATTTGCATTTATCACCTTTGGCTACCCAGTATATAGTAGGGGAGTACTTGAATATCTCATTCTTTGAATTTTCATTTTTGATTATAAATCAAATGATGTCTGGCACTTTTCTCTTTTTTTTTTTCTTTTTTCTCTTCTCTCAACCTCCAGGTTTACTTGCTCCCATTTCTTCTTGGCTCTAATAAAACACAAAAAATATTTCAATTATTTTTTTTCCCAGCATTCTCCAGGGTACCAACATTTTGCATGTCTTTTGCTAATTACCATAAATCTAAAGGCAAAACCAAAACTAAGCTATTGTTTTAATTCATAAATTTCCAAAATGCCTTTCAAACTAATTCCACTTCTTTCTGAAGTTTACTGTGTTTTGAATTTGGATGGAGGGCTGGAAAGGAATGGAAATAACACTATAGATAAAGGCTGCACCGTGGAGCACCCAGAACGAACAGAATGAATGTTCCACCCTATGGAGTCAGGTTCCTCCAGTCACACCAGCTGCATCCGCTATCACAAAGGACATGCGGTCCGAGGGAGGCTGGCAATGCTCACAACAGCTCTGATTGCCTTCAGTAACGTCCCTCAATTCCTAACACACATTTTCCTCTCCTACTGCATTATCCTCATAGCATCTAGTGACATTTTTTCCCAAAAGCCTCCTCTTGCCCATTTACATTTCTGTGGCCTTGGCATGCAGATATTTCTTAGAGGAATAAACTAGTGGCAGCTTGTGTTTTCTGTTTCCTGTTCCCATCAGTCCGTCAGTCCACTGGGAAATGCTGAAATCGCACCTCTGGCCCTAGCAGGAAGTGCTGGGGAGGGAATCCCATCTAATCTTTCTGTCTCTTATTCTGGTGATGAAAACAACTGGAAAGGATAAGAGTTTAGGGGTTACAAATTTCCCAATCAAAAGCTTGGGTAAAGAAGAAAGCTAACTTTATTTTGTTATTACTGGTTTTGATTTTTTTATTGTAGGTCCCCATTCTGCCTGATGTAGAAAACTTACTGGTCCTCTGCACAAAAACTTAATTGAGTTCAGTGATTTCTTTCTTTCTTTCTTTTTTTTCTTTTTTTTAAATATATCTTTATTGATTTCAGGGAGAGGGAAGGAGAGGGAGAGAGAGATAGAAACATCAATGATGAGAGAGTCATTGATCAAGCCCACAACCCGGGCATGTGCCCTGACCAGGAATCGAACCCCAATCTCCTGGATCCTAGGTCGACGCTTAACTGTTGAGCCACGCCTGGCCGGGCTCGAATTCAGTGATTCTTAGTTAATTCACATTTATGTTTCAATCACATTCAGATTTGAAATTCTTTCTCAGGGTTTTTCTCCCTCCAGCACCTCCCTGCTGCTTATCCTAATTTCTAGGGTTGGGACAGGGGAGAATGGTTGCTGCTGTGTGACAACTAGGAAGAAAATACCATCTCAAAAGTTTTGTACCGCAACAAGGAAGGCCTGGACCACGTGCTGGTGAATGGTGGCCCAGTCAATAGACTCTAAGTTTCCTCAGTTTTGAATGTGCACCCTAATCACCTGCAGATTCTGACTCAGCAGGTGTGAGATGGAGATTCCACATTTCTAGCAGGTTCCTAGGTGATGTCATTGCTGGTGGCCCTCAGATCATGCTTTAAGTAACAACGGTTTGATTGGTGGACAATAGCAGAGCAGTCTGTGGAGATTCCAGCTGAGCCCCCCCCTCCAATAGTCCTAACCAAAAAGGCATCTTCCTGTTGCTGTCCCCTCAGTCCCAGCCAAGAAGCTCTGTGAAGGCCCATTTTTCCATTCTGCTAGGAACTTACTCTTATTGAAGCTCACAGGAGTATGTGATGCCCTCCCAAGCAAACGGTGGAGTTTGGAAATCTCAAGAGGCTGTCTCCAGCCCTCTCACGTTAGGCAGGGCTTGCCCTCTCCCCAGCCCCATCCCCAGAGAAATTCACTCCAGAGCTTTCCCCCCTAGGTTGCATCTGGCAAGTGCAATGCAGGTCCTCTTTATGCGCAGATCTTATAAACTTTAAGGGGAATTCTGTCACTGATCTTTCTACACCTGGAGCCTGGCATAGCTGGAAGGTGGGAGAAAAGGAGAAGGGGCCGAGCGAGTGGCCCCGCGCTGTATCTGGTCTCTTGCGGCTTCTCCATACCCTCTCTCCTCATTACTCTCCAGCTTGAGAGAAAAAAGTGGTTTTGTCAGCTCACACCCCATGTCGCATCCACTTTCCTCTGCTATACATGGATGGTACATGTTTCTTGGTCTGAAGTCACCCCTCCTTCTCCCAAATCCTTCTGTAATTCATGTTGAACTATCTGGGATGGGAGGGAGAAGGCTGCTGGGACACCAGGGCAGTTACTGGGATGGGCATGGGTGAAGGGTACATCCGTTAATACTCTAAATAATATCCCACCCACGAGGAAACCACGGGAGGAAAAGATGTGGCTCGACAATTTGTGGTTTTATCCAGGATTTCCATTGACTTTTCACTTCCTTCCCCCTAACATTAAGTGCCATCACATGTAAAAACCCACACGAAATTAAGAGAAAATATAGTCAATTAAATTGTGCTGCAGTAGAATTTTCTTGCAGTTCAATATGTTGGGGGAAGAAATGGGAAAAAAGAAAAAAATTGACTCCACTACATAAATATATATACAAGATATATATACAAATCTGCATACTATGCCACAGTTGTAGTCAATGCTGATTTCTCTCTTTTTTTTTTTTTTACTTTGGAAAGGGGACAGTTGCTAGTCTGGGTATGTTCTGGTTCATTCTGGGAAGCTCTTGTATAAGAGCTTATGAATTTCAGATGATTCTGAAAGTTCAGGCTACTGATTTAGGTAGGAACTCCCTGCCTTGAACTTTTTCTGAAGGGTTCGATTTTCTGAAAAGTAACTGAAACCATTTCACCCTGTGTGGTTTTCCAAACCTACTGAGCCAGTCCCAGGATTAGCTGGGAGAAGACGCCAAGGTTTTTAGTAAAAGAACTATCTGAGGTTGGGTTTGCTACAAACCTCTACCCTGGGGAGGTTCCCAGGATCCCCCACCCTCCCAAAGAAAAGAGCACAAGAAGGAGACACAGTCACTATGAACCTCCTGGCCTGCAAACCTCATCTTAGAGGCCCTATAATCTCCACCAGTCAATATTTGTCTATGGTGACTAGAGTAGGGCTTTAATATTTTGTGTCAAAATATGGTTTTATATATTTTGCTTTGTGGTTTGACAAAGAACACGTCTTAACATATGATATAATCCGGCAACAACTATGCTTGTAGCTAAGGAGAGAAATATGCCAAAATATTTCTGATAACATGTAAGAGTAAGCAAAGGAGAACACAGTAAAACAAAGCAAAATTAAATTGCTGGTAGAAAAATATCTATGAAACTCCAAGTAATTATGTTCATATATATCATAAAATTTTCCTAAATTTCCTAGAATAGGAGCTTAATAAGTTCCTTGAGCTTAAAGACTTGTCATTCAGCTTTAGAATTGTATAATGCATTAAAATCATTAGTAAATATTTACCTGTATATATCTTTTCAGTTTTTGAATATGCTTTTGAAAAAGGAATTCTTTTTCGCCAGGCTGAACCATTATATGATGTTGACATATATTTATCTGAGAAAAAGAAGAAGACTGGAGTTAAATATTGTATAATTCTGAAACCATATTCTAGAGTGTTTCAAATTTATAAACAACTCAGAGGTGAAATTATTCTCTAAATTCATTTTACCATTTCAAAGCTAAGGGATCAAGAAGAATTTATTAAGGCTAAGCTATCAATGAACATGGTTACACGTGCTCTTAATTGGCTGTCCAATTCCTCAAATAAGGCTAAGCTAGAGGAGAAAACGGTATCTGGATGTGATAAAAAAAAAAAATTCTTTGCCTTATTTAATTATGATTTTACATGTAATTCCGCTAATATTTGTAGAAAAGAAAGGAAGGAAAGGAAAGAAGAAGGAAGGAGGGAGGGAGGGAGGGAGGGAGGGAGGGAGGGAGGGAGGGAGGGAGGGAGGGAGGGAGGGAGGGAAGGCCAGCCTAGGAGATACAGCCCTACTCCCTTTTCCTTCCGTGAAGTGGCTCCCTTGAAGGCAGATTGCTCTACCGTAGTGAACTCATTGTTTCAGGAAACCAAAGCATTTATATACTGACTTGGTCCTTAAATACCTACTGTCCTCTGAGAGCTCTATATTTGAACTATCATCTGACAGTGTTGCATTTATGTTTTCAAGTATGACTGTGCAACTGTGATTCTCAAAGCCTGGTCTAAAATAATACTGAAAATCTATTTGCCTTTTCCCTCATTGATGTTAGCACTAATGAAGTAAAGGTAATAGTGAGTATAATGGTGGCCACCTTAATACAAATGAAGACAATGGCACCAAGCTATTCTGGTAGTCATCGTATTCTTCACAGCCATCTACTCACAGTAAAATATAATAAAATTAATAATAATGTAATAATAGTAAGAAATAAAATCAAAAGCCTGTTTCACCTAAGAACAGCCTTATTTATATATATAAATCCATACATCATTCTATTCTAAAGCAAATGGAAGAAAATTTAAATAAAGCTAACTTCAGTTTAAATTGTAAAAAAAAAAAAAAATCCTAAGAGAGACAGAGTTTTTACTTATGTTTCACAAAGTACACAACATTCAAAACTCCACTAACTAGGATGTGAACATAGGAAAATATAAACATTCAATTATAGGGAACTGAGTGGTCTTTTTTTTTAGGTTGAGAAAAGTTAAACCCAACTTTGAAAAAGCAAAATTCATCTGAGGCATGAAGAAAAAGAGATTGGTTCCCTCCTCCCTTGTGGCCTTGTACTTCCCGACATGTACTGTGATTTTGCCCATTACGTGATGAAATGATTTAGAAGCAATCTGTGCACAGTGGGGAGAGATGAGTGCTTGTCAAAAATATTGCAGTTAACCCTCAAACTAACCCTTTCAGAAAGTAATCATGAAGGTCTAAAGAAAAGCCAAGGCTCTGGCCCGAGAGTGATAATTGAACAATGCAGTTAGTGGAGCGAGAAAATGTCAACCGTTTGAAAATGATCCTCAAGAATGAAATAAAGCTATCCAGGGGGAACAAAGTGCAGTGCCCTGAGACAAGATGCTAAGAAGGTTCAATGTCAAGTCATCTGCCCCAACATACTTTTCCCATATTCTTGAAATCATGTGCACTTCTGCACGTAGGAGAAATCCTTTCCCTGGTTTTTTTAAGATGGTGGTGATGGCCTGGAAAAAGGAGGGAGTCAGGAGCCATGAAGATTCATTGGACCGTCAGGAAAGTCCATGGATTGCAAACCACAGGTATGAGTGAACCATATAAACAGCCTCACCTGGACAGAGACTGAGGTTGGGTTCCTTGTTAACGTTGACTTTATTGTAGAAGCCATTCGTGGGCCTGCTGCAGGGAGGTACATTGAGTGAGACGGCCCTGACGGCATCCCTCTGGACATGGATATAGGAGGCATTCTCAGCGTTCCTGTCTCTATTATTGCGGTGGTAACTCGTTTTATTCTTTGGATTTGGGGTCTGTACTGCTGTAAAAGAAAAGGGGAAAGGAGTGAGGAGTTAAACAAGCTGGTTTCATACCCATAGATAACATACTGCATTTTATTTTTTAAAATATATCTTTATTGATTTCAGAGAGAAGAAAGGAGAGGGGGAGAGAGAGATAGAAACATCAATAATGAGAGAGAGTCATGGATCAGCTGCCTCCTGCAGGCCCCAGACTGGGTATCGGACCTGCAACCCGGGCAAGTGTCCTAACCGGGAATCGAACCCCAATCGCCTGGATCCTAGGTCGATGCTCAACCGCTGAGCCACACCCGGCCGGGCTGCAACATACTGCATTTAAATGTTTGAGAGCACAATGGAAGGCAATGGGAGCCAAGGGAACTAAGTTTATTGGAGTTGCATATTTCACAATGGTGATTTGTTTTTCAGGTATAAAATATTTTTTTAATATTTAATCTCTTTTCAAATTACAATTTAGAAACATCAAATATATAGACACTCTACCTCTCCGCACTCCTTGGCCAGGAAAGTTCTTTGGTTCATCATAAACCCATTTTCTTTTTTTCACACCTTTAAAATGAGGCTTCCTCACTGGCTGGACATCATTCACTTAGAGAAAATAGAAATTTTTACAGTTTTTTAAAAGATGCTTTCATCTGAAAATTACTGTAGGTTATAATTACATATCTGTGCATTCACATGTCAAGCAAGAGAAAAAAATTAATTCACCACCCTAATACTTTACTTTCTTGAACAAAGGGTGATTTATTTTTAAGTACCAAAAAAAAAAATCTGTCTTGAAAACAGATGAGAAAACATTCAATAATTAGCATTCCTCAGAGAAAAATGCTTTTCTTCAAAGGAACATGTGGATTCTTTTAAAAGAACATAAAATTACATTCCAAATATAATTATGTATCTATCTCATTATAATGTTATTATAAGTAGTTTTAGAATTGTTATTTTGAACACAAGTCTTTTTTTGTACATTTTTAGCCAAAACTATGACTTCTGAAGTTGGATTAATGTGAAATATTTTTAGATAATTCTACCTTATCCTTTTAATATCTTAAGAAATTTTGTGTACAGATAGTTTGGTGAAACAAGACCAAGTAATCAGAATTTGTAGTGCTAAAATCACTAGGTTATTCTCTTTTTACTTGCATATATTTTTTCATCAGAAATTTTATATGCATGTTCAGTTTTCCAGAAATGTATAAGGCATATTTCTCCAGAGACTCTCAAAAGAATCTAGTAGAGAGGAGTATTCTTTCTTATTTCTCTGTAGAGGGATCCTGAACATTCACAAGTAACTAATTCCCAGAGAAAATGATCATCAGATGCCCTGTGTAGATTGCATGAGCTCTCTACAGTGGACTCATAAATGTCTTTGCCCGAGCTCTCAACCTCAGCTTAAGCATTAGGCCTTCAGTGAAACTCTGATTCACTACCTCCTGTGCAAATATCATTCTCCACCCTTCCTCTCAAGCTCCCACTCCTAGGCTTTGGAAGGGATATTTTTAACAGGTGCCACTAAAACTGAGCTTCTTGGGGGTAAACCATCAGTTTCCTTAGTGCTTATCTGGAAACCAAGAATATGATACCAGTTCAATAAATGAAATAAGGGAAAGGAGAAAAGATAGAAGGAAACAGAGAGGAAGACACACGAGAATTGTATCACAAAAAGGAGCTTAGAGTACTGAATGGCAAGGAGAAGCCAAATTGAGAAAAATAATCCAAAACGTAATAAAAACTTGTGAAGATATTCCACCGTGGGTTAAATTAAAATGTAACCCTAATGATTCTTCTGAGAAGATACTATACTATTAATTTTAATACTTAAAATAGTGGGAAAGTGTGTTATTTACTAGGAACTACATCACAACTCATTGCCAAAGTTAGTAAAAAAAATATTGTCTTTAATTCTTAATCCTGAATAATTTTTTAACCATCCTTTTTTAATTTCCTTTTTAAAATTATATTTTTAAGTAAGCAAAACAAATCCAAGATAAGACAAATATATCTAAGGCCAAAAAGAGAGCTCTCACTTGAAGAGTGGTCCTCTCTGCACTTCAAACTGATATTCTCAGTAGCATTTAATACATGCATTGTGGGTGCTAGTCGGGTAGTTAGGGAACATCCTTATTATCTTTTAAAGCAAATTCAGAAAATAAAATGTCAGTATTAGAAAAAGAAGTGTCTCCGTTGGTATTTCACTTTTCAAACATTATCTGATGGGCAGATTTCTTTTTAAAATATACATATGTATGCTAATTTTTAGAATGCATTACTGAAATTCCCTAATCACTGCCTTGAGTCCCCCAAATTTGTTACTAACAAAACATTTAAAATCTAGCAATACAGCCATTATATTCAATATGTAAATTACATATTTCTGGCAGTATTTTTAATAACTCCATACAAAAGAATTAAAAGGTTATCAATTTGACATAAAATGTGCCAAATTAAATTGAGATTCCAAAGATATTTTTAATGCAACAACTTTCACTTGTTCTGTGCTTTGGAGCAGGACTACCCAATAGAGCTACCTTCAGTGATGAAAAAAGGCTAAATTTTTGCTGTCTGTACAACCACTAGTCACATGTAGATATTGAACACTCGGACTGTGGCTAGTGCAACTGAAGAGCTGAATTTTTTGTTTTATTTAATTTTTTGTTGTGGTTATTAATCCTCTCTGGAGGATTTTTTCCACTGATTTTTAGAGAGAGTGAAAGGGAGGGAGGGAAGGGAGAGATAGAGATGATGATAGAGATAGATAGATAGAGATAGAGATAGAGATAGAGATAGAGATAGAGATAGAGATAGAGATAGAGATAGAGATAGAGAGATAGAGAGATGGAGAGATAGAGATAGATGATAGAGATAGAGATGATAGAGATAGAGATAGAGATAGAGATAGAGATAGAGATAGAGATAGAGATAGAGATAGAGAGAGATAGAGATAGAGATAGAGATAGAGATAGAGATAGAGATAGAGATAGATAGAGATAGAGATAGAGATAGAGATAGAGATAGAGATAGAGATAGAGATAGAGATGATAGATAGAGATAGAGATAGAGATGATAGATAGAGATAGAGATAGAGATAGAGATGATAAAGATAGAGATAGAGATAGAGATAGAGATAGAGATAGAGATAGAGATAGAGATAGAGATAGAGATAGAGATAGAGATAGAGATAGATAGAGATAGAGATAGAGATAGAGATAGGGATAGGGATAGAGATAGAGATGATAGAGATAGAGATAGAGATAGAGATAGAGATAGAGATAGAGATAGAGATAGAGATAGAGATAGAGATGATAGAGATAGAGATAGAGATAGAGATAGAGATAGAGATAGAGATGATAGAGATAGAGATAGAGATAGAGATAGAGATAGAGATAGAGATAGAGATAGAGATAGAGATAGAGATAGAGATAGAGATAGGGAGAGAGAGAGAGAGGGAGGGAGGGAGGGAGGGAGGGAGGGAGAAAGAAACATCGATGTGAGAGAGACATATTGATTGGTTGCCTCCTGCACATTCCCCTACTAGGACCAGGGATGGAATCTGCAACCCAGGTATATGCCCTTGACCAGGAATTGAACCTGACACCCTTTGGTGTGCCTCAGGCAGACACTCTAACCACTGGACACACCAGTCAGGGCTAATTTTAATTAACTTAAATAGCCATATGTGGGTAATGGCTTACTGTTATTAGTGTAGCTTTGTTTTTTGGGTGTTTTTTGTTTGGCTGTTTTGGGGGGAGGGTGCTTTTAATGGATTGGACAAAACTTTTCCATCTCCAAGTAAAAGAGAGAGAAAGAGAGATTTACATATATTTTTCATTAGCAATCCTTTAATTTGATTACAAGTGCCTTTTCCTATTCTTGAGAACATTTATTAGTGGAAAAAACAGTAGATGAGGTTTGTTAATATTTAGATGGAGAATATGTGAAGCTCTCTAATTACAGGACAGCTGTAATTGTACCCTGTGACTGGGAGAGCTGCCCCACAGAGAGGCACCAGTTGGGAGGTTCCCAGCATGGTAAGAGCATCATAAGACATTGAGGGTACATTTTATTATCATGCCTCTTGATTATTCATAGGCTATAGTTAGTAATAATTACTAAATGGGGAAATCGTGGAAGTCATCATGAGATTGGTACTCTTCTCCGTGGTCACAAACAAAACTTTCTAAGAAAATTCAACCATACTGAGTATTTGAAGTTGGAAAAAGAAACTGAAAATGACTTGGTGCTATTATTTAAGAGAATCAATAACTTTAGAGCTAGGAAGACTCCTAGAAATTATGTAGCTCAACAGGCTAATTTTTCAGGCTAATCAGATAAAGCATCATGGTCAAACAATTAGGCACAAAGCCAGGACTGGAACTTTGGGGCTCTTGACCCTCGTTTAGTGTATTTACTGGACAGTTTTATTGATTACTTTGCCTGTTGTATTGGTTTCCACAAAAGTCAAGCTTTAACGTATCTATTCAAATTACAGATTGATTAAAATTATAAATTGTTTATTACCTTTAGTATTCGAACATTTTGACACGATGATTTCTTTCTCTTTCTTTTCATCTACTCCGAGAAATATGATCCTCTGTGGAACATAACAGTCACCTCCTATGACAATAACTTACTGTTAGTGGCAATGATGGTAGAAAGTTTTACCAAACTACCTTTCAATACAGGGTTATCCTCCTCTATAATATTTTTGTCCACTTTGGTCTAAACAGTTCTCAATGATCCCATCTCCATCTCAATATATATCATATATGTTAGATTAATACATGTAAATATATGTATATATGAATACACAGTATGAACACTTACATACTGATAATTGCAAGGAAATTTACATAGTCAACACAATTTTTCTTTAACATATAACAACCTTTGATTCCACTTTTTTTCACCCTTTAAAGAGAGAGTAAATATAATTTATCCTCCAGATATATCTTCAGATATATGAAAGCTGTTTTTGTGTTCCTTAAAGGTCTTCTATTTTTCAAGATAAATATCTATAGTTGTATTAACTATTACTTATGTATTTAATTTCCAGATGCTTCACCACACAAGTCACCCTTTCTCAACATACACTGTTTCAAGTGACCTTTTTTTAAAGGTGAAGCCCAAATGTGGGCTGCCCTGTAGAGAAATCAGTGAAACTAGTATAATAATATTTGACATTTATGGAGCATTCTGCTATATGTCAGACACTCCTCTGAGTACTTTAAATGACTTATCACATCTATTTATCTTCCTGTACTACTCCTGATAATTCAATGTGAGTTTTACTTTAGCCATTTGCTAGATGACCCATGTTACTGAATCATTTTGAAAACCTTGTGGCCAACAAACATCTATTATTCCCTCGCAATCTGTATCATGTCAGGTCTTTCCCAAATTGAAGAAAACCTATCATTAATGTTTTGATCTTTTTTTCCTTGTATTTAATAATTCATTTTTTAAATTAAATTCACTGGGGTGACATTGATTAATAAGATTATGTAGATGTCAAGTGTACAATTCTATGATACATCATCTGTATATTGCATTGTGTGCCCACCTCTCAAAGTCAAGTCTTCTTCTGTCACCATTTATTTGACCCCCTTTACCCTTTACTCACCTTCTCACCCCTCTTTCTTCTGGTAACCACCATACTGTTTTCTGTGTCTATAGTTTTTGTTTTATTTGTTTGTTCACTTGTTGCTTTCAGTTTTACATCCCAGGTATCAGTGAAATCATATAGTTCTTAACTTTTCTGACTTATTTTGCTTAGGGTGATATTTTCAAGATCCATCTATGCTATCACAAGTGGCAGTATTTCATCTTTTCTGTGGCTGAGCAGTACCCCACTGTACATCTTCTTTATCCAGTCATCTAGTGAAGGACACTTCAGTTGTTTCCATGTCTTGGCTACCATGAATAATGCTGTGATGAACATAGGGGTGCATATATCTTTGTGAATAAATGCTTTCAAGTTTTTTGAGCAGATGGTCAGAAGAAAGGTTACTGGGTCATATGGTAACTCTATTCTTAGTTTTTTGAGGAACCACCATACTGTTTTCCATAATGGCTGTATCAGTATTCATTTCCACCAGCAGCGAATTTGGGAATGAGGGTTCCTTTCCTCCACAACCTCTCCAACACTTGTTATTCCTTGTCTTGTTGATAACAGCCATTCTAACAGGTGCGAGGTGGTATCTCATTGTAGTTTTGATTTGCATTTGTTTAATGGCTAGAGAAGTTGAGCATCTTTTCATATCTCTGCTGGACATTGGTATCTCTTCTTGGGAGAAGTGTTTGTTCAGGTCCCCTGCCCATTTTTTAATTGGATTGATTCGTCTTGAGTAATATGAGTTCTTTACATATTTTGAATGTTAACTCCTTGTTGGAGCTGTTGTTTGCAAATGTCTTCTTCCATTTGGTTGGTTGCCTTTTTGTTTTTTTGGCAGTTTCTTTTGCTGTGCAGAAGCTTTTTAGTTTGATATAGTCCTGTTCATTTATTTTTTGCCTTTACTTCCCTTACTTTTGGGGCCAAATTCATGAAATCTTCTCTTAGACCAAGGTTCATAAGTTTACCATCTATGTTTTCTTCTATGTAATTTGTTTCAAGACTTATCTTTAGGTCTTTGATCCATTTTGAGTTGATTTTTAAATGCAAGACCTTGTTTATTCCAGTTTGAGTTTACCTTGTTAAATCTGACTTATTGTGCCAGCATATTAACTTCCAGTCATCTGTAAATTTTATAAACATGTCTCCATTCTTCCACTCATTTAATTGTCTAAACATAATAAAGGCAATTATTCTACAAATATTTGCGGAGAGCACGTCAAGTGCCAGCCATTCTGCTATAGGGATTCATCTGCGGCAACTGATTATGTACAGTTCCTGGCCTTAAGGAGCTTACCCAAAGCCAATGATAAAAATGTCAAAAAGATTTTGATGAAACAAAATTAGTTGTGAGAGAAAATTCAAACTCAGTTATTATATAATGATATATTGAGGATCAACGAGTAATAAAATAACTCACCTCCATTTTCAAAAGCAGCCATGTCAGTCCTGGGTTTCCTATCCAATGATGCTTTGGCCTCACCCTGCCTTTCAATTACACTGAATTTTGTTGGAATTGTAAGACCATCCCCTTGAAGTTAAAAAAAATAATAATAATTACCTCAGGAATCGTTAGGTGCTTACATAAGTTTATGATAGAATTCATAATGATTGTAAAAAGCCTAAAAGTTAATGCAAGCATTGTTCACATAATGACGATGAACAATACATTTATAAATACATGAATTTTAAGCCAATTTTATAATTATCAGGAAAGTGTCAAGCAAATTTATTTTCTTATGTGAATAATTAATAAACGCAATTTTAAAACTTTAAGCAATCTAACATCGCATGTGTATAATATATTTAGATTATTTAAATGTTTTTATGTAATGAATTTTGTTATATTTGTTTATATATATTCATTATAAACAAATTAAGTAAAAATATTAGTCTACTATTGATAAAAATGCTAACTATATTGTGATAAACAATTCTCACCATTTTTCTTATACATATCCAATTTTTTTCTAAAGTAAACTATTAAAAGTAGAATAAAAGAAATATGACAATCTAATGAAACCAGAATTCTAAACCAAGAAACAAAAATCTTCATTTTGCTATAAAGGACATCGATGGAATAAAAAAAAAAAAAAAGTATGTATGTAGTATTGTATCAGTGGTAATTTCCTGAATTTGATATTTTTACTACAGTCCTGTAAGATTTATGTAGGAGCATCATGTCTGAAACTTAGTCTCTAACAGTTCAAAAATAACAAAAACAATGTGTATATTTAGAGAGAAAGTGAAAATCACATGTGTAAAATGTTAACATTTGGGGAAATCCAGGTAAAGAGCATTTATGAATTAACTGAAATTATTTTAACATAAAAAGTTTTTTATTTATTTTTTTATTGATTGATTTTAGAGAGGAAGCAACAGAGGGAGAGGGAAAAAACATCACTTTGTTGTTCCACTTATTTTATGCAGCATTGGTTGCTTCTTGAATGTGCCCTGACCTGAGATCGAACCCGCAACCTTGGTGTATGGGGAGGACGTGCTAAGCAACTGAGCTATCTGGCCAGGGCATGAAAAGCTTTTTAAAAAATAATAGAAAGCAAAAATGCATATAATTGTCTTTATAATCCACCATTTTTAATATGCATTTTGCTAACTGGGTTTCTTTATTTTTGTTTTGTTATTGTTTGGGGCTTGGGGGGGCTTGTATGTGAGGGTTTTTTGTGCTGTTTTGCTTTGGGTCTGGGTACTCAGTGATGCGGGCAGCCCTGTCCCTACCAATCAACTAGTTCTTTGATTGTTCCACCATCTGATGGTGCGTTGCTGCCACCCAGCGTCACATGTTTAAATGCTTTGCTACATACATACTTGCAAGACAGGCACTTTAATCTTTACCCTATACTCATCTTGATCCTGAGAGACTTTCTCAAGTTTTGTTTTCGTTTTTTGTGTGTGTGTGTTTGTATGTGTGTGTTTTTTTAGGGTAGGAAGGGATTCAACTCCCTCCCACTGCTGCAAAACTTGTTTTTTAGGTCATCCTAGCGGCAAGAAAACTATATAAACCTAAGGCACCTGTAGATTTTCTCTGAGTTTCTGGTTTTATATCAAGAAAACAATGTTTTTATCTCATCAAGGGAAAAATGTTTACCAACAGAAAAATCAGATTCACCAAAGTATAAGATCCACGAAAGCCACAGTTTGGAATTTTCCACCTACATCTCCCCTGAAATTGTCTGATACACAGAAGGCACTCATTCAATGAACAAATGTACCCCTGTTCTGCCACTAACGTCATCTTGTGGATCTTCTTAATGTCCTTCGAAGGCTAGGTTGTCCTATCTATACACAAATCTCCTATTTCACATGGAAATTTATTTTCATAGACAAATAAAATGGTAAAAGCAAGCTATTTACAGAATCACTGCCTGGGGAATATAGTGTTTATGAAGTCTTCCCTTTGTGATTTCAGGGAAAGCTTAATTAATAACAGCGTTTTACACTAAATTTAGGTCATACGATAAAATAACTTTCTTCTTACTCTCAATTCTGATGTATTATTAGTCACTTAACTCTATAGTATATCTTACTAAATAATTCACAGCCTATCATACCAAGTATCTCTAATGGATCACCTTGAAACGCTACCATTTGATTCCTTACCTTCTTGCAATTCACTGCCTTTTTCCAAAGGCTTTTCTAACTCTTTCTCTGCTGTAGAGGCTGTGCTTTTTGATGCTGAAATATCTGGAGGAGTGTGAACTCTGTAGTATTCACCTAATCTCCCGTAAGAAAAGTAACGGTTAGTATATTTGTGACATCAAGTATTAGAAAATCCACAAACATCTGATTACTTACCAGATTTGTAACACATCTCCTTTATTGCTCTTTTTTCTTCAATTTCTTCAGGAGTCTTTGTCCATAAACTAGAGGCATCTATAGGATATATATAGATGTATATATATTTTATACATCCTATAGATGTATATATATTTTAATTAAATTGTTCCAAAGCCAAATAATCTGAAAATTTATAAACCAAAATGAAAAATCCCAAACATTGTTCTCTTGGATGGATTACTATTTTGTTTTTGTAAAAAAAAAAAAAATTTAAGTCAGTGATCTGTATAGTGGCAAATATTTCTAATTTCTACATTTCACGTTAGACAGGCTCAGTCAAGAGGAAAGAAGTCACTAATTATACATTATGTGTCTTAAGCTGGAGCTGTCGATTCACATGTTGAGATCGCATTTGCCTGTTTGGAGGAAGGCGTGGGTGAGGGAGACACGGAGCTACAGCAGAGAAAAACGGGAATACACGCTCCTGTGTACTCCCGAGCCCAGACACTGCGGTGGCCCACGTGTGGCCCACAGAAGGACACATTCCAGGGCAGAGTGAGAGTTTATTTTTCGGCATGTTTATTTTGTTCGTACATACATATTCGCACCACAGTGCTGTGATAATATGGGATGAAAAGGATTGGCTAGGACGGAAAAGAACTGGGCTCTAACCTTGTTTATACTTTTGCAAGAATACTGGGGTAATGTGGATGATAGGACTTTACAAATGATAAACTGCTCTATGGATCTCTGTAATTTTAAGGATTACATGTGAGACAAATAGATATAATCATGCAATAAATAGATGGGCAAGTATATATCGATGTTAAGTTATATATATAAATAAGTGATTAAGTATCCCTACAAGCAGCTGTACATATTTAAATAGAAAAACTGTCTCCCAGCCGTCATACAACAAAAACCTTTCAATCCAAATAATAAGCAAGTGTAGACATAGAACAAATTAGTACCTGATGAATTTAATGTACTTAATAAAGCTAAAGCCATTTTCTCATCAGAATCTGCCTTATATATTATTCTAAAACTTTTGTCGTAAAACAAATATGTAGAGGTTTTTGAATATGCATTGTAAATCTGAGAAAAATTTACTAACCATTTTGCTCATTTCCTCCCTCCTCTTCTTCCTCAAAGTTAGTTTTTAAAACTAAAGGATGGTGAATGGGTCGTGATATATTCTCCTGAGGTTTCAGGGGTTCCTCACTCTGGGTCAAGGGTGGAGCTCCTTCCTGAGTATCTTTTTGTAGTGTGATATCTACAGAGAAAATGCAACATTTCAGTCCTATCAAAATGTTCAAAGGTCAACTATGGTCCTCCTGATTAATTGTATATTTATGAAAAGATCATTAAACTAAGTTACAAAGAAATCAACATTTTCCTGTAAGGTGTAAAAAATATGCTAATTCATAGATTTTTATATAGTAATTATAACCATAACTTGATATATCACACTTTTGGGATAAATTAAAGGTGATTGCAAGCATTACTGTATTCTCACATTAGATCTATGGGACAAGACTATAGCTTAACTAATCACATTATGACAAATTAACAAATTCAAACTCATATAAGCCATAGCTTATGCTGGTAGAGTTTATGTGTCCAAAAGAAGAAAAAGTCAATGGTTCTAGTTTTCTGTGGTTGGGGGTGATTACTTGGAGGCGAGAAGAAGGATACTTTCAGATTTCTCTATTGGCTACATAGGAGTTAGGCTGGCCAAAGCTATAGGTCATATTTAAAACTTCTGTGACCTTCAAAACTAACCAACAATTAATAGAAGTGGCTAGTGAACATATGTATCTTCTATTATTCCTAATTCAACTTCCTTTGTTTTCTAAACCAGTATTTATCTAATCCGGTTAATTATCAGAATCAACTAAAGAAATTTGTCAAAGTACCTTTCAGGTCTCTGCTTCTTAAACGTCTGATTCAGCAAGTCTGGATTAAAGCCTGGAAATCAGATCCTATTGTTTAAATAGTTCAGGTAAATTATAAAGGCAGCCAAGTTTGGAAACCACTGCCCCAAATCAGTGATCATCTAACTGGGGCCCTGGGTCATGGGAAGACTTTCAGTGGCTGTGCCACCCCAATAATTTGAAAACAATCAATCCTATTCCAGATCCTCAATTTCTGCATTTATTTTCCCCTTAAAATTGGTTTGAGAACAAGCCTGAGTTCACAATAGCCTTTCTCCACTTTACAAAATAAAGGCATGCCCTTCACTGGTGTTGAAATTTACTACAGCACATTGCCCAAAAGAGAAACCATCCTTTGGTAATTAAACTACCATGGACCCATAGGACTTTCTCCATTACCTTGACTTACACACATTTCTACCAAGAAAAAAATCATAGTATAGTAGTTAGAATAATGCCCCCTCCCCGAGATGTCCATACCCCGTGGCTGCAGATGGAATTAGGACTGACTGCTGCTAATCAGCCTTCCTTAAAATTGGCAGATTATCCTGGATTCCTTAGGTGGGCCTAAGGTAATCAAAAGAGTCTTTAAAAGTGGAAGAGAGATGCAGAGGAAGAGAGCCAGGAAGAGAGATGTGACAATGGAAGCTAGGTCAGAGTGGTGCAATGTTACAAGGACTTGACTATCCATTGCTGACTTTGAAGATGGAGGGACATGAACCGAGATAGTACAGAAGACCTCTATAAACTCGAAAAGGCAAGGAAACAGATTCGCTGTCAGAGTTCCTAGGAGAAATTCAATGCTGGAAACACTTTAATTTTAATCCAGAGAAATCTGTATCAAATTTCTAGACTATAGAACTGCAAAGTAATACACTTGAAGCCACTTCGTGGGTGGTCATTTTTATTGGATACACAAGGTAAGTGCTATTGAGGTCCATGTTGGAAGGTTCTAGTTTCAAATGCATGGAGGTAGTTAAAAAAATTTGTTAAAAAAATTTGCCTCTTTCATTTCTGGACTATTGTTAAAGAACATATCACTCTTAAGGGAAAGTCTCATGACATCAATGAAAAGGGAGCACTAATAAGAAACTCTAAAGGAAAAACAAAATTTTAAAGCTTTTCAGCTATTTTCAATATATATTTCCAAGATTTGTCATTAGCTGCCAAACAACTTTTTGAGAAAGCTTCATTAAACATTCAAATCAATACATGTTAGTCACATTTTTAAAAAAGCTTTATTGAAATATAATTCACATACCATACAATTCACCCATTTACGTGTACAATTCAATTTTTTTAGTGCATTCACAAAGTTATGCAACCATCATCATGATCAATTTTAGGACATTTGATCACCCCAAAAAAGAAACTTATACCCATTAACAGTTACTCCTTATGACATACTAATGTCTCCAATCCTACACAAGCAAATATATTGTTTCTATGGATTTGCCTATTCTGGATGTTTTATGTAAATGGACTCATACTACATGTGGTCTTTTGTACATGACTTATTTCACTTACCATATAGTGTTTTCAAGGTTTATACATTCTGTCACTTATAACAATACTTTCTTTATATAGTCAAATAAAATTCCACTGTATGAACATAACACAATTTATCCATTTATCAGAGAATGGACCTTGGGTTATTTCCACTGTTTGGGCTGTTATGAATAATGTTGGTATGAACATTTGTGTACAAATTTTGTGCGGATGTATGTTTTCACATCTCTTAGGGATATATACCTAGGAGTGGAATAGCTGAGACATATGGTGACCCTGTTTAACCTTTTCAGCTAGACTGGTTTCCAAAGCAATTGCACCATTTTACATCCCTACCTGCAATATATGAACAGTCCAAATTCTCCACATCCCTTTCAACACTTTTTATCTTTTAATTGAACCATCTTAGTGGGTGTGAAGTGGTGTCACATTATGCTTTTAATGTACATTTATCTAATGGTTATAATGATAAGCATCTTTTCATGAGTTGATTGGCCATTTGTATATCTATGATAAATATCTGTTCAGATTATTTGCCCATTTTTGTCATGGAATTGTCTTTATATTATAAAGTTGTAAGAGTTTATATATATTCTAAATACAAGTCCCTTATCAGACATATGATTTGCAAATAATTTTCTCCCATTCTGTGGGTAGTCTTTTCCCCTTCTTGATGGTGTTCTTAGAAACACAAAAGTGTCTAATTTTGCTGAAATTCAATCCATTTTTCCTTTGAATGCTTGTCCTTCTAATGTCATGTCTAAAATGACTTGGCATAACCTAAAGTTCCTTATAAGAATTTTGTAACTTTAGCACTTACATTTAAGTTTTGTTCTACTTAATTTTGTGTAGGATGTAAGGAGTTCAAATTAATTTTTTTATGTGGCTATCCAGTTTTCTCACCACTATTTGTTGAAAATACTTTTCTTTCCCCATCAAATGGTCTATGCACCATTGTTAAAAAACAATTGACCATAAATTTATTTATACAAAGGTTTAATTCTGGTCTCCAAATTCTATCCCATTGATCTACATATCCATTTTTATGCCAGTTTCAGATGGTCTTGATTACTGTAGCTTTGTAGTAATTTTTACATTTGAAATCATTAAGTTTGAGTTTTACAATGTTGTTCTTCACTTTCCAGATTGTTTTTACTATTCTGGGTCCCATGAATTTCCATATACATTTCAGAATCAGCTTGTCAATTTCTATAAATAAGTCAGTTGGGATTTTAAAAAGGGTCGCATTGAATCTATAGATCAAGTTGGGGTGCACTGCCATATTAACAATAAAACCAATCTATAAACATGGCCTATCATTTAATTTTTTAAAGTTTCATTAATTTCTTTCAACGTTTTATAATTTTGAGCATGATTTTTGCACTTCTTTTGTTAAATTAATTCATAAATATTGTTTTTATGCTATTATAAATAAATTTTTTTATTGTATATTCAGTTTATTTATTGCTAGTGTGTAGAAATATGATCAATTATTGTATATTAATCTTGTACCCTGCAACCTTTAGAATTTCCTAAATAAAAGATCATGCCATATGTAAATAAAGATGATTTTACTTCTTTGTTTTCAATCTGGATGCCTTTTATTGATTTTATTGCACAATTCTTTTGGCCTGAATGTAACCAGCAAGCATGAGCATCCTTATCTTGTTCCTGATCTTAGGGCAAAAGCTTTTGGTATGATGTTAGCTGTGGATTTTTCATATATATCCTATATCAGATTGAGGATGTTCCTTTCTATTCCTAGCTTCCTAGCTTGTTGAGTGTCTTTACTATCATGAGAGAGTGTTGGCTTTGTCAAATGCTTTTTCTTCACCTATTATCATTACCATGTGTCTTTTGCCCTTCATTTTATTGATCTGCTGTATATTACATTGACTGATTGTTTGAAGTTAGACCAACCTTTGTGTCTGGGATAAGTCCCAGACATATATATTTTAATACACTGAATGAAAGGTATAATGAGCAGTAGTCTTTATTAGATATCAATTCACTCAATATACAAAACAATCCCATGCCATAAGTATTTTTATTACACAGATGAAGAAACTGTGCCACAGAGGTATTAAATTGCCCAAGGACATTGTGGTAAGTATGTGGCAAGATGAGATTTTAACCCAGTCTGACCCAGAGTTCTTCATCTTTACTCACTTAGTCTGACTTTAAGATCCAGATCTGAAGCTTCTGGGGGCATCTACAGTATATGGAGAATTCCACTAGCCCACAGCCAAAAGCTGGCAAAGCAAGCCCTGCACCCAGCCAGGTCTGAGGTCAGCTCTGACCCTAATCTTTTCAGTTACATGAGCCAATAATTCTAGTTTTCCCTTAAATCATATTGAGTTGGATTTCTCTTCTTAAAATCAGTAGTGTGCTAGATTGGGCTCAGATCAGCACATAAGAACCAACTGTCAAATGTTCAGGAATTTTTCAAACCAATTAATGTTACATTAGTAGTTTGAAATCATCCATAGTACGAGTATTTGCTTCATGGAAATTGATGAATATATACATATATATTTTTTACCAAAGTGGGAAACAGGAGAAGAACCACTTTTTAAACATTTGACAGGATATCACTGCATACAAACAATAAGTCTTATTTAGTACACATGATAGATTGCCACATCATGCCCAGACCTTTCAAAAATCAACAGCTACTTTTGGTGCTGTGCCAATTTTCAAAACAAACTCAATTCTTTTCATATAGGTGCCAAGTGTGCTGTCAGCATCATGCAATGTTTTCTGCCCTAAATCCCTTACATAGCTAGAACACAAATGCAAAGGCAAAACATGTAGCTTATAAGACTCTTGCATGAACAAGTCAATTGTTTTTAATCAAATAAGTTGTTTTTATTCATACTCTCTAAAATTGGGCACTTTCTTTTTGCTTGAAAGAGGGGGAAGGTGCTTTTTTATGTATATAATTCACAGAAAAAGGTTCTTAACCAGTTCTTTTTATTTTTCACTAATTCTTTAAGAACATCCACCTGGAATGGTTTCATTAGAAACACTGGCAGATTTTAAAATATACTGATTCACCTTCTTTATAGTATTGTTGCCAAAAATGTTTAATACAAATATAATTATGAGGAAACAAATTTCCATTTAAAGGATATTGCGTAGTACTGGCTGGTGTGGCTCAGCTGGTTGGAACATCGCCCCATACACCGAAAGGTGGCAGGCTAGATTCCCAGTCAGGGCACATACCCAGGTTGTGGGTTCCACCTATGGTTGGGGCATGTGTGGGAGGCAACTTATCTATGTTTCCCTCTCTCTTTCTCTCTCCCACTCTTCCCCCCTTTCCTCTCTCTAAAAATAAATCAATAAATAAAAATTTTAAGGATATTCTGCAGAGCAACTGGCCTGAACTCTTTGAAATATCAGTGAGATAGAGGAAAAAAACAGGAAAATGTAGATATTAAAGAGATTTGACAACTAATTGCAACACAACAACAAAAATGATGCCTAATTGGATCCTGAATTGGAAAACAAAACAAAACAAACAACTATAAGGCTACCCTACTGGACACATGATCTCAGGAACCTGACTACTAGTTAGAAATGCAGAACCTCAGGCTTACCCAATCAGACTGCAATCTCACCAAATCTCCAGGTGATTCCTATGAATATTAAATTTTGAGAAGCACTGCTATAATAAACATTATTGGACAACTAGGGAAATTTGAGTATGGATTGAATATTAGGCATTGCTATTATATATCACTGTTAAACTCCTGTATGTGATAGTCATGTGTAATGTAGTTATGTAGGAGAATGTCTTTAAATTTAGGAGTTACATGCCAAAGTATTTAGGGATGAAGTGTCAGGATATTTGCAACTAATACTTAAATGTTTTCAAAAAAGGGGGGAAGGGGGTAAATATTTATTAGTACATTATATGCATATATTAAGTACAATGGAGGGAAAAGAGAAGGTAAATTGACAAAAGGTTTATCGGTGAATCCGATGAGGAGTACATGATGGGTGTGCATTGAACTGTCCTTGCAACTTTTCTGGTTAAAATTTTTTGAAATGAAAAGTTGGGGGAATAAAAGTACACTGAAGGCTAGGCTCCAACCCTCATTAGTTGAATTGGTGGTCTAGGTGATGACCAGGAACTGTTTTGTTTAATTGTTGTTTTTGTTGCTATTGTTGTCTGTTGTCTTTTTAAGCTCCTCAGGTAATCCTAATTGGGAACCAGAGTTAAGAACCTCTGGACTGGGCAAACAGCAGGTGGGGCACCTGGGCTTCTGAGCATCAGATGGTGAGAGGAAACAAGTTCCACTGAAGTATGGCCAGAAATAAATGAAAAAAAGTAGAGAAAGAAAAAAAACTTTATTTAATGCAAATACACATAACTCAGAAATGTTAAAAGTATTCCAGTTTGCTATAATCAAAGGGGAAAGGAGATCTTCTATTAAATGTACAGAACATTAATAATAGCTTCAAAAAGAAGACTATGGGGTAAGGTGGAACAGAATTATTCTCTTTGGAGGAGGAAGCCAGATTAGGCAGTCTCATGGGTGGGTCCATTCAAATGACCAAAAGGACCAGAGTATACTTGAAATGCCACCTCTCGATTTGTTTGGTTTTCTGTTGCTTTTGTTTTGTTTTGTGAGATGGTTTTAGAATCAGACAAAAGTATGTTTGAATTAAGGTACTGCCACTTGTGAGATGTGCTACTCTGCCTGAGACATTTAGCTTTTCTAGGCCTCAGTTTACCCATCTATACTTGGAATACGAACTACTTTGCAGGGTTTTGTGATGATTAAATAAAATCAAGCATGCAAAGTTCCCACCATAGTGCTGCCACATAGAAAATACTTAATATGGGTCATTATTTGAAAACACTAAATATGAGATTTTCCCATTCCTGATAACCCTACTTCTTTTTTTTTTAAATCATAATTAAAATTCCAGTTGACACTGTCTCAAAAAGCAAGTCTGTGGGGGTCTCAGACACAACCAACAAATGTTAGGACTAGAGAACTCATATTTGAGTACCTGCCATTATTATTGTTGTTGTTGTTGTTGACAGTATTACAGTTGTTCCCCATTTGTCCCCATTTGCCCCCCTTCACCCCAGGTTTTCATCACAGTATTGTCTGTGTCCATGGGTTGTGAATATATGCATATATGGTCTTTGGTTAATATCTTCCTACGCCCCCACCCCCCTCCCCTCTGAGATCTGTCAGCCTGTACCATGCATCCTTGTCTCCAGACCTATTTTGTTCGTCAATACATTTTGTTCATTAGAGTCCACATATAAGTGAGATCAAGTGATATTTGTCTTTCTCTAACTGGCTTATTTCACTTAGTATAATAATCTCCGAGCCCATCCATGTTGTCACAAAGAGTAAAAGATCCTTCATTTTTACAGCCGCATAGTATTCCATTGTGTAAATGTATCACCATTACTCCGCTCATCTACTGATGGAAACTTGGGCTGTTTCCACATCTTAGCTATTGTAAATGGCACTTCTATGAACATAGGGGTGCATATATTCTTTCTGATTGGCTTTTTGGGATTCTTAGGATATATTCCCAGAAGTGGAATAGCTGGGTCAGACAATCCCATTTATCATTGCAACAATAAAAAAATAAGATACTAGGAATAAACTTAACCAAGAAGGTAAAAGACCTGTACTTGGAAAACTAAAGGACATTGAAGAAATAGAGGAAGATACACACTAGAGGAAGCATATACCATGTTCATGGATAGGAATAATTAACATCATTAAAATGTCTATACTACCCAAAGCAATCTATAGATTCAATGCAATTCCTATTAAAATACCAATGCTCTAGAACAAATATTCCAAAAATTTATATGGAATCAAAAAAGACCCTGAATAGCCTCAGCAATCTTGAGAAAGAAAAACAAAGTTGGAGGAAGCACAATACCAGATATCAAACTACACTACAAAGCCATTGTAATCAAAACAGCCTAGTACTGGCACAAGGGCAGGCATGTAGATCAATGGGCCAGAACAGAGACCCCAGAAATCAATGCACGCCATTATGGTCAATTAATATTTGACAAAGGAGGCAAGAGCATACAATGGAGTAAAGACAGTCTCTTCAACACATGGGAAAATTGGACAGGAATATGCCAAAAAAATGAAAATAGACCACCAACTTACACCATACACAAGAATAAAATGGATAAAGGACTTAAATGTAAGTCACGAATCCATAAAAATCCTAGAAGAAAACATAGGCAGTAAAATCTCAGACATCTCACGGAGCAGTATTTTCGCCGATAGATCTCCTAGAGCAAGAGAAACAAAGAAAAAATAAACAAATGGGACAACATTAAACTAAAAAGCTTCTGCACAGCAGAAGAAACCATTAACAAAATGAAAAGGGAACCCACGGTATGGGAGAACATATTTCCCAATGATACATCTGATAAGGGGTTAATTTCCAAAATATATAAAGAACTAATACAACTCAACACCAGCAAAACAATACAATTAAAAAAAAAAAAAAAAAGAGGGCAAAGGACCTGAATAGACACTTCTCCAAAGAGAACATACATACGGCCAATAAACATATGAAAAAATGCTCAAAGTCACTAATTATCAGGGAGATGCAAGTTAAAACTAAAATGAGATATCACCTCACACCAAAAGGGCAACCATCAATAAATCAGCAAACAAAAAGTGGTGGTGAGGATGTGGAGAAAAGGGAACCCTAGTGCACTGCTGGTGGGAATGCAGCCTGGTGCAGCCACTGAGGAAAACGGTATGAACTTTCCTCAAAAATTAAAAATGGAACTGCCTTTATTTTTTGCACTTTTAGAAGCACTTTGGGTCACAAATGAGAAGAGGCACAGTGTCCAGTCAGGATGAAGAGTAGCCCATTCAAACACAAATTGTTTCAAGGGTCAACATTGTATGAGTTATAGCATTTACTCCCCTTCTTACAAAGAAAAGAGCTGAGTTGAACAAATTTCTTCTCTTATAACCATTAACAATTAATTGTCTTACTCTGTCTTAAATCCAAAATTAGTCTTTTACTGACACATATATTCAAGTCAAAATGTTTATTAAACTACTTAAAAGCCATTTATTAGACAATAAGTTTTTCAAGATTTAGAATAAAAGGGTCACGTGCTCATGTTCATTTAAGAGAGGCCTTCTAAAATGAGCTGATCCAAAGTTCATTTAAAGTGGCCACATAGTTGTCCAAGGCATCTCTAAGATACTAACTTAGAATAAATGAGAATCAAATATCCCATTCAACTGTTCATGATAGAACAACATAGCAATTAGCCAAGGAGATGAACAACTGCTCCAATGTGTCAGCACTGTGTTTTGAACAAATTGTCCCCTAGCAAAATTTAGAGAGTTCATTAAGAGGAACAGTTATTCTGAGTATACCAACCTCTAATGTATGTCATGGCAGAAAGAGAAGGTACCTACCATGCTTGCAAAGATAACATAAAATGTACTAAAAAATATCTAATTCTTATTATTATAACAAATATCAACTGATTTATGTTTTCTTAGCACTATCATTTGGCTTAACATTTATTTGCTTTTAAACTTGGAGATGATAACCAGAGAGGGATTAAGCCTCTTTTAAAATATCTGGTTTAGCAACATTTAAATGAAGTCTCTTTCAAAAGAGTCCAAAATCTTGTTTAATTTGCTAGCAGGTTAAAGTTTAAATTGCAAAAAGACTGACTGACAGTTTTATACTCTCAGACAAAAATATGCAGAACTCTTGATAATTACATTTAGTGTTTAACGATAACATACAACAGCAAATCAACTAATGAAAAATTGCTTTTGGCAAACACCTCATTCTGCAAGAGCACAGCTGGTGACTTAGATAGCACTGCTGTGGCTCCAACTCACCCACTTAATATGGACCACACGATGGGTCTTAATTCATGAACCAGAGGCCTTAGAAATTATAACAAGTTGCATATTTAAATGTCTAAATGTTATCTTATTTTAACCTGACAGAAAAATTACACATAAATTGCACAATGCAATGTGAATTGATACTTCATTATTGTTGTCATAATCCTATCCTAAATTTATCAATCACATGCACTTAATAAAACATTAAAAAGTAGGTTTCAATAAATGCACAGTTTTATAAAGTAATCTTTGAGGTAAGAAGATTTATGGTCCCAGTTTTGGTTAACACAGACCTTGGCAGATAGGTGTTCCTGGAAATATTGTAGGAAATATTAAGTCTACAAAAGATCAAATTTTTGAGGTATTGAAGTATTTCCAAAATGAACCGATGATATGGTGGTCATTCAATACATAATTCAACTGACTTGGTAGTTTCCTACAGTCTAGGAATTGAATCTGCTTTCCCAGAGCACAGAAATGTGTCTTGACAGAGGGAAAATAGTTGGCTGCTTAACACAAATACAGAGGTGGGCAACAGTGCTTTTACAGTTGCAACAAAAATAAATAATACAACAATTAAAAAATAATAATGCAAGAATAAACTCTGTTTTGCATACTCACAATTGTAAACCTACATTTGCCCTACCCCTGTATGCACTGTTCAGAACTCACTAGGGTAGAATTGGCTGCTTATGTGATAGGTAATACTGTGTTCCTATGGTAGGTGTTTAGGATTCATCAGTGAACCAAAGAAAGATGTCTGCTCTTATGGAACATTCATTCTAAAGCGAGTCATCAGACAACAAACATTAGATATAGGAAATATTATATTGTACCTGAAAAAAATTATATGGGATATGGCAAAAAGAAAGTACCACAAGGCCAGGAAGATTGGAAATGTGTAGGGAGGAAGTAGGAAGGCTGATTACAGCTCAAAAAGAGTGTTCAGAATATACTTCATTAAAAGGTGATATTTGACTAAGGCCTTGAAGAGGTAAAGGAATTAGCCATGAAGTTGTTAAGAGAACAGGATTTCATGCAAAGACCCTAAAGCAGGGGCATGCTAACATGCTCTAGGGAAAAGCAAGGAAACTAGTGTGGTTGGAGGAGCGTGAGCAAATAGAAGAATGTGGGAGATAAATTCCAAGAGATAACAGAGCACCAAATAAGAAGAGTCATTTAAGCCTCCCCCAAAATCCCAAAAGTTCAGAATTTAGAGAGCTTCTGGGTTGGTGAACATGTCCACATACCAGGAAGGTGGCACACCCCAACTCCTCAGGAACAGAGTTCCTGTGCTCCCCCCTTTCCAGACCTTGCCTTATGTATCTCTTCATCTGGCTGTTCATCTGTATCCTTTATGATGTCCTTTATTATATAATAAACTGGTAAACATAAGTAAGAGTTCCTAAGTTCTGTGAGCTATTCCAGCAAATGATGCAATTCAAGGAGTGAAATCATGCGAACCTCCAGTTTGTAGCCAAGTTAGTTGTGGATCTACTACTTGTAATTGATATCTAAAGTTAGGGTCAGTTTTTTGGGATTGAGCTCATTCAGAGCTGTGTGTGGGGTCGTTGCCGACTCCAATTAGTGTCAGAATGAAATTGAATTGTAGGGTACTTAGCTGGTGTCATAGAGAATTGTTTGGTATGGGGGAAAAACGCTCACCCATCTGGGGTTAGAAGTGTTTTGAGTGTGGTAGCTGTGTAACAGTAGAGGAGAAACACATAGAAGTGTTTTTGTTTTTATTTTTTTCCCCTAGACAAGCTGACATAAAGAGGAATAAAAGACAAAATGAAACAAGTCCTGGTGAATTCAAAACAGGTAAGTGGACATGGTGAGACTGTGTTGGAAGGTAAAATGGGTATGTGGGGCTCCCTCTTGTCCCCTTTAGATAGGGGAAAGGAGGTTGGAGGAAGGAGGCTATTAGTAGCCTATGAACCCAGCTTATTCCCTTTCTCAATGGAGATAGAATGCTAAGGGGAAGGGTTTGCTCCCAGTACATTAATCTAGTTTTGACTCCATTGAAAGAGAGGAAAGCTTACTCCAAGAACCAGGCTCAGCCTTGACACCTGCTGATGAAATTGAGACTTCTAGAAAGGCCAGAAGTTATATACGACTCCTGGATTCTATGACTAGTAGATGATGATAATAAAATGTATCCCTACAAAACGTAGCCCAGGGAATGTCTCAGAGCCAAATAATGGTGAGTTGCACATTCTACAGCTTCTTTGCCCAAACATGCAGTCTTTGTTTCCCTCTATCCTGAGGAGCTGGTTTGAAAGATAGTAATATTACCCATAGGCCATTTGGAAGCAAATTATTAACTAGATATAAAGAATTTAGTACAATGTTCCTCATGAAATAAAATCATATTATATGTAAATCAATGGGGCCAAATTAATCACTTAGTAGATGCAAAACTTTCACCCCAGTAGATTACCTTTCAGTAGTCATCTATCCCTCTCCCATCCATCTATCTATACATTCAATTTTACTGAGCATCCGTGCTATAAATACAGTGCAAAGCATTGGTAAGGGAACTAGTTATGTTCCCCATCCTTGTAATGTTTACAGTTTAGTGAGGAAGAGATACACTGACCAAGCTATTACATGTTGTGATGAATATTATGAGGTCAGAATTTTCCAGAAGAAGAAATATAACAAGGGGACCTAATTTCTAGTTATCCATTTGTCAAGGATTGTCTGAAGCCAAATTTTCAGATCACAAGGGCTGATATTCTGTAGGCTTATTTCTAGAACTATTCCATCAGGAGAAATATGACGGCCACAGTAGGAGAGCAAAGCAGACACAACATCAGGGAAACCTGACACCCTCCAGTGTCTTAAGCAAGGTTCTTGTCATTCACTGTTTTAGGGCACGGTGTCTTCTGAACCTCCCCCTAAGCCCCCAAACTAGTGTGAAGTTCACCACATAGTAGAATCTCAGTATCATTTAGTTGAATTGAATTGTGCCACAGCTATTGCAGTGGAGGATCACATTTTCTCTACCATTGAAGTCTTAGGAAGAACCACATATATATCTGCTCTTCTGGAAGCAGAAGTGTGCAAAACAGAGCATGTCCTTGCTCTACCCACCTATAAGACATTTCTGCACATTCAAAGGGGCAGCGGTGAGGGTGTGACTTCTGAGCTTGGCTTCAGTTGTGTGATACTTTGCAGAGACATAGTTTCCTTCCACCTGGTGAGGTCTGTAGTCACCTCACTTTTCAGATGGATAAAATCCACTTTAGATACACACAGTCAAAGAAAGTTTAGCTTGCTTTATCTTGTTAGCTACTTGATGACTCATTCTAAATTTCATTTCATGATTCTTGATGGAATCTTCCCAAATCCTCCATTGGCTATTGAACCACATTACTCACCTTGCCATACCTTACTTAATGTGTTATTCTATGCTGCACTCCAAAACCAGATTATAGTATGGTATGTTCATGCTATTCCAAACATATACTCACTGCTACTTGGTGGCAAAAATAATCCATTGATATTACGAGGTTTGCTGTGATAAAAGATACAACTGATCTTCACACAACCAAGAGCTTGAGTTTCCCAGAAGCATGAAATACTGCAGTTTTGCTAGACAAAAAAGGTGGGAGAAATGTAATGATCAGATGTCATAATAAATACCATGTGCTACAACACAACATGAGAAAAACTATTGCAATTACTGATTTAGGATCTTGTGTGTGTTTCCTGGCTTTCAGTGTTTTGAAGCCCTTCTATTTAAAAGATGTGACACTCCTCCATTTTTCTAAGATTTTAAATTAAGCAAAGTGCAAAATGCCTAAAATTAAGTAGAGGAAATAATATGTTTTCTCTATTGTTTTATAAGAGTATAGTTCAATATTATTGAAGGGAAACCTTTTTAACAAACAATGATGCTGAGTAATTCTACCTGCATTTCCATGTGTCTAAATCTGCAAAGTGGATCTAGACATTTTCCCTCTCTCCATAATGAGCACACAGTGTCACTGCCAAGGGCCTTCTCACAGTGTCGGAATCGGCACTGGGAACCCTGAAAGAAAAAAGTAAATATGTAGAAAACTCAATATATTAATGTTAATGTTCAACAAGAGTAGGTTGCTAATTAATTAAAGAAAATGTGAGATCAAATTAGAAGTTAAAAAATACTACAAATATAAGGCTATACATTTAAAATTTAACAAATCAGTCTAATTTTAGTGAGAGATTGACAATATAATCTAATTAAATAGTACCTGTCACAAGTCACAGATCAAATGCTATATTTTATTATCATTTAATCCATATGGTTCATTCAAGATAAATATGAGACTAGTGATACTCTTGATTACAACCTATTGACAGAACAACTTCTCTTTCTGAAGAAAGCCAGAAAGATTTTTAAAAGAATCTCCAGCCATATCCTACTTGTGGAGATGATCTCTATTACTCAATCTTTTTATTATATAATGTTTCCTTAGTCTATCAAGATACTGTTAAGTGAATGGAACTTGAATTTTAAATTGTGATGGAATTTTAAGTAATTATCACATTATGGTACCTTAAATATGCTTTATGCCCTTGGTCTGCAATGATAAAACCATGTGCCAATACATATACACACCAATACCTTTATATAGCGACAAAAGCAGATGTGGATTATTTTAATGGGCTACTATACCTTTTTTTATTCTTTGTCTTTTACACATAGATCCACCATGAAAAAACTGTAGGGTTTTTTAAGCAGAGAGGTAGATAACATACCATAAAAAGAGTCCATTAAGTTCTCCCCTCTTTTGATGCACGTTCCATGATTGTTTCTTATCTTTGACCACCCTCTTACTCTTGTCTTACTCTTGTCTTCCCTCTTACCTCACTAATTAATTAATTAATTAATTTTTAAAATATATTTTTATTGATTTTAAAGAGAGGAAAGGAGAGGGAGAGAGAGATAGAAACATCACTGAAGAGAGAGTCATTGATCGGCTGCCTCCTGCACGCCCCCGACTGGGGATCGAGTCCACAACCCGGGCATGTGCCCTGACCGGGAATCGAACCTCGATCTCCTGGGTCCTAGGTTGACGTTCAACCACTGAGCCACGCCTGCCTGGCCCTCCTACCCCTTTTAAACGTGGATCTGTGGATCTCGTAGTACAAAGCAGTGCAAAGAGTCTAGATAAGCCAGTATTTGAACTCCCGGGCCCATTACCTGTCGATAGTCACAGTCAATCCATTATTTACCTTCTTTGTGCTTCAGTTTCTTCATATGTCAAAGGGAAATAATATCACCCCCTTACAGGTTGTTGTAAAAGTTATGTGAGGGACAGTATTGTGCTTGCTATTACTGTTTATTTAATAATTTATTTATTGAGAACTTACTACCCCATCAATCACTATGCTGAGTACTTGGAGATATAGCTGTGAAACAGACAAAACTCTCTGCCCACACAGAACATAAATTCTAACATTATTTTTAATCATGAGGTAACAGGCAATAGAAGTGAATCCAATTCTAATGGTCAAAGAGGCTGATTCTATTCAGGTTTCCTGGCAGAGATGAAACACCTTAAAGTAGACGCGTCATGTCTTTCACTGAGTTCATTCTGGCGTGAACATGAAGCGCCAAACATCGAGTTTCTATGTTTATTTGGTTTCAGTGCGATCCATTAATCCTAATCTCTTAACTTTATAAACCTAATTCATATCTGGCTAATTTGTTTACATCACTTCTTTTCCTTTTTCCATGATATTAAATGTTTGCTTTTACTTAGACTTTTGACAGGGGAAAATTCATTTCCTGGGTTAATGAATTTCAAATAAGGCATCAATTTGATTTATTAAACTAATTTGACAATGACCTGAATTTATTTGAATTTATATGACTGAAGCCACATTAACCAAGAGTATGATGTATCATATTATGTTTCCCTATTGGGAATTTGGTATCTCAAAGAGCCCTAATATAGGCAAAAGTGCCACATGAAGATGAAAGGAGCGATTGGCCATGTAACTGGCATATATAAGGACGGTGTCAAATGAATATTTTAAGTTATCACAGATTTCCTCAGAGAAATTCAATATATCAATAACATACGATAAGCTTTTACTTCAGATTTTAAAAACATAAACTATTTTACATAAAAATAGTAAATTTTGGTTCAGCAATGCAAATTATTGCCACATCTTCCTTCATTTTAGAAAGTTTTAACAGGTGAAGTACTACAAATTGTATATTTACCTTTATGCATGTGGAATTAAAAAAGAAATAGCAGTCATTCCCAACTTCTGCCATTTTCAACACTCTTGCTGCTAATCCAATCTTTTTTAATATAAAAATTGCAGAAATACAAATATAAGAACTATCAGTGTGTAAGGGGAAAAAGAATTTATTTTCCACAGTCTTTCAGGCTATCAGTATTATTCCTTTAAAACTGACCTCCTGTTGACAGTATATTACACAATAGATAATTCTTAAAGAAATTTAAATTAGAAGATACCTTCTCTAGCTTTGCAGAAATGTTGAAAGTGGTTGCTAGTAAGCACACAAACTCAAACTTCCAGAATTTTCCTCACTGTTACCAAATCCATTGTTTGCTCATCATAAATGACCTCACCTGTAACTGTAGGTTAGTTTACCTTAGTGAATACTATGCAGTACGTATTTTTCTTAATTCTAGTATATTAACCAAAACCAGCTAGTAAAAATAAAATAATATATTTTCTTTCAATGCTCTGATTGAATATGAATATAAACTAGTTCATAATTGTATAACTCAAAAGTATGAAGTATTTCACAAGTAAATGGATATTTTCTAAACCTTATTTCTACATATGGTTTGAAAACAAAACTAAAATTTTAAATAGGTAAATATATTATCTATATTTCAAGATAAGAAATTATTAAGATATGTACTCACTGCTATCCACTGATTTGGGAGAAAAATCATTCAGATTGCAATATTTTAATAGGTACCTGAAAATGAATTGGATTACTTATTCATCTTGTAGCTATATTCCATTCATTAGTCATCCATCATAAAAGAAGAGCTTCTTCCTAAAGCCAAAAGGTTCCAGAGTGCTTACAAATTTTGAGAATTTGTTGAAAGCAGTGATGTACTTTGATTCCAGAATGAGACATTTCAATCAGCAGTTGAGATCTTTCTTCATCTTAGTATCTTTACTAAAAGTACTAGAACCTAGGAGAAATGAACAAAAATATTCATCATAGGTGACTTAGAAGATATCATAGAAATGACAGATTACCCTAGATTAAAATGGACTTTTAAATTGCAACGTACTCTTAATGGGAAACTTTAAAAATCAAGACATGTATTTTCATTTTTGTCTAAGTAAAACAGACTAACTTGGTATGAACTTATTGAATACAATGTTTTGGGGTAAAAATCTAGGAAATAAAATAAGAAATTAATATTTAGAAAAGAGCTGTTTGCCTATAACTATAAATAAGAGAATATAATAAAAAGAACTGTGCAGTATTAAAAGTAAATGAAGAAGTAGAGAATAAATATTTGGCTGAACCCTTGACTATATTAGCAAAGATTTCTGGAAAAAATCTAATATCTTGCCTTTTATTTCGCCCTACGAACTCTACAACGAAGTATCAATTATAGGCACATAAGTTATTGGGAAAAAACATCCCTAAGAAATATATATAAGTGGTCTTTACCTCCAGATAAACCCCCTCTTCACCTATCAAGTTTTAGCTGCATTGGACTATTTCCAGACACTGTTACCAAACACCATTATTGCATGATTACATGTAATGCCTGATTAAAGCCATTGTGAAAAATCCATGTTTTACACTTGGGAAAAGCTGAAATAATGTTTTTACCTCTTGAAGTTTGTTGTGAACAACTGTATTCCATTAAACATGGCAAAAGCCAAAATGAGAATTTTTAATTTTTATTAATATTTTTTGTCATTGCAAAGAACAGTAAATAGAGCTGTACATTTTGGTAGTCTTTAGAATGCCTGGAGCCCTAATCTCTCTTTTTTAACAATTTTTCTTTTTCTTTTGCCTTATTCACTTCTTTCCTGTTGTAAAATTCATTCTTAGCTTCCAGGGAAAGGCCTCATGACCACATCCATGAGGATTTTTACTCCCAGTATTGACGTGATGGGAAATTTGCTCCTGCAGCTGGAGCTTGGCCCCAAAATTCTGTCAATATTTTGTGTTGGCCAAGGTAGACTCACAGCGTGTCTGAGGTGCATGCTAGAGCCCTAACACACCCGTCAGAGAAGAAAGGCTTTCTTCCAGTTTGTAATCCAGTAGCTCAACTTTAAGTGTGGGGGGCTGGTAGTAACTCCCCGATGGCTCTTCAGGCTTGTGAGGATCAGGCGACACTGCTGGCTGCTCCCCATGAGAGTAGCCCAGTTTATAACCTTGGATCCGTCTGTGGCTCTCTCCTGACTTGGACTCCAGTTTCTGCCACGGGCTTTGCTCCAGGCACTAATGAAACAAAAGGACTGGAAATAAAAGAGTGCTTTCTTGAGGAATGGATATCTCAGTGCTACTATTTAAAAAGCAAGTGGAATGTTTTTTTTAAAAGATAATCCTTTCTCAGAAATAATAGAATGTTGGACCTAGAAGATTCTGTGGCAGTTTGGGAAATGACAGTTGGTAGTTGTGAGGGTTATTTAATTGTTGTCGCCTGAGACTCATGAAACACGCTGCTGCACTAGTTCTTGATTATAAGATGCTAAGAAGGTTCTGATCCCAAGTTCTTGCAGCCAGCATCAGGTGAAACCCCCACCCAAGCCCCTTAAGTTGTGTGTGTGTGTGTGTGTGTGTGTGTGTGTGTGTGTGTGGCCTTTTTGTGTTTTCCTCTGAGAAAATCAAAGGCAGCCGAAAAAGTAAATACTTTCAAATGGCAAATCTCTTCTTTCCTCCCTCCCCTCTGAATCCAGCAATAATAATAAAAAAAAGGAACTAGTTGTTTTTAGGGATCTTTTATGATTTGGGAACTCCCTTACCTATAGCTACTCCAAGTGAGACACAGCTGTTTAATTTTCCAATGGCTAAGTCAAGAAAATGCTGAACAGAATGATACTTGCAGAGAAGACAATTGTAGAAATGAGAACTGGGTCTTGTCAAAGCACATAAAACACGGCCATGGCCAAAACTCCCTTATTGAGGGATTGCTGGCTTTGATGAGATAGAAAAGCTACCATTACTAAATATTTACAATTTTTCGGTCATTGAGCCTTACTACCCTCCACTATTCTTTTGCAAAATCGTCAAAGGTGTTTTTAGTTCTGCAATTGACTACAATTATTCAGGCCATTTGGATTCTGCTGAAGTTCATATTTAAAATAAATGAGATTCCTATGGAAACATTTGAGACTGAAACCTGCTTGTAGGCATTCGTGTGGTTTGGGGTTAGTTTAAGGCTAAACTTTGCACTCCGGAAAGAACATCAGGGCCAGTTTTGACCATATTACGGTTCACAATGAGGGGTAATCAAACGGTAATTATTTCTGTAGTCCTAGGTGTTTTAATTACAGCATTTTCTAACGTCCTTACTGGGAAATCAGCTTTCATTCGGCCTTGGGATGTCTCTGGATATTTCTAAACTTCTACAGCGCTTCCCCCAGGAGCTTTAAATTAAAGAGAACAGGCAAGTAGGTTTCGTCAGAACTATGTTAAATCGCCATTGAAATGATTCGTTACTTATAACTTGATATTATCTAATTATCATAACTATCGTCGGTTACTAAGTGTGGTGAAGTACACCCCCCTCCAGAAACGGATCTTTGTTTTTTCAAGAACCGGGGGAGAAGTCGCGGGAGCGCACGTGGAGGTGTGTCGGCTCCGGCACTACAACTCCCAGAAGGCACCGCGGCCAGGTACGCTTCCGGCCGCACGTCCCGGCCGCACGCTCCGTGCCGGGGGACGCGGGCGCCGCCGCCGCGTCGGGGCGTGGAGTGTGCGCGGCTGGAGCGCGGCTGCCGCCCCCGCTCACTGCTTGGACCCGCCGCCGTTCCGAGGCGCGCTCTCCACTCCCGCTGCCTGTCGGGCTCACCATGAGGCGCCTGGGCTCGGTGCAGCGGAAGGTGCCGTGCGCGTTTGTGACAGAAGTGAAAGAGGAGCCCTCCGCCAAGAGGGAGCATCAGGTAGCCGGGGCGGCCGCGCGAGTCCTCCCCGCGCTGGCTGCCGCTCCGCCCGCAGCGGGCGCCCGGGCTCCCTGGAGCCGCCCGCCGGCCGGGCTCTTTCTGCAGGTTTCGCTGGGGAGGCGTAGGGTAGGGGTCCCGCGACCTGAGAGCTCCGGGTCTTTGTACCTTCTCAGTTGCAAGGGAGGAAATCTGCAAGGGAATCTTTCTGGTCAGGCGATTCAGACTCGCCCTGGCGTGGAAATGGAAAACCCACATCTTTAAGTAATCACGCCTTTCTTCGCAGGTTACTCCTTTTTTAGGGGAAACTCCTTAAGTATTTCCGTAATCGCCGCAGTCCAAGCCTTGCTTCCTCTCAGGAGCGTGGGGACAGAGTGGAGTTTTTCGAAGCCTTGTTTTACCTGTTGTAACGAGCCTAATTTAGGCACTAAAGAGCAGACCTCTTATACCAGTAATTATCTGCTTGCTTCTGATGGTGGTGGTCCCATCTCAGGGTTTTCCGTTCTTTTAGCACCGAGTGCTACACCCAGAGGGTCCTTGGTAAGTGCCGGTGCATGCGGTTGGTAACCTGTATCAAGACACGTCTGTCACAGAGCAGAGCCCGTGATCGCCGTGTCCCGTTAGTAGTTGGGCGCTTCCAGCTCATCTCGGTGCAAAACCGGCCTGTGTATTTGACGGCGACCTCCCGCCCCCGACATGCACACTGGCCTCGTCTTCCAGACTAAAAGCCCGTAAGCAGAGACTGCCCAGTTATTTCTGCTTCCCGTTCTGGGACCTGACAGGTGGTGGGCACTGGATTAATATTTGTTAAATTATAACAGCTCTTTGTATTCTTTTTACTGCCATCACTGTTGTTACAGTTCTTAGTATTTTACGCCCTGCTTATTGACTACCTAATCTTTCTTGCCAGCAGAACGATCATCGTCATGCTTTTTCCTAGTGAAAACCCCACAGTTATTACCAAATGTCTGTAGAAGTAGTTGTCAAGCTTTTATTTTTTTAAATCCTAACAAACCTAATCCGTATGAAACATTGTCATCCTGACTAACGGCTCACTCTAGCTGTGATTCTCAACTTTGCATGTTGGGTGGAGAGTGTAGTTTGTAAAAGTTCCTTCCACCAGGGAAAATAAGCCCCTTCTCTTGTCCCTCTGCAACTGAGAATAGCTTACAGTATTTCTTACAGCCTAGCGTACAAGTCCTTAACTATAATTCAAGGCTTCCTGTTCATCAGGCCCCGTCCACTCTCCAACCTCACTTAATGTGAAGTCTTTGTTCTAGCAAAGTCTGTTTTATCCTGCAAGCATTACCAGGCACAATCCTGTCTATATTTTTCCTATGTACCCTACCTAGGTCACCTCCAGAACTTTAAATTTCTTGAATCAGACCTTGTCTATGAAATCTTAGTTATCCCAGTGATTATCCCTACCCCAAAATTATAGAGGATCACTTTACTGCCTTATTAGTTTTTGTACGTACATGCCCTCATTTTGTAGTCATAGTTTACAGTCTTTAATGGCAGAACTAAATGGTAGTTTTTAATGGCAGCGAAGGAGAACTTTGTGTATGCTTTGTATCTTATGTTGTCCTTTGGAGATTTCCATCGTGGTAGATAATTTGTTACAGAAGGGAAGGGATATTTGTACTCAACAAGAGCTCCACCTGCAGAGCAATCTCCTCTCAGAGATCTTTGGTAAATTTAAACATACATACATACTATGGGGCCAGGCGTTGGTTCTCCTACTGCAGATTAAATTGATACCCTCTGATACTGATGTCATAAATTAGTAATGAATCCCCCATTTAGTTTTATCTTTGTTTGTTTTTAATCTTCACCTGAGGATATTTTTTTCCATTGCTCTTTAGAGAGAGTGGAAAGGAGAGAGAGGGGGAGAGAGAGAGAGAAACATCCATGTGAGAGTGGCACATCGATTGGTTGCCTCCCGCATGGGCCCGACCAGGGCCAGGGATCAAGCCTGCAACCCAGGTACATGTCCTTGGCAGGAATTGAACCTGGTACCCTTCAGTCCGAGGGCCGATGCTCTCTAACCACCGAGCCAAACCAGCTAGGGCGTTTTAGTTTTATCTTAAAAGTACTGAATCAGGCCCTGGCCAGGTAGTTCAGTTGGTTAGTGTCCCAATACACCAAGGATACTGGTTCGATCCCTAGTCAGGGCACATGCAAAAATCAACCAATTAATGCATAAATAATGGAACAACAAATCGATGTTTCTCTCTCTCTCCAAAATCAATAAATAATAATAAAAAAATTTAAGTACTGAATAAGTACCAGAATGAGGCTAATTTCCTGTTTATTCAACTCTGAAACAGTATTTTCACTTACTAGTCCTAAGCCTATACACAGGAGTAATAATGTTTATATTGTGTGGTGTTTTTTCACATTATATAAGATGAATATTACATCAAATAATTTGGACTATGAGATAGTGGCATAAGCCTTTCTCAGAAATGAAAAGTTACACATGAAGAGTTGGTAGGAACCCTAGAAACAGTCTTTTCCTCCATTCTTGATGCTCTTTTAGCTTGTCTTCCAGACAGTAAAGTTATAAATATTCAATTTATTCCAAATACAGCAGAAAGGGCCCCTACTATTTTTTCTCGTTAGCGCTTATCAGACCTAACATTGTATTATGCATTTTGTTACTGTTTTCTCCCTCATTAAAATGAAAGTTCCACCAAAGACAGGTACTTTTTTATTCACCTCTTTATTTCTCAGGGCCAAGAACAATGCTTAACCCTCAGGAGGCATTTAGCAAATAATTGTCAAGTAAGTGATGGAATGTACTGAACATCTATGCTAGGGATGGTTCCTGGTGTCAAGCTCATTCTGGTGGATAAAGACAGAACAGTTAATAACCTGTGTGGAAAAACAGGTATTGCTGTGATAGAATAGAAACGAGGTGATGATTCCTGAGAACATCATGGACAAAATATTTTTAAATTGTTTTAAGGATAAACAGAAGCCTGCCCCTAGTGAAATTAAGAACATTCCAGGTGAGACTGTGTGCAAGGGTGTAGATGCTATGTTAAATCAGTTTTCTCTCTCTTTTTTAAGACATTTAAAGTTGTGGCAACTGAAACTATAAGTCACAAGGCATTAGATGCAGATATATATAGTGCAATTCCAACAGAAAAAGTGGATGGAACATGTTGTTATGTTACTACCTACAAAGGTAAAGTAAAACTTCTACAAATATTACTTACTACTTAATACCCATTAAGGGCCATGCAGTATGATAATTGCTTTATATGTTATCTCTAATTTGTACAATAAGCTCTCCATTTCACAGATACGGAAACTGAGGCTCGGAGAACTTAAATAATTTGTCCAAGACCATATAATTAATGAATGGCTGAACTGGTAATAAAACCTAGTTTTGTCTGACCCTAAAGGTGGTCCCAGTGCTGATTCATTGTTTTCATTATTATCGACAGTGTCTCTGATTTATTTTATTTTAATGTACTTGAAATAAGTACAAAGTCACATAGAAATTGTCCCAGTATGGTAAGGAAAAAAATGCATTGAAAAGAGAAATAATATTTTTAATTTCTTTTGCATGGTGAAATTACCTCTCAATGCAAGCATGATAAAGAGAACAGTTAAATACAAATTGGACGTATTTCTGGTATCAGGAAATCTCTTCTGAAATGCATTTTTTAAAATTTTTAATTGTGATAAAATACACATAACATAAAATTCACCACCTTAACCATTTTTAAGTGCGTAGTTCAGTGGTGTGTACAGTTCACCTTGTTGTGCTATTACCACCATCTGTCACCAGAACTCTTCACCTTCCAAACCTGGAACTCTGTACCCATTAAACATCTCACCATTTCCTCTTCCCTCTAGTCCTTGGCAACCACCATTCTGCTTTGTATGATTTTCACTACTCTAGGTACCTCCAGTACCAATATTGGAACCATACAGTATTTGTCTTTTTGTGACTGGCTTATTTCACTTAGCATAATGTCCTCAAAGTTCATCTCTGTTTTACAGTATATGTCTGAATTTCCTTCTTTCTTAAGACTGAGTGATATCCTGTTCTATGTATATGCCACATTTTGTTTATCCACTCATCCACAATGTACACTTGGGCGATTCCACCCTTTGGCTTTTGTGAACAATGCTTCTATGAACGTGGTATAAATACTTCTTCCAGACGCTGCTTCCAGTTTCCAGTTCTTTTGGGTATATATCCAGAAGTGGAATTGTTGAATCATATGATAACTCTATTTTTAATTTTTTGAGGAACTTCCATATGGTTTTCCATAGAAGTTGCACCAGTTACATTCCTACCAACAGTGCACAAGTTTCTAATTTCTCCACATCCTCACCAATATTTATTTTCTCTTTTATTTAATAGTAACTATCTTAATGGATGTGAGTGAAATGAATTTTTGTGTTAACTAGTAAAAAGAACACAGTGTCCATTCAACCAGAAATGAAAATGTAATTTTAATCAGGATCTTCTGTATTTATATTAAGAACCTGCAATGTGCATCATTACGTGTGACTAGGTATAATGGTAGCATTTGAATAAGGTTGGATTGCCAAAGAAAACTTAGCAGTGACACTGCTTACAAACCCACAGTTTATTACAGATGAAGGATAATAATATAGCAAGGGTATTAAAAGTAAGGATGCATGTCACAGCCTAAAACTGTCTCCCAGAGTCAGGAGAGGCCAGGTGAAAGCTCCAATAGCCCCCGCTCCCGTGACTCCAGGCTCTAGCAGGACACACTCTTTCACATCAGGAACCCCTGATGTATGCAGGGAACACCTTTGAAACAGGGAATCCAAAACAGAGTCTCAGCTGGGGATTTCTGTATTTTGCTGGTCACAAAGGTTTCTTCCTGCTAAGTAACCAGCCTCAACAGCAGAGGCCTCCAGGAGTCTCACTGAGACCAGGTGTAATTCAGTCTCACTGCCATTATATTTCCATTTAGTATAGAGGTAGCTTCAGTTTCTCAGAATGCTGGTTACAATAAAATACAGCTTTCTGAAAGGGTCACATGTTTCCCTTTTATCTCATCCTTATCATTCTTTAACCAAAACTTGTCTTCTTTTACAGTATCAGGTACCACTATGTAGGATGTGTCTGTTAGACTACTTATTTCACTTTGTCTTCTAGGGTTGCTTCTCTTGGAGAAGATGACCCTACTATTTTATTGAAAAATTTTATTCTGAAATGTCTTTTAAGGTAAGTTTTATTGTTTGCCTCCTAATATTTTCCTTTTATTATTTATTTAGGTCAGCCATATCTGTGGGCTCGACTAGATAGAAAACCTAACAAACTAGCTGAGAAAAGATTTAAAAATTTTCTACATTCAAAACAAAGCTCAAAAGGTTAGTCGGTCTTCTTTTCTTCAGCTTTAAGTGATTTAAATAGCTGAAATTTTGCACTGGCCAGTGTTGCTCAGTGGTTAGAGTGTCGGCGCATGAACCAAAGGGTTGCGGATTCAATTCCTGGTCAAGACCATGTACCTGGGTTGCAGGTGGTTCTGTTTGTTTGTTTGTTTTTGTTAATCCTGAGGATATTTTTCCATTGATCTTTAGAGAGAGTGGGCGGTGGGGGGAGAGAAACATCAATGTGAGAGACACACTGATTGGCTGCCTCCTTGCATGCACCCCAACAAGGCCAAGGAATGAACCTGCAACCCAGGTACATGCCCTTGACCAGAACTAAACTCAAGACCCTTCAGTGCCCAGGCTGACTCTCTAACCACTTAGCCATACCGCCAGGGCATGGGTTGCAGGTTTGATCCCAGGCCCCCGTCCATTGGGCAGATGTGGGAGGCAAACCAATTGATGTTTCTCTCTCACATCAGTGTTTCTCTCTCTCTCTCTCTCTTTCCCTCCCTCCTTGCCTTCCACTCTCTAAAAAAAATAAAAATGGGAAAAAATCCTCAGGTGAGGATTAACAACAAAAAATAGCTGAAATTTGTGATTTATTTCTTTACATTATATTCTTTTGTATAATTTAAGCACTTTGGGAAAAGAAGAAAATTAGAATTGAGTATCTTCATATGTAAAAGAATTTTCTTCAAAAATATTCTAAAATGTTTTCCTAACATTTCTGTGATTCTTCATTATAGTAAGTCAATTTTATTAAAACATACAAATTACTACATATAATGAGCAACACATTTTGATTTTGTCTGCCTAAGAGAACCATGTAATTTTATAAATCAGACACAACTCTGATTATTTTTAGTTATTAAATTAAAATGCTTCCAAATATTATATAAAAAGATGTACACTCATCATTGCATAGGTACTTTCATATAATATGTATATATTCATATTTTTAGTGCATTAAAAATTCATCATAAATCTACACATACTGAACATTGGCTACTTTAGACTGTTATCCTGTATTTGCAAATGGTGGTGTGTTCAAAATTGAGAAGTTAAAGTGTTAGTACCCTAACCCTGAGAAGTATAGTCATATTGTGGTGATAACGAATAGAGAATAATTATATGATAACTGATTATGGGGTTTATTATCTAAAGTATTGCTACATATAAGATTATCTAACTCTTTTAGAATTTTTTTGGAATGTTGAGGAGGACTTCAAACCTGTTCCAGAGAGCTGGATACCAGCAAAGGAAATTGAACAATTAAATGGAAATCCGATGCCTGATGAAAATGGACACATTCCCGGTATCATGAAATCTCTTCTAAAATGCAGCTTTATGTTTACTAGTATAAAAAAACAAAAGATCCATTTGATCAGAGATTACATAATTTAATTTTAATCTGATTTTTCACTGTGGTTATATAGCACAAAATTTCTGATTTTAATTTATGTTAAATAACAGTTTATACCAAAGATGTTTCATATCAAGAATGTCCTCTTGGGTTTAGAATGATTTCTAAGATGGACAGTTTACTACCTATAGTCTGTGAAAATTAATAAAGTGTTGAGTGGAAATAGCCTTGAAGTTTTGTCAGGATAGATGATATAACTGATCTTTTCTGAAATGAAATATTAAAAAGCCTTTACTTTTTGGATTGGGGATAGCAGTATGTGTATGCTTTTTTGCAAAGTCCCTAGAAGAATATTTGAATTAAGGGAGGTGAAAATAAGTATCTCACAGGTAGTTTTACTGGAGAAGGGAAAATTTTTGCAAATTTGTGCCAAGTACAAAGATACCCCAGGTTAAGGTTCAGGTTAACAGGCATATCTTAAGTTACCTATATGTGCAAAGTACCCTTAGGTTCTAGTAATACAAAATGAAGATCAGAACCCTGATCCTCAAAAGATCTTGTAGACATGAGGGGAAATCCACCAATAATAGTATGATTTAAGAATGAAAAGGAAAAAGTACACAGGGTACAGTTAGGGAAAGTTCAACCTGTGGTGGTTAGAGGAGGCTTCTAAGGGGAGTGACAGCTGTACTGAAGCTTAAGAACCAGGAAATTAGCTGAAAGGACGAGGGACGGTCAGCTTAAAGGTCAGCTTTGGCAAACTCCCATGAAGAGATCATGGAGTCTTTGGGAAGTTTTACTTAACACCTTGTTCTGGCTGGAATGTGGAAAGGGCTCAGATCTTAAAAGATTTATATTCCATCTAAAGGAATTTAAAGTTTATCCTGAAGTTTGTTAAGCAGGGATACAGCAGAACCAAGTTTACATTTTTTAATGGAACTATGATAAAAATCGGGGTGGGGGTTCACTGGGGACTAGTGTATCAACAAAGAGTTTATTAGAATAATCTGGGTAATGAAGGCCAAAGATATGATGGCCACAATTAGGAAGTCTGTTCTAGCAACTGAAATGAGGATGGGAATAATAGTAATATTCAATAAATATGGGAATAGTACATAAATTGTGGAACAGTTACTGCATATATCTGTTGTCCCTGAAACTGGAGAGAAGGTAGAGAAAAAACATAATTTAAAAAAAAAAAAAAAAAGATTCTAATTCTGTCTTAGAATGATGCTCAATTCTTATTGAAAAGGTAAATTTTCTAGTAAAAATGCTGGGTGCTCTGTAGTATAATCAGGTTAAATCTCAATAAAATCAAAAATGAAACTTTATAATTTAAAAAATGATTGTGATTTAAAAAGTCATAAAACTGTTATTTCTAGTGACTTTAAAAGTGATATGTGTGTGATAGGATATCCAGAAAATTTACAACAAAAATAAAAATTACTTCGTTTCAATGCAGAGAAAAACAATGCCAAAAAACCCCACTTTTTTCTTTAAATGATAGGTTGGATACCAGTGGAGAAAAACAACAAACAGTATTGCTGGCATTCCTCTGTAGTTAATTATGAATTTGAAATCGCCCTGGTACTGAAGCATCATCCAGATGATCCCAGTCTTTTGGAAATTAGTGCAGTGCCACTATCAGACCTCTTAGAACAGACTCTGGAGCTTATAGGAACAAATATTAATGGAAACCCATATGGTGAGTAAAGCTGTTTTCTATTCAGTTACAGCAATTCATTTATAAAGAGAACTTCCGAGGTTCAGCTTCACACACACAGAAAAAAAACTAATAAATTTGAGTTAAGAAACCTATGATTATGGCCCTGTTAATTTTATGTTCATGGAGAAACCTAATCATTTTATTAGTCCAAAATGTTGATTTTTAGCCTCTTGTTCTTACTTATACATTATAAAACTATGTATGAAAACTACTCAAGTGTAACTTTTCATTGCTTTTTAAAATTTAGGTGAACCGAGCTGAATGAAAGTCATGATGTGCTTCTCATGGCTAGGTAATTAGTGTAGCATTAATTAGTGTAGCTGAGTGTAAAGTGAATAAAGAATTGGCAGGGAATAGCATATCAAGCTATGATGAATTGAGTGCAAGTCCCAAGGGCACTATGGAGTACAGTGTTGACGGGGAAGGATGAAGACAGACCCAGGCACTTTACAGCTTGAATGGCAAAATCCTGTATAAAGACCAGAAGCAGACTGATTGGCAGGTGGGAAGAAGCTAAGGTAGTAATTATCCAATTGTCAGAAATATAGCATGACTGTTTGGCAGACATTGTATAACAGTTGAATGTGGCTAATGGGTATAGAGCAGGGGGTGGTAGACGTTTTTGTAAAAGGACAGATAGGAAACATTTAGGTTTTGTGGGCCATACCTCTGAAACAGGCCATAGAAAGTATTTAAATGAGTAGGTGTGGCTGTGTTCCATTGAAACTATTTATAAAAACAGGCATCTGGCTGGATTGTGCCCGTAGGTCATAGTTTGTGGACCCCTCGTATAGAGGACAGGACACAAAGGTAGAATTTAGATTTAACGGGTTATGGTGCCACTTTTGAGTGAAAGTACTTGTAGCATCTCTCTAAGTAAAGAAACTAGCTAAACATTTTGGGAAATCTATTCTTAAACATTTTAAAAGGCTTTTTTATTTGGAGAAGTAAATTTTCTCATTCTTGAAACCTTTGTATGGCTAATGCAAGATTTTTTCATTTAGGGTTAGGAAGCAAGAAGCATCCATTACATCTTCTTATACCACATGGAGCATTTCAAATAAGAAATCTACCTACCTTGAAGCACAGTGATCTGTTGTCCTGGTTTGAAGGTTGCAGAGAGGGTAAAATTGAAGGAATAGTGTGGCATTGCACTGATGGCTGTTTAATCAAGGTAATGGCAGAAAACAGCTTGTGGGATTATGTCCTCTTACGTTCCTTGGAGTAGAAGTGGTACTAAAATGCTCTGTACAAACTGTAGTAATTCTGATGGTGCACTCAAGAAATTTAATTTGTTCATCTTACATGCCAACATTCTTTATATGATGAAGTAGTATTAACATTCCACTGTATTTATTCTGTGGGGCAACGGTTATTAAAGTGATGAAAATGTCTGGAAAACCCTGCATACTACATATTCCCATCTTGGAAGTTCATGTTGCCTATTAGTGCTCTCAGACATTCTGTAATTATAGCATTTAATCCTGTTTAATTTAGCATTTACATCGTGCTTAATTCGGCATTTCCCACACTTGGTTATAGAGTTTGTTAAGAGAGTGCCAAGGGTCAGTTAATATATATAGAATGAATTATCTTACACTTTGCACCCTTTCTGTCTCCTGGACTTATCTATTTGATTCGTCACAGGTTCTTAAAATTCATCATGTTCAAAACTGGACCTAGTTATATCAACCCCCTGACTCCAACAATTCACTGAAGCCAAAAACTTAGATACATTTTTAACTCTGTTCGCCCTTACTTCATACATCCAATGATCACTTCTTCCAGATTCTGACCTACTGAATCTGTATATTTCTCCCCAGCCAATTAGTTGTTAATTTAAATTTAAGACAAGATTCACACTTGTTATATTATCCTCTTAAACGTTAACTTTCAGTGTTATCCCTGTCCTGTCCATTCTTTTAGTAAATGAATGAAAATGTTACTTCCTGCATAAAACTGTTTAATGACACTAAGATTTTTCATCATCTGCCCCCTTATAACTTTCTGGAATTGCCTCCACCCCGATCTCCCAAACATATCCACATTGTGTATGTTCTGACCATACTTAAATAATTACAGAGAAGAAAAACACCATTCTGTCACACGGATTTCCCTTTGGTTAGAATGTCTCCCCACCCACAATTGATTAGCTTCTCAACAGACTCTTATAAATTTTTTGGTGCCCCTGATTATGTTCCTGGCATGTTTCCAGGTGCTAGAAATACAAAGTCCACTGAACAATGTCTCTGCCTTCATGAAGCTCACATTTTAATGGGGAAGACAGATAGTAAGTCTGTAATACGTCAGGGGGAGAAGCAGCTATGAAAAAATAAAGAGTAAGATGAAGTGAAGCCTTAAACAGCACCTGGAAGATGGTAGGCACTCAAAAATATTTTTAAGTGAAAGAAGGTAATACAGGTTAAAGCTAATACCCTTTTTTTCTCTTTCCAGGTGCATCGCCATCATCTTGGTTTATGCTGGCCAATTCCAGATACTTACATGAATTCAAAACCAGTTATTATTAACATGAACCTGAACAAATATGACTATACTTTTGATACTAAGTGTTTATTTAATCATTTTTCAAAAATAGATCATCAGAAATTTAGTAGGCTCAAGGATATAAAACTTGATGTATAAACTGGAAATGTAATTAAAAACCAGTTTTATTATATTTGAATCTTGAATATTCTACCATGTTTAAAAGGTGAAAATATCTCAAGGTTCCTATTTATTGTTCACTGTCTAATGGAGCAATATGTCTTCTAGCATTTGAAGACATGAATTTCCCAGTTGGAAATACCTATTCAAAGTCTTATTTAGAATCAGCAAGTGAATTTTTCAACCTCTGGACTTAAAAATGTAAGTAATAGTAAGCTCCCCAGCTTGTACAAAGGTTTGGATTTTGTTAACTTTATGGAGTAATTTAAAGACAACAATGAAACCAACACTTTTGGATCATTTACTTTCAAAATTAAATAGTTTAAGCTGAATTTAACTTAATCTTGCTTGACATTTAACAAGACATATGGCTCAGCCTTATTATATATAGATACACATATAAATTTTATATACATAAAATTTAAGTATATATAAAACCCTAATTTTAAATGTTAAAATTTTGAATGTACAGAAGTCCACAATAGCTCACTGACTATTTGATAGTCATAACTTTAAAAATCTTCAAATATATACTTTTCTAATATGTTAAAAATTTCATACAATTTTATTTACTAAAAATTCAAATTTAAGTAAAGGTACAGGGTATTGGAAAGGATATCATGTAGGTCACAGACTTGCTTGTTTTCCAGATGGAATTTTAACTTATAAAATTAATATGTAGTTAAATAGAAGCTGCGTTATAGCTGGCCCTTAATAAATGGGGAAATTAACTGGACTTTCTTCTTCATCGTCAGACTGTTCAGAAGCACCAGCAGGACTAGTTAACTCAACTCCAAGTTGTTCAGAAAGTTTTTTTAACTTCTCTTCTAAAAGAATATTTTTTTTCAATTCTTCTTTGTAATTATACTTCAGATCTTCAATTTCTTCAAAAAATGAAGGATCAAAATTTTCCAGTTCTTTCTTCAGCTTTATTATTTCCTCCTAATAGAAACAGACTGTCTTTAAAAGGCACCTATAGGTATATAATATGCTCTTTAGGTTTAAACTAAAGAAATTTAATTATAAACATGAGCACCAAAATAACCTGAAGAGATACTTTAATAAAGGCAGAAGTATTAAGATTTTGTTAAGGTTTCATTGTGCAGTATAAGTAACTAACTTGTTAATCAAATCAAATCAGATTATTTGTTCTGTAAGTTATGTCCTGGTCTTTGATGAAAATTCATTAGCTCTTAAGAGGGGGATTTAATCTTTCTCCAAAAGCATACTTTCAGATACTCAGGCAAGCAAAAAGATATGGCTATTCGCAGCATTAAGGTAGTTTTGGTTAAGATTCTTTGGCTTAGGCTCCATTTATATTTTCTTTACAAATATATAATTTGTAATAAACAGTGGTCAGCCTCTTATAAATATATTTATGATCAGGGAAATTATAACGTTTCTGCCTGGCTAAGAGTTACACATCTGGTGAACTGTCTTAAGAGGCAATTTAAGCCAGTGATCACTAGGTAATTCTCATATCATGTTCTTTTGTACTACTTCAAGACTCTTGCAAAGACATAAAGCATAGCAAATATTTTTTTAAGGCAAGGGAACTATTCCTGAAAAGATTTTCAAAAGGAAATAAATGACATTGTTCACAATGCGACCAAAAACTTAAGAAAATATTAAAATGACCTTTATATTTGTGACAATTAAAAATAAATTTAATCTTTAATCCTATGTTTTGCCTCAGTTTTTTTGGTAGCTCTTGCATAATATTTTTTAACACAGATGAATATAATAAACTTTGCAATATCAAGGTCAAATATAAATAAAATTTAATCCCAGGAATGTTTATGATACATACTTAAAGTTCAAACATGGTGATCATAAGAACAGTTTCAACAGCTGTTTTCACAAAACATTTATAATACTATAATTAGATATATTAAATATTTAATTACCTTCAAATGCTGCTTTTCTAGACCTGAGGTTTTAAGCTGTATCTCTAGATCTTTTACCTTTTCCTTTAGTTGATCAGGATCTGCCAAAAAAATAAAAATTAGACTCAGCTTTTTCCCACTCTGAGTTCAAGTTAAAGGACTTATTTTAGAGAATAAGGAGAAAACTTATGAAATGAGAGCCTGGAAAATACAGCATTTTATGGCTGAAACTCTAGGCAGTGAATACTGTCGGCTACCTCCATCAGGTACTATAATTCCATAGCAGACAGAGAAAAGGTATCTGCCAGATATTAGAAGTGTAAAGTGAGGTTAATTTTTCACATGAAAGAAACTTTCCAGAGAAAAATTCTAAATCAGGAAAATTGTTAAGTACTAAAAGGACAAGAGGAGAATAGGCAGGCTGTTACATAAGGGGCCAAATGCCCCTTACCCAGCAGCATTGGCTATTCCACGCAGGTCACTGCGCACTGATTTTGTAATTGCCACGTGAAAAACGTGCTAGGCAGGATGGACAACACAAGCAGGAATAAGTCCTGATACTCAGGTGGAAAAGATAAGGACACAAACAGCACCAGGGCTTTGAATTTATGGGTTTCTCCCCAGAGATAACATACCTAATTTTATGATGAGAATCAATGGGCAAGTGGTATTTTTGCTTAATTGCTGTCTGCTAGAAACGTTATTTTCTTTAAACACCTATAATGTGTCATGGTCATCTTGCAGCCACTGAAGGGTAAAACTATGAAAGTAATGCTAAAGTTTAGGAAAATAATGGGCAGCAAACACATTTCCATGAATGAGTAAGAAGTATATTCTATGAAGGTCCCCTGAAATGGTCCTCTGAGTATAAGGTGGAGACAGGAAACACTTTCTCCCCACCCTTTTCATGGGAATAGTCAGCAGAACCCATCTTTCCTTTGGAAGGCAGAGCAAAATCATACTTTTCAAAGCTTCCCTCACCTTTGCAGAAAGTGCTAATGATTTACAGAAGTGATTCTTAATCACTTGGGATGCTATATTGAGTTGATTGTTTTAGTCAGTGGGCTGCTATATATTATACAGATTGGTAATATGTAGCATTTCACAAAAGTTAGTTTACCACATATTAAAGTAGTGCTTTAGAATTTCCAGAACAGTTATGGTTTGATTTTGAGCCTTAATGTTTGAAATATGGAGGTTCAGAAATTCCCTCTGAGTAAAGAGGTTTAGAGAGAACTTGCCTAATGTCAGCAGCATTAACAGGTCTTTGGTCTACTGTGACTAGTCCAGGACACCAAGCTAGCTGCTGTGAGAGACACTGTTGGGGGAGATTATATGTACTTTTGGTCACCCAGGTGCAAAGCGGCATAGTGGTCAACAGCAGGGAATGCAGAGAAGCTTTGGAGTTTCCTAGATTTAGGTTACATCCTGCCCCTGCCTCTGCCTCTTCCCATTGTGATCTTGGGGACAGGTAACTTAACCTCTTCAAATCTGTTTATCATAGGCCAAAGGGAAACAACAGTACCCACCATACAGGGTTATGAGAAATTATAAAACGGTCATAAAGCACTTAGCATAGTGTCTGGTACAACTCATACATGATAGATTTATCATTCTCTGGCACAGAATTTGGCATTTCCATCAAGCTATCAGTACAAACACTCGATTCTCATTTATGGTAGTTATGGTCTATAAAGTCAACACAATGTATTAGTGAATACTGAACCACTGCTCTTAGGGGAAAATATATACAGATATATAATCTATACCTATAGCTAAACAGACACAAACACATACAGCTCAGATAATCTTAAGTCCTGGAAACAACCCATTCTGGTAGATTCTATTTTCTGTTTTACAAAAGAGAAAACAAGGTTCATAAGTGTCAAGTGACATTCCTGAGGCTGCCCCCCTACCAAGTGTCAGAGTTGGGATTTAAACCTAGTCTAACTGGCCCCAGAACCATCGCTTCTTGCCCTAAGCTGCACTGCTCCCTCCTGTCTCTATCCTCTGGTCATCTCTGTATGAGAGCTGAAACAAGAATGCAGAGTGTCACCTCACTGGATCTCATCTGAGAAAATGTTCTGACAAATTTTTCACTGCTCTGTATTTTTGCAACAGCACCGCAAGTACTGATTATGGGGTTACAAATAAATTTTAGTAGGTGAGTTTACAAATCCAGAATCTGCAAATAATGAGGATCAGCTAACTGTGTGTGTGTGTGTGTGTGCATGTGCACATACTTTGTGGATATATGTACATATGCATACATAAGCACACAGGAATAGAGGAGTGACCAGTAATCACTTCTGACTGCAAACAGAAGAGGGTAAAGGGATAGAAATTCCTTTACTTTGTAAAAGAAAAAGTATATTTTTACTTATGTATGTAGTTTACATATATGTGGTTTTTAAATTGACAAGGTTACAATAATAGAAGAAAATGTTCAAAGGATTTAAATGGGCATATACTTAAAAACTGGAAGCAGCAATCATTGCTCAGCACTGTATCCTGATTAAATCTAAAACCTACCTGGAACACAAGAAGAAAACATTGAGTACTTGCAAAGGGCTCGATGGGAACAATACTACATGGAGGAAGAGGCAGCTCTAAAAACTTACCAGAAATCTGTGAACAAGCAAACAGTGCAAACCCTAATTCAAAACCTTGGGATACCTAACATGCTGTAAATATGTTATAAAATACATTACCATGTACAGTGCTCTCGGCTCCTTTTTGGTCTTTGTGTACTTCTATCTGATGGATTAATTCCACTTTTTCTTTTTCCAGCTGACTATTAGCTAATCTAGAGCACAAAGATAATGTTATTAAAAAATAACACAAGCCAAAAACATTGTTCCACAAAATATACAGGCATTTCGTATGAACTGTGTAATGTACAGTGCCTAGAACTAGCTGATATTCATAAAGATGTTCATTTACTTTCACTGCTGCAATACTACATTCTCAAGAGAGCATCAAAATTCTTCACGTTTTTCTGAAAATCTGACTGATGTCATTTTCAAGAGTAGTTTTCCTACTGGAAGAGCCTCATGAGAGGACGCTACACAGAACCCTGGTAGTAAAGGCTTTTTTCTTCCATTAATATTTGCCTCTGGAAAGTTAAAGTTTAATACATTCTATGCTACTAGGAAAGTTTAAACTACATTATAAATTAGGATCTGGCTTACTGTTTTTTTTAGCATCTGTCATGTAAAAGAATGATTAGAATTAGAAGAATAAAATGAGGCTGATAAGCCTTTTAGGTAGCAAGGCTGAAAAATCTTACTCTAGATACAGTAAACCTGGCTACATAAAGATAAGAAAAAGGCTGTCATGTGCAGAGATAATGTACCTAAGAACTTGAAGCTCCCTCCGAAGGCCTTGCTCTGTCTCAGCATCTTCAGGAATATGCTTGAGAATTTCAATCTTTGGACACAATGAAAAATTCGAACAGTTTGACATGAAAATAATGAGAATTTATAAAGATGCACATTTTTAATAAAGCATATTATTAAAAGTTGGGTTTTCAAAAGCACACATGAGCACACATCCATCATGTTCTATTCAGTTGTCATTCAATGACCATTAAGTGCTATAGGCCAAGCATTGTCCTAGGCACAGAGGACACAGGAGTGAAGAAAGCAGGCAAAATCCCTTCCTGCATGTGCCCGTGGTCCTTACAGTCTCAGTGAGGAAAGACAATGTGTGTGTGATGTGATGTGAAAACAGTCCAGGTGGAAGGGTGGGCTATCTAAAAAAATAACCCAGGGTAAGAGGATAGAGAGATGGAAGGTATAGGGTAGGGAAGGTCTAAGGCACCTCCATTTGAACAGGCTTAAAGTGAGGGGTGAGCTACAGGGATATTTGGGCAAATGCTGTTCCAAACAAGGAAAACGAGTGCAAGGCCCTGAAGCTTGAAAGAATTTTTGATCAAAGGACTGACAGGTCAATGTGGCTAGATCACCGTGGGTGAGGGGAAAGTAAAAATGAGGCTAGAGAGGAACCAGATACCAGAGCACGTAGGTCCTTACAGGCTATGAAAAGAACTTTACAGTTTTATTCTGGGTAATGGGGAACCATTGGAAAGCTCTAAGGATGGGACTGCTATGATTTGCTTTAGCTTTAAAAGGATCGCTTGGAAACTGGAGAATAGATGAGGGAAGGGAGAAGGTGAAGGGAGGCAAGAGTGGAAGCAGGGAGAGCAGTTAGGAGACTACTGCAATAGTCCAGGAGTGACAGAACAGCTTGGACTAGACTGGCAGTGTGGGAGGTGTTGAGAAATCAGATTTGGGACAAATTTTGAAAACTGAGCTGACATGATTGAATGAAAAACGGGATGTGAGAGAAAAAAAGGAGTTGATGATCCAAGTATTTTAGCTTAAACAAATGGGTGAATGGTGGTGTCATCACTCAGATGGGCGTTCCAGGGCAGGAATTAGTCGAGTTCATTTTTATCTACATAAGACAGCTTCAGGGAGTGGCTTGAGTTATAATACATTATTTTATCATGTAAATAAAAATTACATTACTTGCCTGTTGCTCAAGGTCTTCGGTGTATTTCTTAACTTTTTGTTCCCTCTCTGTCGCTTGCTTTACAAGTTGTTTAAGATCGATAAGACTTTGAGTTTTTTTGGCAATATCGGTTTCCAACTCTTTCAATTTGGTTTCATACATTCTAAAAGTAAAAGAAAAATAATTGGTATAGGCATGGAAAATAATTTCATTGATTTAAGTCAGTTCAAATTATAGCACTAAAAATAATGAAGAATATCTTATTACACTGTTGTAGTCAAATATTTTGCTACATATTTAGTTAGCATTAGGGGACAGTAAGGACTAAGTATCCCCAACTAACAAGCCAATTAAAAAAGAGGTGCTTCCCAAGGTTATAAACAAGGGTGGAGCCTGAATTTGATCACTGTAAAATATTAAAATTAATACCTTTTCTGTCGCAGAACAAAAAATTGGAAGTAAAATTCATCAGAATATCAAATTCTGTATTGGATATTCTTAGGGATATAGTTAAAGATCACAAAGCATTTCATAGACGTGCGCACACACACACACACACACACACACACACACACACACACAAATAAAAAAGGAGATATCCAGGTAGAACAAAACCAAAAGGACACAGCTGGAAGAAGAAAGAATGTGCAAAAGCATGAGAGAGAGAAATGGCCTATGACAGGAAGGGATGAAGCTTGTAAAAATCTGAATAGATTTGTAGCTTTAAAGAAACGATCAATAGTTAAAAAACAACAACCCAGAATCCAATAAAAATTTTTAAAACAGCGGTTGAGCATTGATCTAGGATCCAGGAGATCCTGATTTGATTCTGGGTCAGAGCACGGGCCCCAGTTGCAGGCTCGATCCCCAGCAGGGGCGTGCAGGAGGCAGCCGGTCAATGACTCATCATTGATGTTTCTCACTATCCCTCTCCCTTCCTCTCTGGAATCAATAAAGACATTAAAAAATAAAACATTGTACTAAAATGGCTTTACAGCACATAATAACACCTTAAAGGGAGACAATGCTTATAATATTCAAACTTTTTCAGAGAAAAAGAATGCTTTGGCAGCAAAATCAGGTAAGGACAGTACAAGCAAGAAAAATTCTCTCAATACATTCAAAAAGCTTTAATAAATCTTAGAAACTCAGATTAGAAGGCAATGTTCTTACTCTAACAAAGACTATCGACTAAAGTGGCGAAATATCAGCAGCACACTCCTTTACTTCATTCAGTTCCTTGCTCAAATGGCACCCAATCAGAGGCCTCCTCTGATCACCCAACCTAAAACAGCTCTGCCGCACCTGGCCTGTCTCAGCAGTCAGTATAAGGCCTACATGGATCCTAGCTACACACATTAGCAACTTTTTTTTGGTATGTTTAGAGAAGCTGGAGGCCAAGGATCAGAGTGAGTCTTCTTTCTCAAGTGGATTCTAAGATTTATGTCTTTCAAGAGGGTTCACTGAATGCCTCCGGTGCTCAGTTTCCTGAACAATCCTCAGGTAAAACTCACAATCTACGCCGGGCAGCGTGGCTCGGCAGTGAGCATTGACCTAGGACCCAGGAGATCGCGGTTTGATCCCCAGTCAGGGCACATGCCTGGGTTGCAGGCTCGATCCCCAGCAGGGGGCGTGCAGGAGGCAGCCGATCAATGACTCATCACTGATGTTTCTTTCTCTCTCCTTCTCCCTCTCCCTTCCTCTTTCTGAAATCAATAAAAATATATTTAAAAAACAAAACAAAAAACCTCCCAATCTGAAAGGCAAAGTCACCTTCAATTAAATATTACCACCACTCTCAAATGTTTATAAACTTTATAGACCCTTTTTACATGAACTGTATGAATATGGGAAGATAAAGATGAGTTTGCCTTTGAAATGGGGCCAGCAGATGTAAAGAACACAAGAAACACAGGATGCCTTTAATGGGAAAGGACATGGGCAGGATTTCATTGATCTCTGGAAATGGGAATGACACCAAAGCCTTTACTGACTCATCAGTCATGATGAACCACTGTGGTGATAGTGGCAATGAACACAGGAATGTTTACTTGTGAATTCCCATCACCTCTTTCATAGCCACGAAGTTTACTTAACAGTCAGGAATTACACATACTTGTAGAAAAGGTTCATGAAGGTAGAAAAGCAAGCGCCAGAGAGCAGAGGCTAGTAAGATGCTAAAGCTGATGCTGAATTCATCCCTTGGGGTTATGTGAAGAGTAAGTTGCACGGAATGAAATACCAAAATTAAAGCACAGCACAGATCCAGTATGCCATAGGATGTGACAAAACAGCTCATTTGTGCCAGGTTTATTCTTGAGGTAGAAAATAGACACAACAAAAAGCTGAGTTGTAGCTCGACAAAAGCAGTGCCCAGGAGAAGCTGGGCACCATCAGTCTAGGCTCATGGCTGATAGCAGCTTCAAAATGCCCATCCAGCTCCAGCACCCTCAGTCCAGCCCCAGCTCTGCTCTGTCCCATGCCCTGCTGCTCAAATTAGTTAAATACTTTAAGGAAGAAAGAGACTCTTTGGCAATGCTAGGACCAAAAAAGAGTAAGTATCATGTTAAAACAACCAAGTGCTTCACCAGGAAAGAACTAAGTTAATCAGGAGAGAGTAATGTTCGTTTAAAACAATAATAGCAGAATTCGAACTGATTAAACTTTGTGCAAGACTTAAACTACTTATTCCAACCTTGTGACAACAATTGATTTCCAGCTCTTGCTGTCAGCACCTTCAAGCTGTGGGCCTCTACTTTCTGCCAACTGTAACCTTTTGCCCATCTCTTCTAGTTGAACGGTCATCTTCTCATTTAATATCTCTAAATTATTCTTGGCTATCCGCAATTTCTCTGCAGCTTCAGTTTCCTGTCATTAAAAGCTAATTAGTATATTATGACAAAATGTAATACTGTTGTCATAGATGCAGTATATTTAAAATTATCACTATAAATTAGAAAATAAAAAATCTGGAGTTCTAAATGCTGATTAAAATTCTAATAAAAATCCAATGTTTTATTACTCTAAAAAAGCAATATAATCATAATAATTAGAATAGCTCATTTAAATGAGGTTAGAAAAATATATTTACAAGTATTTTATTCTAATGGTTACTTTAAATTTGTCATTTTGTTTGGTTATGTTAAGTTTGTCATCTTTGTTTGTCTGTAATATTTAAGAACAATGGAGAATTTATGTCTTTACACATTAAAAAGATGTTTTGTTTTGACTCTCCAATACTCGAGAGACCTACCTATAAACATAAACTGTGTGTAAGTACCACGGATTATTTCCACTATTAAACACCCACATTCAAAGCACAGTATCACTCTGGCCTCACAGTACACTCAGATAACTAGTTTAAAAATACTAATTTCAATTTATTCAGTAGATCATCCATATAAATAATACCTACTTCCCTTGCCGGTTTGGCTCAGTGGTTAGAGCGTTGGCCTGCGGACTGAAGGGTCCCGGGTTTGATTCCGGCCAAGGGCATGGACCTGAGTCACAGGCTTGATCCCTGGCCCCTGTTGGGGCACATGCAGGAAGCAGCCAATCAATGTGTCTCTCTCACATCAATATTTCTCTCTCTCTCTCTCTCTCTCTCCCTTCCACTCTCTCTGAAGAGCAATGGAAAAAATATCCTCAGGTGAGGATTAACAACAAGAAAAATACCTACTTGTCTGGGCAAGGAATATATTTTGCTACTTAGAAAGGAATTTACTGCTCATTTAACAGAACAGTTTCATATACATCTTATTGCACATCAGGCATTGTTCTAAGTCATGTACAAAAACTCACTCAAACCCTACAGCAGCTCTGTGAAACAGATACACTTATTATTCCCAATTTTATAGATGAGGAAACTGGGGATAGAGGTTAGTGGCTTCACCTAGTTACCACGGCTAATAAATGATAGAGCTGGGATTCAAATCCCAGCCATGTACTTCTACATTATGCTGCCTCTTAATTTATTAGGTTTTCATTTTCCAATGTTCCTCACGGTGAAAGGATCGCAAAAACAAAAAACATAATTCCTACAAGTCTTAATAACTACTTTGAATAAACATGTCATCAACTTTTCATTCAGTTTTTCCAAGAGGTATTAGTCAATTAACATAAAAATAATTATAATCACTAATGAAAGTCATACTTTTTTAAGTTCTTTACGAAGCCGTTCATTTTCAGCAACAATTTTCTCTGTGCCTTTGGTCTTAGATTCATACTGCATGCTCAACTGTCGTCCAAGATGAACTTTAAGTTTTTCTAATTCAGCCTAGCAATAAAAAATACAGCTGTATATTATTTAAAAAATGAAATAAAGTAAAAGATGATGTTGTAAACCTATAAAACTTAATTCAAAGTAGTTGTAGAGATCATATTTGATATAATTAGAATTAGTCTTCCACCTAATACTGGTCATCCACAGCATAGGATCCCAACCTTGGCTACACACAAGAATGATCTGATGACTTGAAAAAAAAATTAAAATCCCAATACCAATGGTAAAGCCCACTCCAGAGTAATCTAATCAATCTCAGGATGGGGGCTTAGGCATCTATATTTTAGAAAATAGACACAGATAATTATTTTATGCTGCCAGAGTAAGAACGATTAGTGTTAAAACAATAAAGTGAACAAGGAGAGTTACTCTAACTACTCTTAGTCTTGTTTCCAGTAAGTTTTTCTGTACATGTAAAATATCTCCTGCAGCCATTAAAGCCATTTTATGTAATTGGAGTATATTTAAATTTTCCTAGAAATATTAATAAAAAGTATAATAGCAAAATATACCAAACAAATGATATTTAAAGTATTACCTTCAATTTCTCATTTTCCAGCTCAATATTAGCCATTTTTTCACTGGTGAGTATTCCTGATGCTTTTTTCAACTGTTCATTTTCCCTTTGGACTTTTTCAACTACTTTTTTCATTAAACCAATGGTTTTTTCTAGTTCTGGGATTGTCTTTCCACTTCTACCAGACTACAAAAGAATACATTTACTTTTAATTAAATCAAATATTCTAAAGAGTATAATATAAAGCATCAATGACATAACAGGCCCATTACCATACCCACGTTGCTGATTCCTAACATCTGAGCCAAAGCTTGTATTACTTCAATTTATCACTATAATAACCCTCTGAGATAGAAATTATAATTCTCACTTTACCTACAAGAAAATCAAGACTCAGGGACTTGATTTTCCTAAAGTCATGCAGCTGTTAAGTAGCAGCTTAAATACTCTACTCTTGACGTCTGTTCCAAATAAGTAAACCTAAGAACCTAAATATTCTATCTAGCTATGCTCATTACAGTGTACCAGAGCTTGCTTTATATGGAATAAAACCCCCCCGCCCCCCACACTCACACACACACACACAAATTGTGTCTATAAAGAGCTCATGAGTTATCAAATTTGAATTGCAGCATAATAAAGGTTTTTTTCTTTAAGAAGAGCCATTGATTAGAAGTTTAGTTTCTTTCCAATATAAATAGAAGAGACATCTGAAATAAAACACCTGTTGTAAAGTTATCAAAAAAGATGGGTCAGCAATTAATAAGTTCAACTGCTTATAATTTAAAATAAAAAGTTTTTTAACAGTCAGGTAAAAGAATCTTACTTTTTTGGCATTTATTCAGTATTCATACTGCAATAAATAACCCTAAAGTATAAGCTTTTCCATAATTTTAATACTGCATACTGTCATAATGAACTTACATAGAAAATGTTAAATGAACAAATGGAGTTTTATTTATGAAACAAATGTGGCCAAGTCAACAAGATATTTGTTTTGAATACTTTTCTAATGACATTCAATATTTTTACCAAATCCATCATATATTAATATTATTACTTGACAAAGTTTTTGTTCATTATGATGGCTTCTACTTGTACCACTTAACAATATATCAACAGGGGCTTAAATATTTGGCCCTGACCTCATAAGCAACATTTATTCATTGGAAAAAGCAAATAGAAAATACATGGAAAGAAAAATGCAATAATACAAAAAAATTGGGGAACATGTTCACAGAGCATTATACTAAGAAGTTACCGTGGACATCATAAATAGTTACAAAATGTTAGAACCGGACCAAGGAGCACTTAGTAGTTACTTCAGCGACGGAAGGATGATTTCTGAAAGTTAAATGTTTTCAAGGTGTGGAGGGCTATGCAACAGAAAGAGAGATGGTGTGGAGTACAAGTGAAATAAAATGCATGTAAGGCGTGACAGATGACAAAATGCATTAACTTGAAACACAGAAAAGCTTAATAATGTTTTACATTGTAGATGCAGCAGAATAAAAATGGATACTGTAGGCACTAACTAGTAAAGGTGTATCACTACTATTATAACATAGGAAAACTTACTTTTTCATTTCCAGCTTACCACTCCTGAAACCAAAACAAATATATGGCATATTCTCCCATACTCACCCCTCTAACATGGCCAAGTTTCCGCTCAACTTCTGCCTTTTCTTTTTTAAGAAATTCACACATTTCCTTCAAATCTCTTACTTGATTCTGTAAGATTAAAGCAAGCATGTAACAATTTAACATAGCTATAGCCATTGGAAAGAAAAGACAAACAATGCATCTGAACTAGCAATCTCTCTAACTGGACAGCCAAACTCAACAAGTGGGTCTCTAGTAACAAGGATTTTGAACTAAGGCACATTGAATTAAAGTATATAAATACAAGCATATTTTGTATATGAACTTCAAGAAATATTTTCCACATTTTAGCCTTAATGTTCAATATAAATTTGAGTTGAGAGGGAGAGAGAAACATCAATGATTAGAGAATCATTGATCGGCTGCCTCCTGCACGCCCCCGACTGGGGATCAAGCCTGCAACCCGGGCATGTGCCCTGACTGGGAATTGAACCAGGATCAACTGGATCCTTGGTCAATGCTCAACCACTGAGCCATGCCAGCTGGGCAGGACTCTGATTTTAACTGTCCCATAAATTGCACATGCAGATACCCATTTAGTATGGAGAAACAGACAACTGAACTTTTAACACTGGTTCTAACTGTGAAAATCAGAATGAGAAGCAGCAAATAGCTTAATTATACCAGTGGAATTACCAGTGGAATGAACAGATTGCTACTCTTTTAGGTTGAAAAAGAGAACTGAAACAATTAGCCAGCCAAGAGAAAAAAAGGGTTCCCATAAATAGGATAAGATTTGGAAAACCAAAGATAAACTTTTTATCAACATCAAAATAAATGAAATTTCTAAAGAAAAATTATCCTAATATATTTTTAACTTAAAGATTTTATTTTTTTTAGCGATATCCTAATATTTTAGTGTGACAACTGTTAATGAAATTCACCAACCATCCTCTTACCTCGGGGTATTTGAACTTGCTATTTTTGTTGTCTGGAACTCTTTTTTCAGTATTTGCATAACCCACGTCCTTATCTGTCCTCTAGCTCTCTGCTAAAAAATCATTTAATTAAGGAAGCCTTTCCCTTAATGCCATAGTTTATTTATTTTTATTTATTGATTTGAGAGAGAGAGAGAATGGATGTGCCCTGACCCGGGAGCAAACCTGCAACCCTGATATATCGTCACGATGCTCTAACCAACTGAGCTACACGGCCAGAGCTCCCCTACTAGGGTATTTTAAAGATTTTTTAAAAATTGATTTTATTTTTTAAATTGATTTAATTGATTGACTGATTTTAGAGAGAGAGGGAGAGAGAAAAAGAAACATCAATATGAGAGTGAAACATGGGTTGACTGCCTCCTGCATGCCCCCTACTGGGGATCGACCTCGCAACCCAGGCACATGCCGTCACTGGGAATCAAACCAGTGACCTTTGGGTGCATAGGATGATGCCCAACCAACTGAGCCACACTGGCCAGGGCACTGTGGTGCTTTAAATCGCAATTCCTCAAACACCCACCTATCCCCCACACGCCCCCTTCACACCAACCATGCTGTTTCTCCTTAGCACTTAACATAAGCTGACATACTATATATTGACTTATGTACTTGTTTATCAGCCCTCCCCACCAGAATGTAAGTTCTATGAGTGCAAGAATTTATTTTCATTGCTGTTTCCCAGGTCCCAGAAGAGTGCTTGACACAAAGCAGGCTCTCAACAAACAACCGTTAAATGAGCAAATGCAGAAAGTATCACGCTACCATGGTATTTTTATGAATATGAGATTCTCACTTCTTCATGAACTAATACAGGAAGCATAACAACTAAGTAGGGAGAAAAAGGTTTTCAGACATTAGATTTCCTAAGTATAATAAAGAACATTCAATTTACCTTCAATCTTGGCAAATCTTTATTTGCTTGTTCAAGCTGAAATTTTAGTTCAATATTTTCAGATGACAACTTCAAGTTTTCCCTCTGAAGCTCCTGTTCTTTTTGCCAATGATCATCTGACTCTATTTCTGAAGTCTTTAGGAAAATATTTTTAGGAATATTTTTAAGGTTTAATAAATAAAAGCTGCATATAAGACATACTGAATAAGAAAACACTATGCTAAAATGCAACATTTTCCTCAAAGGAATATGAGAAAATTGGAGAGCTCTGGAGAAAACAACTAAAAATAAACAAGAATATAAAACTTGCAAGAGAAAAGGTAGTATATCTTAATTAAAATTGAAAGCGAAGTCAAGTATGACTTAACAATGTCCACACATACAATGAATGCCTCCAAATACACTCTCATAACAACTAAACTAACTTACAATGTTTTTTTTAGTGTAAACATAAAGTATGATTATTACCCTTTATGGACTGTATTATACCTCACTCACACCCACTCCCAAGTGCATGCTGAAATCCTAGACCCCAGTACCTCAGAATAACTTTACTTGGAGATAGAGCTTTTCAGAGAAAATAAAATAAGGTCATTAGGGTGGGCCCTCACCCGACTGGTGTTCTTGTACAAAAAGGAAATTTGGACTCAGACACGTAACAAAGAGAGAGAGACATGTGAAGATGGGAAGACGGCCACGTAGGAGATAGCGAGAGGCCAGGGACAGATGCTTCCCTCGAATCCCGGAGAAGGAATTAACCCTGCTGACTCCTTGATCAGGACTTCTGGCTTCCAGGACTGAGCATAGATTTATGTTGTTTCAGTCACCAGATCTGGTGGTGTGACGGCAGCCATAACGAACTGAGACGCACAAGCCTACGAACCCGGGACTCAATCCCTCTCCTTCAGAAAGCGCTTCCTCACTCCCTGAGCCCACGGGATCACTCCCTCCGCAGGAACACGGTATCTGCACTTCTCTTGGCAGGAATCCGCCTTGGGTTTTATCCATGTTCATTTTTACTTCTCATTCCGAACTACAGGTTATTTGGGAGGGAAATCTGTGCTTGGTTACTTTTTCCTATAAAGTGGGAAGCCTCAAATTCTCAATTACTTATTACCCACGGGGAAAAAAGAACCATTATGAGCCTGACAAAAGAAATAAGAGTTAACTTTCATCCACTTTCTCTTAACATTTAGATGTTTGATTCTAATCGATGTTCCGAGGACTTGGGTGACTGAAACATCGCCAGGGGAAGGGTGAAAAAAGGTAAGTGCTGTCTGATCTCCATCGGGGACAAGCTTATCTTACTTTGTACTGCACTGTAAACTGCCCAGAGCAGTGTGCACACAGAAAGCTCATACGCTGCACAGCTGGCTGTGAGACTGCATTTAAATTCTCTTCTGCATCTTCTTGATCACTAGACATGTCACGTATTCCCCGAGCTTCCCATGTAAATCACGAATAATACTCTGCAAAGTTCTGTGGGTAGTAAACGTAGGCAGAGAGTCTAACACAACATGGATAGCGATACATATACACTCCCTTTTCTCATTATAAAAAAGTGTCTTTATAATGCATGGCAAAAAGACCGCCAAAGGAACTTGCTATGTATATTAGAAAGTCACACAGTATCATAACAAATTTTTATTGATATTATTCACTGTATGAAATATTACTTGTAGTGGGATTTTACAGCACACTGCATTAGAAATTTCTAAGGCAAAACAAACCTCTAAAGTGCCTTATTTTTGTTATTCTAGTATCTAATCTAATCATTTAAGTGAGCACAAATGGTAAAGAGGGGAGTACAAAAACGAATTAGGAAATGCATAACCACTAATTTTGTAGGCACTAGTCAAATGTTAGGGTTTAGGGAGACGTTTATTAATAATTTTTTACCAATCCTAGAAACTATTTTTTTTTTGTTTGCACTACATACGTAGACTACTTGCTACAAGAAAACTCAGCTACTAAAGAAATAAAGGACTGCCATGCACCCCGACCTGGGGCCCGTCACTTCCCGGCTGGGCCGGTCCGCCAGCCTCAGAGTTTGCCGGCGCAGCCTCCTCAGCACACTGATTCACCGCCGCCGCGACGGTGGCCGAATCCTGCTCCTTCCCGGGAGACTCCTCTGGATCCGTGCGGCTGCTGTGACTTGCGTCTTCAGCTGGGTGTCCCTTTCCTTTCCCATTCTTGACTACCTCGTTCTCTTCTTTGACTTTATACTCCTGCTTATTATTTTTACGATAGTCTTGATTAATTTTCTCAATTTCAGGATCTGGGTCATTTTCAAAACTGAAGTTAAAATCGGCCACGGTACCATTATTCAGCCTAAATGGACTTGATTTATTGTCTGGTCTGGCCTCAGATATATGTAACTCAGTACGATCTACAGTATCTTCTGTTTTGTGTTTTTCTTTGTTACTGTAATACTGTAGAATATTTCTAGGTACCCGATGATATAAGTTGTCACTGGCATCTAAGCCCTTCCCATTTTTAATTCTGAGCACTGTGAGGGGTTTCTTTTTGTTTCTGTGTAAAGTGTTCTTTTTGTGAAAAATGTTGTGCCTGTATTTATTAACACTGGTAGAAAGGGTAGAAAGAGTAGTTGTTTCACGTAACAGATTCTGCTTGAAGCAGAAGAAGGAGAAGAAACATGCAAAGAAAAGAAAAAAAAGTAACAAAATTGTACACACTAAGTGATTTAAAATAAGATACAACAATTATTCATTAATTATTCTTTATAAAGAAAACTAGGAACATACCATGTTTGATGGAAATAATGTGGTAACATATTTTCCTATATTCTTGCCACAGCAAACTCATAACAACTACATTTAAAATCTCTAGAATAATCACTTGTAATGAAGTTTTATGAGAAGCGTAAGAATCTTAAATTTATTATTATTATATACGAAGGATTAAAGAAGTTAATATACATCAGTAACTACTAAAAATAAAAGTTAAATTTATTGCATTAATATTAAGGACAGACATATATTACTTTTAGCCAGGTAAAGGTAAACATTGATTTCACTTCTAAACTTTAACATTAAAAAAAATGAAAAGGAAAGATGTGCACTTACAGAAGGCCTAGAAGAGGCATCCTTTGAAGACTGTTTTTCTAAAGCGTGAAGTTTTTCTTGGAGGTATCTATTTTGTAAACGTAAATCTTCTATAACAGAATCTCGAGGAAGAGCCTGCTGGGTTCTACAAAGAAATAACCACAGACTCTTTACTATCAAACTTCAACTTTTTATTGTTTTACGATATTAAAATACAGGAGACAAAGGAAATATATAATGTACGTATTAACACTGTATTTATTTTAAATTCTAAAAATTTACAAACTTTCCAAAAATTAAATTAGGATGTGACTACATTATAAAATGATCCACTACAGAGAGTTCATTGCACAGCTCCTTTAAACTATGAGTTAAAAAGTGTATTTTTATTTACAGAAATACATTAACATTTTTTAAGAACATGTGTCTATTTATATGAAATTGTATAAGATAGGTGAAGTAAAATACCCACTTTTTTTTTTTTATATCTGTATTGATTTCAGAGAGAGAAAGGGAGAGGGAGAGAGAGAGAGAGAAACATCAATGATGAGAGTCACTGATCGGCTGCCTCCTGCCTCTCCGCCCCCCTGACTGGGGATGGAGCCCACAATCCGGGCATATGCCCTGACAGGGAATCGAACCCCGATCGCCTGGATCCTAGGTTGATGCTCAACCGCTGAGCCATGCCTGGCCGGGCAAAATACCCACTTTTTAAAACATTATATGATAACTTCATAATATCCATGTGCTTCTCAAGAAGCTCAAAGATTCTGCCATGGCAGGGTGGCTCAGTTGGTTAGAGTGTTGTCCCATACACCAAAGATTTTGAGTTTGATTTCCAGTTAGGCCACATATCTAGGTTGCAGGTTCAGACCCCGGTCAGCACATGTATGGGAGGTGATCCAATGTTTCTCTCTCACAATGATGTTTCTTTCTTTCTCTCTCTCTCTCCCCCTCCTTTCCCCTCTCTCTAAAAATCAAAAAACATATCCTTCCTTGAGAATTTAAAAAAAAAGAAGTTCAAGGATTTAAAAAGGCTCTTACTGGTGCCAGATAAAACCTGTTACTTCAAGTCTACACTCCTCTGTGTGGCCTACCAGGCCCTCCATAATCTGGCACAGCCACACCTATTCAACCTAATTGTCCAGGAGTCTTCCTTTACTAAGGCAAATAAATCCACTCTTACCCAAACATGAAAGATTCACCCCTGCCTCTATGTCTCTGCTGGGATTCTGCTTTTTTGGAATGTCCTTCCTCCCTTTAACATCTAGATTTGATTCATAAAATTCAGAAATTTACACATGCGCTGGCAGATAAGACAAGTTTAATCTCTTTTACAAAGTCTTTTCCATTTACTTCAACACACACAGATTCACATTATTAAGGAAAAAAGATCAATTAAACCCCCAAAAGTATTAGATTTCAAAACTAAAATATTTGGGTACCTGTAAAAACTGAAAAGGAGAATAAACAGATCTAGTTTTGCTCTGAATATATAGACTAAGAAAAACTTAAAAAAAAAAAAAAAAGAGGGAAGAAGCCACCGCTAGGACCAGATGATGACTATATAGATGTCAAAAGAAAGAAGAATTCTTCAATCACATTTTCTTTCTCTATCAAGCGAAACTCTGAAGGCCTTAAGAAAACAATGACTTAGAAGGGAAGCAGTTGGTATGTCAGTTGGAAGCTCATGTGTGTTCCTATAAAGGAATTCAACTCCGTAAGCTCACACTACATTAATACTGACACAACAGTATATGTCAATAAATACTAACAGTAATTTTTGAAGATTAATAAAAAGAAAAACAAAGTAGAATAAATTGAAGAATGGTAAGTATCCTCATATCCAAATATTATAAGTAGGTACTGGACTTTGACAATGATCATTTAACATGATTCCAGATTGTCAACACTTAGGAGAGGAAGAAACAAATTACATAAAACTAATCTACATTCATCTTGGAAGAAATTAGTGAAACAAAATTATAGTTTTACTGCTGTTGTTAGGACATGATTTTATTTTTCTTTGCACTACCATGACTATAACAGAAGATAAAGCTTGGAAAGAGACAGCAAAACAAGAAAATCTCAAAGGTTCTACTAAAAAAATGACCGTGAAGGTTTTGGTTCTAGGTACAGCGGAGTAAACACATCCAGTCTTGTCTCCCAAATGCATGGAGCATTTACTTGAAGTCTTTGAAAAGTTAAATAGTTTACAGATTGGGACAAAATGCCAGACTTTGAAGTAGCAGCAAACAGGTGGTGAATTTACATTTTCTTTTCCTCTGGTATGTGCTGGCTTGAACACAACATTGCTTGAAACATTAAAGTGAGTGTTAACACTGAGGAAGAGAACACCAGGGAAGTCTTCAAATTCTAGAGCAAAAAGTACAAGAATCCCTCACTATGTTTTCCATCTGTTCTTTCATGCCTCAGCCCTCAAGCAATCCCATAGGCAGTGGTGGCAGAGACAGCAGTAAGAATCCATAGGTGGCAACATTTTCAGAAAGGGAAATTATCTTCTCCGATTAGTAGAGAACTGTGATCGGTAAGGCAGTAGGGCGAAAGAAGTCCCCCTACCTCCCCTCACCTCCTTTCCTCCCTCCTATTGTTTGTTTGGCTGCAAATGTGCACAACTGCTGAAGTGCACAGGATAACAGGGTAACTAAAGTGCCAGTTTTGGTCCGAAGTGCCTAAAGAAGCCCTAGGGAAAAAGAAAGTATCGGGGAGATTGCAGAAAGGGAGGAGCTCAAACAACTATAAAGATGTTTATGAACTTCTGGGCTCACCTTGAGCTGTACATGCATGGATCTGATCCTATTCAGAACACTAACGACTCTGAGAACTGAACTAACAGAGAGAAGACAGGCCATGTACCAGACTGCCAACTGGGAGCTCCACAGGCAGGACAGACCCCGAAAGCACTGCAAAGGCTCTGAAATGGAACTGATATTGGAATCAGAGCCCACAGAAAGCAGGTTGGAACTTGGGGCCTGACCCTATCCTGACTAATTGCCTGCTAAGACAAAAATATCTACATTTTTCCATAAAATTTAACAATGATCCAGAGTCTCACAACATCATATTCAAAAGTTCAAGAATACAATCCAAAATTATGTGGCATACAAAGAAAAAGGAGTACACCAACTCACATGAAAAGCCAGTCAACGGAACCCAAGTTTAAAATATGTAACATGCATATTATACCAGTTTCTACGGGTCAACCAGTCTCCTTCATTATAATGGATATACATTTCCACATAATAGTTTACCTCATATATGATATCTCATTTTCTAAGTCAAGATTTCTCTTTTTTAATTCTTCCAACTCTTTTTCTGACTCCAAAGCTTGCACTCCCATAACTTGATTAACAGTTATGCCGGTTGTTTTTAGTTTCCTTTGCAAAGTAAGTTTCTCTTTATCAACTCTGCAGGATTAAATAAGAACCATGAAAATATACCATTCACTGTTTGGCTTGTTCCATGTATTAAACTGCAGCTTACTCATTACAAGACCAATATACAAAAATCAGATTGTCCTACATTCGCTATGAGGTAACTTATTTTAAAATTATAGGAAATCCCATTTATAAATTGTTTAAATATATTTAAAACACATTTTAAAGAAAGAAAATAAAAAGTAAAAAGTAAATAATAGATAATAAATAATAATTAAAACTAGAGAATTTCTTATATTATCAAGTACAATAAAACTATATAACTTCCAGGTCAATTAAAGACTTTACACATAATTAATTAGGTTTACATTAAACTCACTTGGCAAAAAGATCCTTCATAGTATTCAACTGCTTTGTTAGAATATAGATTTCTCCCTCTTTCTCTTTTAACTTGTTTCGAATTCCCTCTATTTTGCTTTGCCATTTTTTACCTTCTTCCCACCTAATTAATTCTTCTCTAGCACTCTGTAAACAACAATAAAGGAGGAAGAAAATTACCAATATTGTTTTTAATTTATTTTACGAGTTATCAGCTACAACTTTCTAGAACAACAGTAAAACAATCCTTCCTAGAAAATAAGTAAGTAGGTTCTAACTTCTACAATTTTTGGTAAGCCAAGCTATTAGCAAAACTGCCCTTCAGTCTAAGTATTCTGTATTTTATAACTTGACAAATACAATTCTGTGGAACAGTATGAACTAAGGCTAACACCCTTATGGAGTCTTTACATGAAGATTTTTAATATAGACAATCATGACTACAGTAAGCTTGTAACAAAGAGCCTTGTTATATGTATAAATGACCAACCCAATTCAGTCACCCCATATGCTAGCAATATCCTAGCATCAGGGCCCCTTCAAATCTTCAATGAACATTACTTTTCTGATTCAACAAATATTTATTTAGTGCCAGGTACTACCTAAGAATAGGAGCAATGAATAAACCAAACAAAGTATCTATCTTCACGAATATTAGAGTCCAGTTTCTGTGGTTGAGCAGATGGGTTAGGGAAATGAAGCAAAATACAGACCAAAAAACCCCCAAAAAACAAGAAAAGAAAAACCAGTTATGTTAGTGAGATAAGTGCTAAAAAGGGGGCAGGGGACAGGGAAGGAATAGATAGGTGTCATGGCTTGTTATCACTGAGATTAAAGTGTCGAAGGAAAGCACAGAACAGTCCATGAACTGCACAAGTTTCAGATGTCCTACTGGACATTCATATAGTTAAAAATTCTGTTCACAATTGTCTGAGCTAAGAACTTTTATCTTCATTCTACCAAGCAATTTTTAATGACTTAACTATGTAATAAATTTTCTAGGAAATACAACAGCCTTATAAAAGGAAAATCTGTACACATCATTTGCTGCAAACTGTACCAACAATTGTTTACCATTTTAGGAATGAAATTATAAATGGAAAAGCCACTGTAATATGAGCTGCTAATAGAACGAGTTTGTATCCGTCTGCATTTGTAGCTCTGAATTCACATTAACACAAACTAGAGGTGCAAGGACAAGACTACTTCATTATGTCTTCTAGTGTAGTCATGCCAGAGCATGTAAATTTCAATAGTTACATGCTGAAATATGAAAAAATATATAAATATATTATTTTCACAAATTATTTTTTTATATTTCTCCTTTATCTTTTATTTAGGGGATTTACAATGATAAATTTGAAATTATGCATGTAGGTACTGGTTTATATTAACCAGGAATTTCACTTGGAATAGTAAAGGGGACATTATGAAACACTGTGTTTACTATAAAAAAGAATGTTGGGGCTGGAAGGATTAACAACCATGACTTTAAGTCAAACACCTGGTTTAAAATCAAGTGCCTAAGGTAAATTGCCCTCTCAAAACTAACTTTTCTCATACTGGCTAAGTTTTTATCTTTTTTACTTAGTTCAGCTAAAAAGTATCCTTTAAAAAAAATGTAAAAATTTCACTAAGTGTTTGATAGTCATTAACTTCTTTTTTACTAAAATATAACAAGGAATTCTGCGTACTTCCAAAATATAAATATTAGTTGGGGGCATAAGATATGTAGGTAAATTCTTCCTAACCATAGTTCCTCCACTGTGATTTTCTTCAGGGGCAAACACCAAGCACCAGTATTTCCCAGGTCACTTTTGATATTTTCAATGCTACCAAAAAGATATGTCTTCAGTTTATGTATTTTAGCCAATTTTAGTTTTTCTTTGGGTTATTTCTATCAGTAATTTTTTTTTTAAATTGTCACCCAAGGACATGTTTACTGATTTTGGAGAGGGGAAGGAGGCAGAGAGCAAGAGAGAGAGAGAAAGAGAGAGAGAGATCAATGCGAGAAATATCAATTGGTTGCCTCCCGTATATGCCCCTATCAGGGTTCGAACCTGACACCTAGGCATGTGCCTGACAGGGAACCGAACCTGCAACCCTTCAGTGCATGGGATGACGCTCCAACCAACTGAGCCACCTTGCCAGGGCCCTATCAGTAATTTTTATTATAAAATAGTTTGCTACTTAACTTGTAAGAGAATTTTAGGCAATTTTCCTCACATTACAGAATCAATTTATGAGAGGGTTGGCGATTGTAATATTCCTGTAAATATTTACTATATTCCAAGTCACACTGTTTCCCCTGAAATAACAGTCCTGCCTCCTGAAGGATAAAAGGACACGTCTGGGTCAAGGTAGAAGAGTAAAAATGCCCAGCTTTTTTCCCCAAAGGTCAAATCACCAATAAACAATTACATAGAGAGAAGTGATAAATACAGCTGGACATGCAAAGTGTGCAGAGATTTTGGATGTATTATAGTATCAGAAGATGACACGGACGTGATGTAGTAATCTCCAAGTTAGAGTTTCATTGTAGGAGTCTCAAGTACACTTGGCTTAGACTTCTCCACACTACTCAGTATCACTTATAGTATATATTAGGTCCTCAAATTAATATAGTATATTAGCTATTCATTAATTACATATTTAACTTAGTCTTTCACCACCTTTGACATATCAGTATGTTTCTTCACATACCTTTTCTTTCATAGGCTTTATATCTGCCTCATCCACTTTTCTTTCTAGTTGGCTTTCTAGCTTTTTAATTCTCCTTTGCTGTTCTTCAATTAAACTTTGTTTATTATCTATCAGAGTTTTGCCCTGAAAAATAATATGCATTTTAACATTTTATAAGTAAAAAAGTATCAAACAAAATACAGATCAAATATTCCAACTACATAAATTTTCTGAGACTCTGGTTTACCAAACATTCTAAATGGCACTAATGATATATCTATTGGTATCTATTTCTGCATTTTAATAAGAGATACTACTCTAAGATTATAAATACAGTGGAGGTCACTGAAAGAATTAGCTATATTAATCAAGGTGATATGCAGGCTAATTCTAGGAAATATTATATATAAAATTAAAAAGTGGGAATCAACTGCTACCTACATATTATAAATCAAAGATATTATCACACTTAAGTATAAAATTACCTGTAATCCACTGGTTAGTCTTTTTATTTGCCTTTTCAGTTCATCATTCTCTTGTTCAAGTCCATCTTTCTCTCTAAGTACTTTATTATAGACTTTTTGGTTTTTTTGTAGTTCATTAGTTAAGTCATTCAAATTATCAGTTAGTGAATTTTCTCTGTTTTTACTTGTTTTAAGAGCTTCTTTCAATTTTAAAAGATTTTCACTTAAATCTTCTATTTGTGACTAATATATAAGGCAAAGAAAGGATTATTTCATGAATTTTCACCAACTATCAATGATAAAAGCAATATAATATGAAAGTATACCATTAATATTTAAGAAGAAAATTGCATTCTATATGTTTAAGTATACATGGGGGGAAATCCATAAATTACATAGATTCTTCCGTCTTCATTTCCAATGAACCAAGTATACTTTGAGAGAAAATATATAAAACAAAACATGAAGAAACAATCTAAAGCAATTCATCTTCAACAAACACCTAGAACCAAAATTTTATCAAATAAGCAAATGTTTCATTGTGGCTGAACTAATTTATTAAAGAAACACGTATATATCAATGGACATAGCAATGTTTTAAACACTGAAACATAAGAGTAGTATAAACAAAATCTCTGACTTGAAGGAGTTTCTAATCTACTTTGTAAAGATAAGACATGAAAAGGGTAACTACTGGCAATAACAGACGTAAGTATACATAAGAAAGTATATATAGAAAGGAGTTCCTAGCTGTCCTATACAGTAACAGTGATAGAAATACTGGTTCTTAAAATGTTTTGTTGAATAAATTACCAGAGCCCAAAAGTATTGCTAATAACAATAATAGCAAATTAGTAGTATTACAATGCAGTTAGGAGAAAAACATAAATTTCCCAGAGAAGTCAGAAAAGGCTTCAAGAAAAAGGAGTTGAATGTGAAGAATTCGGAGATGTTTCAGACAAAGAGAAAGGTATTAAAGAAGACCATCAACAGAGGGTTATTCCTGCTTCTGTATTTATTACCTAATGGATTTTTACTGCCAATTATACTCATAATCTTGATAGGTGCAATGGAAGATTTTTAAAATCTGAGTGAAATCCAGTCCTTATACCAGTTTAATGGTACTGAAGTGCATATACATATAAACCAAGACAAGTCAAAATTGTAAACAAAAACAACATATAAAAAGATTTTTCATTTTACTCAGAATATAGTATATGAATCTTTCTGTAAAGAAATTTAAAAATCATTATGAAAAATATATATTTTGGGAAAAACAGTTTAAATGACCAAACCTAATGATCAGGTAAGAAAATAATAAAATACATTGCCAAAAAAATAATAAATAACTTCAAAAAAAGTTTTCAGAACCAGGCAGTTCTATAGATTAAATGTCAAGAACTACATGATTTTCATATACTATTTCAGCGGATAAAAAAAGAAAGCTAATTTACTCATTATAAACTAGCAAAAGCTAGAGAGAAAATGCTGATATGGTAAAAGAAAGAAAACAAAAATACACACACTTATCTCACTTATCAATATAGGAATAAAAATTATATGTAAATGTTTTTTAAATTTAATTCTATTAGGAAGAGTAGCTTATAATGGCCTATTCTTTGCTAATTCCAAGATGACAATCAGTGCATAAGTACAATAAAGATACTTATTATTAAAAAAAAAAAAAAAAGCGGATTCTCTTCCAATGGAATTATCATGAATTTTTTCATATTAATAAATGTGTTGATGTTCACCTTTAGCTCTTTAGTATGTCGATCAACAATCTGTTGAACATTGAGGTTTGCCTCTTTCTGAGAAGTTGCAGAAATAATACGTTCTTCAGCTGCTGCTGTCATTTCTGCCCTTAGTTCCAAAAGTGCTCGACTAAGTGCCTAAAAATCACAACAGGCATATAACTTTTTTTGAAAATCTGATATTTTATATGAACAATATGCAATACTAAAGATAAATAGGCTTTATTACTTCAACTATTTTCCTAAAATACCATATATTTAATCAAACATAATTCACAAACTAACAACCCAACTTACGCAAATGAATTTCCTTTAGTAACTGAATTCAATTCTTTCCAAATTGAATATGAGAGTTCAAATCTTGACATTAATAATTTTGGGAATCCAGCATTAAATAGGGCAACATGTATTACAAAAACCAGGTATGTTTTGTTTTCAAATATCCAAGTTTAGGTATTTATCCAAATTACTCAAGACAAACATCCATATGAAATTAATTGACTTTAAGTACATTAGGAAAGTTACAAGATTAAAAAAGGCTTAAAATTTGCCAATAAATTTCATAAGCTAGCGCAGAAAAACAACAGAAATTTCTATAACAATTGAGTATATCAAATCTGATAAATTTAAAAAATTAATAAATCAGATAATCCACTGACCAACTTCTCATAAAAGTATCTGTGACCTTCTTTATCCTTTCCTATTCACTGTCATATCTCCCTCTTAATCCCCAAATTTTTCAAAATTGTTCAATTATTCAAATTGTTCAAAATAGCCTCAGAGTAGCATAAAATCCCAATAGAAAAGGAAAGGAAATAATGGAGTAAGATTTCCTCTTATTTCCTACAGAAAACCCTCAAATCAGATCGATGACAACATAAAAAGATAAACTGGTTTATATCCATATTTAAAAACACCACCAAAAGGCCATTTAAAAGAATTATCTTTAAAAACCCTATTTAACAGCATAAAATGAAACTCCTATTCTTCCTTATGCATGCGCGCGCTCCAGATTGGGGGGGGGGATTCCATCATCTTTTACAGGTTTACTCTCAAAGCAATCACCACATTTTTTCCTGAATGTTGACAATTTTCTGTTGTTACTTACTTTTTGTTGTTTCTCTTTAAGGACTAATTGGCTCTTTAACCTTTCCACTAGATTTTTCATTGTCGTTGTTGGAGCTCTGGAATTGGCTTCTTTTTGAGCCTGAAGTTCGGATTTTAAACTCTGTGACTCATTTTGTGACTGGGCCAGACGGCACCTTAAATCCTCTACTTCTGCTTTCACCTTTTTCACTTCATGTGCATGGTTTTCTTGGAGCCTAATATAAGCAAGCATATATATTTAGTAGAGTGGTTGCTGCAATAATTAACACCTTGATTGATACAAATTTTATGTAAAGAGCAAATGTTTGGTCCTAAGTATTCTTACAACCTAAGTCTTGATCCAAATCCCAAATAAATACAATGCTTTATTCCACTTAATTACTCTTAAATTTAACATACTTTTTCTTTCTAGTTTCTGTCTACTATTTTTGGTAATGATTACATCAAGTAATTTTGTGGCTCTAGACAAATAATACAGTGAACAAATAGCACTTTAAACACTATGTGTCCAAGATGTGACTTTCCTCTTACCAGGATTTCTCAATAGCAGCATTATTGACTATTTGACTGAATAATTCTTTATTGGGGGGCAAGGAGTGAACTGTCCTGTGCAGTGTAAGATGTTTAGTAGCATCCCTTGCTTCTACACACTAGATGCCAGTAGTACCTCCTAGTTGTGACTATCGAAAATGTCTCCAGACATTACCAAGTGTCCCCCGGAGGAAGGAAGACAGCATAATTGCCTCAGTTGAGAACCACTGCCCTATACTGTCATGTTGCAAAGACAAAATGTAAACTTTCACAGAAATTGCAATGTATTATTAATTTGTTTATGGTTCCAAAGTCACTAGAGTTACATCTATAACTATTATCTCTATCTATAGATACGGAAGTAAATGCTATCAGCAGACTTAATGTGATTAATCCTATTGTTCATTTATCATTAAGTCAATACACTAAATTATATCCAATTCACTTTGCATTTAGACAGTGCATTAGTAAGGTCAGCAATATGGAGACTCAAATTATTAAACTCTGACAAAAGAGAACATTTTATTAAACTATGAACAAGTTTGTTAAACACTCTGAGATTTTAAACATTGCTTAATCAGTATATCCAAAAATAGATTTTTAAACCTAAAATGTTTATAGTTATGCATTTTATAATCATTATAGAACTATCTCTCTGCACCTTGATTTCTGATCTGACAAAAAGAGAAAGCTGAACTACCTGACTTATAATTGCATTCCAACAAAAAACTTGTCACTTTAATCATAAAATTGTGAAAATATAAGGTTTTACTAAAGAAAACACAAAGATCTATAACTTTCTATAAATTTCTAAGATACATTAAAATATGGACAAAAAAGAGTTACTGTAATAAATCTAACTGAAAGTAACCTCAGGGTGATCTGATTATAAATTCCTAATTGAGCAAGTCATGGAGGATAGTCATGCCCCAGGCTTTAACTTCTTCAGTAAAAGGTTTATCTTTGCCTTAAGCAAGCCCTGTCCATTGTTTTTGTACTTCTAGGTTAACACACCTTTGAAATGCCTCTTTTTTAGACCCCTGGAAGAGGAGTCTAATCTTGTTAATTATTCAATAATCCAATCCATGCTTTGCTTTCTCCCACCTTCATGTAATCTTCCTTGCTGTTCCTTCCTTAATTCCAAATGCAAAAAAGAAACTACAAACTGTCATTCTGGGAAGCACTTTTTTGTCTGTAGAGATCTTGCTTCCAGGTGTATTTCTGTTTGGCTCAAATTAAACTCTAATAAAATCATAAAATTTTCCTATAGGCTTGGATGTTCTCCGTCAATAATACAAATTGGCACACAGATAATAAAAGTATAATTTTAGACTGAAATGACATGGTAAAGTATAAAACAACTACTCAAGTATTTCAAGTAGCAAAAACCAATTACATATACAAGATAATTTCAAAATATGATTATTTTCTATATCCAGAGATTAGATTCAAAAGCAGAAGCAATTTTATACTCTAAAACATGACAGAGACTTACTTTATCAAAATAACATCTCATGTATAACATTTAATAGAATGGGGGAGATTAGACTTAAAAGACACCATATGCTATTGCTAATTCTTTTTTAAAAAATAATCTCTTTAAAGTGGCAGCTTCTTAATAAAGCAAAAGTAGTGTTAATTTTGTCAGAGGTATCTTGGATAAGTGAGTCAAGAAGCAAAGGTTTTAATATGAGTTTCAGAGCTGGAATGCAATTATAAGTCCAGTAGTTCAGCTTTCTCTTTTTTTCAGATCAGAAATCGAGGTGCAGAGAGATAGTTCTATAATGATTATAAAATACATAACTATAAACATATTTTAGGTTTAAAAATCTATATTCTGATAAATGGATTGAGCAATGTCTAAAATCTCTAATACAGAGAATGAATGCTGTGAATCCTCTATAATAATAAAAAAATAGTTAATTTTTCATGCAACAAATATTTACTGAATCTTTGTTGTGTGCCAGAAACTGTTATAGGTGTATGAACAAAAGGGTTTTTTTATTTGTTACTTTACAATTTTCAAATTACTTTCATATACAAGAGCATCTGGTCTTCAAATAACCACCCTGAAAGAGCCAGGGTAAGTTTTTGTTTTGTTTTTAATTTATCTTTTTTGTGAAAGTATTACAGATATCCCCTTTATTTTTCCCCATTGATCCCTCCACCCCACATCCACTCCCCCAAGGCCTTCACCACACTATTTATTGTCTGTGTCCATGGGTTATGCATAGATGCACAGAAGTTCTTTGATTGATCTCTTCCCACCCACTCCTCCACCCCTGCCTTCCCACTGAGATTCATCAGTCTGTTCCATGCTTCTATGTCTCTGGACCTATTTTGTTCTTCAGGGTAAGTATTGTCATTTCCACATTACAGATAACAAAACAGAAGCTTAAAGGTTAAAAACAAGATTCTGGGTTGGTGCTTGAATCTAGACTGACTAGATTCAAATTGTGACTTTCCCACTTCCTCCCAGGCATGTAACTGAGCCTTCCTGTGCCTAGTTTCCTATGTGAAAAATAGAGAGCCTATAATCTATGTCATAAGTAGTCCTGAGGATAAAACAAAATAATATACATAAAGTTTTTACAACAATGCACAACACAAAAAACAGGTTTATCTTCATTACATCATTATTACTATTTGCTCATTGTTATATTTCTAAGGCTTACCGTAACTTGGTATTTTCAAAATCTTTGATTTTTAATTCAGTGATTTCTTTTTGTCTCTCTAATTCTTGAGATACTTTTTTTAGTTTTATCAAAAGTGAGGAGAGAGAGTCATCTTGTTCTGCTACAGTCTGTTCCATCTCAGCCAGACGAATAAAATGCTTGTTGGTAGGAACTGGAGTAGGAGACTGTTTTAGTAAATCCTATAAAATATGAATAAATTAGCTATAAACATGTACGACTCAATGCTATGCTTAATCCATAATTTTAATGTGTTCCTCAAATAACCAAAAGTATATAATCTAAAATTTAATAGGCAATGAAAGCTTAAAGAAAACAGTTAATAGAAACCAGATTCTTTGTATTCCCAGTATCTAGAGAAAAGTCTGTACATGTAGTCAAGTATCAAGACATCTGTAATACGCTCACCACCAAAAAAAGCAAAAAACAGAAGAAACGTGGATTGAATTAACAAGTTAAGGCTCAAGGATGGTAGGGTTTGCATGTTAGTAGATGAAAGATGGATCATTTCACACATACAGAGGGCAATCAGATTTAGGTAAACTTAGAGTGAGAATTTAAAAAAAAAGACTGAGGCCAGATCATGGAAGGCTTTGAGTACATGGCTAAAGAATATAAACATAATTTTATAAGCCGCAGTTAGGGAGAAGAATGATCAGAGCTGTGTTTTTAGATTATTTTGGCAACAAAAAATAGGGTAGGGTAGCTTCTACTTCCCCCACCCCCCAAAAAAAAGAGAGCTAAATTTTCAATCACATGGTCTCAAATATCTGTAAAGAATAGAACAAAGCTCTTAGAATCTTACCCAGGCTGTTTGTTTGAATTTATTGAGTGAACTATCAGCCTGTAGTTCTAACTTATGATGAAGAACATGAAGGTCTTCTTCGTGTTTCTTAACAATTTCTCTTTGCTCCTGTTTTACAGAAAATCAAAATTATTTCTTAAATTATGATTTAAATAAATTCACATTAAGATCTTAAATATTTGTTATCTTTAATCTTCCGAAATCCCTATGAGATAGGGAAGGAACAATGCCTGCATGCATATATTTACACCAGTACGGATTTCTGCTAGTACATGTCAAGCCTTAGATCATAATTTAATCTTAATATTAGAATAATATGTATCCAACATCTTTTAACTTGTTTCTAGAAAATTTTTTAAATGCAGATTCTCCTGTTCACCACCACCAAGGTTCTAGCAAATCTGATTTCAGTTATTAATAGTGTGACAGATTCCTAATTTATTGACTCAGTCTTTACCTATAAACTCAACTGGCATTTTTCAATATCATGGCTTCTCCATGACAGCTATCCTTATTTAGTCAATCCCTAAGAGAAAGATACACATACATAAACTGCCAGTTTTACTGACAGATCTGTAGTCCAATCATGTGAAAGTAATAATTCCTAAATAGAATCATTTGAAAAGCAAGAAATGAACTACTGCTTCAGGGCAGAATAATCCTTGCATTTAACTAAAAAAGATGATAATAAAATAGCATAAAATAATAAAATACCTCTCTGGCTTTTTCCAGAAGACGCTGATACTTCTTTAATACTTCTTCCTTTTGATTTAACCTTGCTTGCATGTTTGCAATGGTCTGGTGAGCAATTTTCAGTGTGTGATATGACTGTGGTTCTACCTCTTTTCTGCCTAGTTCAGCTATGAGCTTTTCTCGTTCTGCAGTGGCAGGTAAACGAAGCCTCAGTTCATTGATTACTTTGTCTCTTGAAAGAATATTTTGCTCTGCTAACCGTAAAGCAGATTCTTTTTCTTTTAGCTTCTGCAATGATCAAATCATAACGAATTATTAAAGTACATTTTTCTTTTAAAAATGTTTCATATGAATTTTAGATTAGTCATAAATTCAAAATGAGGTTTCCTTTTATTTTTCACAACATATTTATAATAGCCAAAGATATTAAATATGGTTAAACTGATTATATTTCTATGTGACAGCTAAGTTATCTGTATGCATATTTTATTTGTAAGACTATCCCATGTGTTAGAAACTTTGTTATGAAGAAAATGAAACTTAAGGTACTTTATTTAGATCTTGTAGTTTTAGAACTAGAAATGTGTGGTGGTGCAAATTTAGAAAGAAAATGTAATAAACTGTTCCTCTTATTTCAGTCCATTGACTACCAGAGAACTAGAAGAGTAAATCAGCTGCGTATAAAACTTGGAACTTTATTGGCTCAAGTCAATTTTATAATAAATTGCTATTATAAAATCTGCAGTTTATGAAAACAAAACAGGAAATAAGTGTTGATTCTTCAACAGGATTAAGACAAATATTTTAAATGAAGTAACTCTGTGGCAATTAACATAAATGACAAATCTTACAATTACTAAAGAAAATCTAAGTTTCCTCAATTGACTAAAAATGTACAATTTTACTAGCAAATTATTATTTTTTTTAAAATTATTTTAAAATGTACTTAAAATTATACGTTTAGATGTAAACTAAAATGAAAATCATATTCATTTTATATTATTTTCTACATAATTTAATAAAAAAAAATTTGATCCTCTTAAGGCCTAGATTAAAGAAAGAAGTGATTTCTAGCTCTCCTTCAAACCTTTTAATCACCCACAAAAGGAATTAATTGAAATTGATTCAGAGTATACAACATGTACTTCAAATAAAAAAATAAATAAAGGAGGTTGAAAAGAAGGTAATACACTGCTCATAAAACTACAAACCACAATCAAATGTCCTTTTTGTTTCACTACTACTGATCAGTGTGCCCAAAAGTAACAAGTAATGATTAAATGAATAATGAATTCAAATTATCCATATCTGTTATTCTTTATTGGTTATTAGAAGCATTATGGGAGAATAGAAAAGGAGAATGGAATGAGCAACAGATTCATCATTCTACACATCGTCCTCATTAAAAAATATTACATATTTAGAAAATTCCACATACTCAAAATGCAAATTTTTCTAATTACCTCTTCTAGTGATTTGCAAGTTGCCCGTGTTTCTAGAATTATTCGAACATTCTCCTTAATTTTTCTTAGAGCAATCTCAAGTTGATTTGGAAGGGGCAAACTTGGGTCTGGAATTGATCCTGTAACTTCTTCAAACTATTAAAAATAGCATTAAAAAAAACCAGTTGTAGCATTGAGGGAAATAATATTAATTTTTACAACTATATGATAAGACATGGTAAAGTCCCCTTCTATTTAAAATATAAAAAGATAACATAAACTAAAATTCCACCTGACTTTAGAAAACATTTCAATTGGCCATGCTACAGAGTAGCAAATAGGATTAATCATACCTTTTGTGCTGCATTTAGTATTTCATTTTGCTGATGGTCAAAAATGTCTAGTTGACGTTCTAGCTCAACTTCTCTTTGATCCCAGGCCATTTCCCTTTCTTCATGAAACTGAAAAAAGATGGTTTGTGTCAGACACACTTAGAGACACTCACCAAGCAAATATCAGGAATTTTACATACACTTTCTTATTTAATTCTCACAATAACCATTTGAGATCACTATTATTATTTTATGGCAAAAGGAAGCAAACTCAAAGAGGTAATGTAACTTGCCTAAGATCACAGAGATAGGCAGATATGGAGTCCCATCCATCCATCCATACATCCATCCATCCAAAACATACTTAATGATGTATTATATGCCAAGCACTATTCTAGGCAATGCAAGCATAACAGGGAACAAAACCAAGTCCTTTTCGTCATGGAGCTTATATATTTACCAATGAAAAGGAGAGATAAATGTGCCTATGTATTGTTCCTTTTTAAGTTTAAGACTATTTCAACATAAATAAGTAAATATGCATTTTTATAATGGTTTAGAAAATAAAAAATGGAGTATTTTATACCACAATAATGGAAGCTAAATTCAAGTTAGGAGAGTGATGTAGTCACTCATACAATGTTCTTAAGTTTAAAATCTTAGCAACAAAACATCAAAATAAATATAAAATGAAACCTTGTTCTGCTGTACAATTTCTTCCTCCAGATTGCTGATTGTATGCTCATATTCAGAAATTATATTATTCAAATATTTTATTTCTTCTTTATCCTTGACTAATTCTCGATTTAGTTTAAGCTCTTGAAGACGGAGTTCTTCTATTTTCATATGCCAACTGATTACCTAAAGATTCATGAGTTATATATACAAATGTAAATGACATATAAGCAAATAATATTATTTCTCCATAATCCTAATGATTTCAATGGATACTATAATAAAATAAAATGTAAAATTACCCTTTGTTGAGCCACATGGCAGTTTATTTAGACTTCCCATAGAATTTTATAAAAATATGTGGCATATTAACATAAAACATTCTTCAAATTATGTTTGGGTGGATATCACTAACATCTGCTCTCATTCATTCATTTACTTTCATATATTTATTGGGTACTTACTGTAAGTATTTAATTGAAACATTGGTTTTACTTTCCAAAATGAAAATCATAAATATTCCTAGCCTAAAGAAAATATTTAGTTGTAAGATAATTATTTTTCATTTCATTTCTTCAAATAAAGGTAAAAACAAAATTATATTAAAAATAAAAGTGGGCCTACTACTTGTAAATTCCGAACAAATAGTGATTACAAAGAGTAGAATTCATCTGATAACCATTATAATGTTTAAAAATAATTATAATTAGTATTTAATTAATATACATAAACTTTTCTAGAGTATTTAAATTCTTTGGTATTTTAAAATCTAAGCATTTCTACTAAAACCACTGCTTCGAAGAGTCTCATTTTATTTTTATAAACAGGCATTCATATTGGCAAAACCTCTAATTTATAAAATCTAAATTAATAAATTAGAATTTTGGTCATATAGTAAACATTTTTCATATAGGCACATATTAAGAACTTAAAATTACATAACTCTTCTGGAAATAAAGAAGTTAAAAATGAACGTTTTACCTTTTGGGCTCCCCTGGCATCCTTTAAAGTGCTTACTAACTCTTCTAGCCCCTGTAACTTTAATTCCATCTCCATTGTTTTGTTCTCCATATTTCTGTGTTCTTGGAGAGAATTTTTCATTTCTTGCATTATCTTCAGTTTGTCATTCTGTAATTGAATCATTGTTTTGGAGAACTTCTCCTGCTGTGCCAAGGGCAAAGCTCCACTGAACTGGCGTCGTAGGGACTGAATTGTTTGGCGCAGATGTTTTGCTCTGTTTCTCCCCTCCAAACGGGCATAATAGAGAGCCTGTTCTTTTTCATCAAGTTTCTGTTCTAAGCGCAAATTATAGGCCTCCATCTTCTGCAGTTTCGATGTAAGAGACTCCAACTTTCCAAGAGCAGTAACCTCACTAATTTGAAGAGAGACAATGTGTTGGTGCAACTTGGCGATTAGTGCCTTTTCATCCGACTGTGCCTAATATAAAAAATACATATATTTGTAGTAAGTTTCAAGTTTTCCAATGAAAGTGATCATGGATTTAATATCATAATTTACTAAATAAAATTTAAAAGTGTGCTACATGAGATCCTACAAAAATCTAACCCTGCTTTAATACAAATTACAAAAAAAACTGTAAAAAGAACCTCGACACCAAAAAAGCCAGAATTAAACATGTAAAATCCAAATCTGGCATCTGGCTAAGTAACAGCTGGAATATTATGGTGTGTTCTTTTAACTTCCATATGTAAACAATAAAATGGCATAATACTAATAGACAATGTGACTTTCTAATTCTAAAAGAACATAATGTGAGAATATGTGAAAAGCTACATAAATCTACAAAAGAAAATACTGTTATGAAAGACTTACTATGTTTCCTTACTAACTCTGATCAGCAGTCAGCACGATGCATTTATAGGCATTTAGATGCTTTTCTGTATTATGAATGGTATTTCAAATTAAATTGTAACCTAATCAGGTTACAATTAACAAGAACAGGAGCTTCTATTTGATATATTCTCTAATTAAAACTATAAAATCATCCCAATATCTAATGCGAATTTAGAAAAGAGAAAAAATCTATATAGAAGAGACAATACTGTACCTACCTGATAGTCTAACAGCTGCATTCTGATGGACTCTACTTCCTTTTCCCTGGACTGTTGCTGTGCATTCAAAATTTCAACTTGCCTTTTGGCAATGTCAGAAATCTCTCTCAGTCTAGGAAGTAATATTTCAGAAGCTATTAGGTACATTTTCTAAGTAAATAAATACCAGGATTTCAAATTTACAGAACCTTGGAAAAGCCATTAGATTCCAGCATCTCTTCTTTGTATAAGATGCTAAAGCAAAGTTTCCTAAACTGTTTCTTGAAATGTAATGTCATGAGAGTATAGCATGTTTTATGAAAAAACTTCATTCCCAACATCCCTCCCCCTTGAAAATTCGTAATACATAGTATCATATTAAGTGATCTGAGAAATTTTAAAGTGAAATATTATTTGAAACTATACATATATAGCATTTTCCAAATGCATGTGGCCAAAGTACTCCTCTCCCACATTTTTGTCATAAGACACTTATTGTCATAGTTTGGCATAACTAGAATAAAGTATTAAGTTGCTTTATTTGATATAATTGTACATTAAGAATACAGAAATTGCCCACCCAGAATGGCTCAGTTGTTTGATGCTTCATTCCTTGCAACAAAATGTTGCCAGTTCAATTCCTGGTGAAGGCACATGCCTCGGTTGTGGGTTTGATCCCCGATCAGGGTGTGTACTGAAGGCAACTGATGGATATTTCTCTCTCCCTCTCTCTCTCTCTTCCTCTCTCTAACCATGTCCTTGAGTGAGGATGAAAATAGAAAAAGAATACAGAAATTTAAAATTCCTACATTCTCTAGGTGTATTAATGTATGTTTTGATTTATCAGAAATGTGAAAGGAATTATATTTTTACAATAAAAGGGGGGTCTTGATGGTAATTTATTAAGTTTCCTATATGACTGTGATAAGATTACACAGGTAAAGTAAAACGCATTTTACTCTAGGTTGGAATAATTTTTTTTCAGTGCGACAGATAAGTTAGGTTTCCTCATGTTGATTAGAAGCTCTCGTTGACAGTTCTCTAAGTTTTGATTAATTAAAATGTAATAAAATGAATAATATAACTTAGTTTATTTCAAAAGATGAGGTCCATGAGGTGAGAGGAAGAATAAAAACAAGGAGTCCTTCACAGTGAAAATGGCTGGAAATGACTGATATACTCAAAAGGACATCAAAGATCCAGAAAATAGTTATAACTATGGGAAGGTCCTAAGACCCTCTTTACTATTATTTGTACTTGATAGATAGCTCAGGGATCCTCACACTATTTATTTATTTATTTTTAATTTTTATTTTTTATTGAATTTATCGGGGTGACAATGGCTAATGAATTTATATATAATCCAGGTGTACGATTCTGTAAGATATCATGTTTATTATATTGTGTGTTCACCACCCCAAGTGGGATCCTCACACTTTTCCACTGAAACAACACATAATTACAAAGGAGAATGAATACACATCTACCTGGAACATAATATTTATACCTTACATATATTTTTGTGCTAAGCAAATAAACTGTTTACACAAGTAAAATAAAAATAATACTGTAATTTCAGGATTAGTAAGTGTAATTGTATGAGTTAATACATGTTTAATACCTAACGCAGTATACAGAGTATATATCCAAAACTGAATCAAAATCTGAATGCTTCATTACATTTTTATAGCAACCTTCTAAACAGGTAGAAAGAGGTACTATTTCTGCCTTAATAAAGTGAACAAACTTAAGTTTAAATAAATGGTCCTTCCCTCCAAAGACTGTTTACTATGTAAAAGAACTAGACCTCAGAAGGTCTTGACTTCCAGTTCAGCTCCTTCTACAATACTATTCCTGGATTCTGAAAATCTGTCAATCTTGAGAAGTGAATTCCTCTTCAATATTACTATTTATACCTGTTAAAAATCAACCTAGCTCAGCCCTGGCCGGTTTGATTCAGTGGTTAGGGCATTGGCCCTCGAACCAAAGGGTCCCAGATTTGATTCCTGCTCAAGGGCATGTACCTCAGTTGCAGGCTCCCCATCTTCATCAGGGCATGTACAGGAAGCAACTAATCGATGTGTCTCTCTCATGTCGATGTTCTCTCTCTCTCTCTGTCTCTCCCCCCCCCTCTTCCACTCTCTCTAGGAATCAATGGAAAAAATATCCTCTGGTGAGAATTTAAAAAAAAAAATCAATCTAGTCCATATTATTTAACCATGTTCTTCTAAAAAGAAACCAGTATCGCCTGGCTGGCGTTGCTCAGTGGTTGATCATCCACCAACGATCAAGAAGACCGTGGTTCGATTCCTGGTCAGGGCACCTGCCCAGCAGGGGCTGCGCAGAAGGTAGCTGATTAATGACTCTCTCTCATCATTGATGTTTCTACCTCTCTCTCCCTCTCCCTTCCTCTCTCTGAAATCAATAAAAATATATTTAAAAAAAAAAATTAAAATTAAATAAGAAGAAACCAGTATTAATTTCCACTAAGAATATTACCCCTATGCAACTATAATTAGGTTTCTTAAAGACAAATTAGACACATTTAATCAAATGACCAAAAAGTTTACATACACTCACTTTGACACTTCAACTTTTAGTTCCATTTCATTCTTCTCCAATTCTAGAATCCGTTGTCTATCAGCGTCACTTACTGTCTTGCTCACACTATCAGCTAATTCATCTCGTAACATCTGTTCCACCTTCTGTGCTTCCAAGTTGATTTTGGTAAGCTAAGAAAAAGTAACAAAAATATTCACATATATCAGTTTTTAGAGAGGTTTTCATTTTAATTTAGCTTTAGCGTACTGCAGTCTTCTTTACTTTGCATAAAGCCAGATATTGAATTGAGTGTGAAGTATTAAGAATAGATTGAAAAGGGTAAGGAGGGAAAGAGTCAGGAACAAATAATGCCAATTCTAGTTATATGCCAACCCCCCAAAAGTCATTAATGCTAGGCAACTCACAATCTAATAATAGCAAAATCTCTGATAGCCTTAATTTGCTAGAAATGCAGTATACTCATTATATCTTACTTCAATTATATCACCTGTAAATAAATCTAAATGAGTTAATAAAATCTTTATATTTAGTGATAGTTAAAATAAACAAAACGATACCATGCTTTGAAAATTATACTAATTCTCAAGGTAAAACAAACAAACATTACAAGAATGTTACTTCATCATAAATTTTTCAGTATTGGTAAATTGTATTTACTACCATATACTTTAATAATTCTGACCGTGTCAAAAAAGTCTTAAACCTCCTATTAGAATATAAAGTGCCTGAGAGCAGAGATTACTGTTTGCAATATTTTGTTTCCTGCTATAACTTCAGTCCCTATACAGTGTCTGGAATGAAAAAGGCACTCAATAAATATTTGTTAAATGAATGCATGATAGTGAAAAGCAATTCCATTATTAAGCAAATAACCAGTTGTCCATATCAAATCTAATAATGTAATGCTGGTGAGAAATAACAGAAATATTTGCTTTCTTTCTAAACATTTAAAAATATATCTTTTATTTTAACCCATCACAAAAAACACAAGTACTACATTAATATGCTACATCAGAGATACAAACAAACCTCTTATATAATACAACATCTACCATGACTAATACTTATTTCCTAATTACATGATAAAAATGACAATATCGAACCTCAGCAAATTTTGTTTCCAATTCAAAGTTACGTTCTTCCATTTGTTTTAAGGAAGTCCTTATGTGTTCATACATTTTTTGAGAATGCTCAGCCCGTTGCCTTTCATTTAATTCCTTCATCTCCAGCATAGTAATTTTTTTTGAAATAGAAGCAATCTCACTGTTGGTTATTGATTTCTTTGTCTTATCCATGTTAGATTCATTTCCTATATACAACAATATTTAAGTCACTCTTATGTTGTTCTTATCAAAATTACATTCCAGATATTTTACACATTACATTCAATGGATAACACACGAGCCTTCTGAATTACGACACATCCAGATTCCAGTCATAGCTCTGTTACTTCCCGTCTATTTGCTGCCTATCCCATTTAATCTCTCTGGAACTTACATCCCTCATCAATCAAATGATAATAAAATCTACTCCTCATGGGATTACTGAAATGTAAAAGGTATACTGTAGATGGTGTCACACGCAGAGAATCAAAAAAGGGTAAATAAATATATTTTGTTAACGGAAAAGGGATAAACTATATAAGAAGCAATTCAATAAAACAACACTATTTTGTGAATATAAGTGCAATGACTTTATTTTAAAGTCTCACTGAGTCAAGCTGAAAGCAAAATATGAAGCTATAGGATTTAGGGATCTCACCCAATACCTTCTTTAACCATGAGTATTATCCTGGCCTTTGTAAACATCAAATATAAAATACTTTAAATTATTGTATTGGTTATTACACCCTAATCTCCATATATTATATGTATATAATATATGTATTTTGTATGACTTGTCTTTGGACATAAAATCTGTGGTTAAATAAAATGAGAAGAAAATAAAAAACCATTTACTATGAAAAGGCATCAGGTAGAATTACCATTAGTTACTTAGTCATTATTTGAATAGAAGAAAACTATTACTTTTGCTTTGCATAACTGACATGCTCCAGGAAAAAATTAAAATTTGGTATAGTGTTATTTTTTGGAGAATCAATTAATTTTATATTCAATGAAATCAATTATTTTAAGGAACTAAGCAGTGATTCATCACACCAATAATGTCCCCTCCTATTTTTCTAGCTTCATAAGCTTGAGCTCTATAATTGAACTTGTTCAAAGAAATGTGAGTGTGTGTGTATGCATATACACACATACATATTTAAAAAAAAACAAAAAAAAAACTGGTTGGTGTCTGGTCCAGTTTTAAGAAGTACTTCATTTTGTTCTGTATGTATCTTTAAATATATGATTTTAGAATAGCTACTATAAGAAGTGATCAAATAACTAACAGTAACAGATGACTGAAAGAAGCTAAAAGTGTTAGTACATCAGTCCATTATGGAATAGAGATTTATTCAGGCAACCCTAAACACCATGAATGAAAGAAAAAAAACTGCACTAAATATAAATATACAAAGAACATAAAACCCCTTCCCCATTCACTTCTGTGCTGAACTCTGACAATGAAGAGAGGCACGTCACAGGGGCTGCAGATTAGCCATCTGTATGTTTTTGCGTTTGGAGTTGTCTTAGAGAGAGGGTAGTGTACACTGCTCCAACACCAACAAACTCCTGGATGAAAGAAGCTAATAAAGTGACACTTTTAAACAAAGATCTAAAAGCAACAGAAAATAAGAAAAGCTTTTAAAACTTCTATGACATAAACCCATAGATGGGAGAGATTAAGGTATTGGAAAATTAAGAATTTTCTAAAGGAATTCAGATCTTATTAAAAAGAAATAGGGTAAAATAAACAGAAAGCGTACTAATATTTTATGTAATGCCCTTTTTCATATCTTAAACGATATCTTCTTTCATGTAGAAGCTACATGGAAGGCAATTCATTTAAAATCTTTTAATGAATTAAAAACTACGTTTCTAAAAGTCATTTATTTTAGACTTCCCAATGTTAGGCCTCTGGTAAACTATATATCTCAGTTTCCAATATAATAACACAGCTCTATTTAGTAAGAGAAACCTTGAACAGCATTAGAGCTCTAAGGTCTAGAAAACAAACCCATGAAAACACCTTAACCATAGCAGCAAATTTATTTGAAAATTATAAAACCTAATGCTAGTGAGATAAAATGATGTAAATGCTATAAACTAAGGTAACCATTTGAAAAACTAATATGGAAAACCCTATCAGGATCAACAAAGATTTTATACCCTCCAAGACAATAATATCTGTTAGATATACATGAAGATGTTCACTACAGCACTGTAACTAGAACACTTTCTGTGTTCTAATGATGACATCACTAGCTTTCCATATTTTACACAAAAATGATAATATAGTAGTGGAACTATGGGTAATATAAATTTAATTTTTTGATGCTATAGTGATCTTTTAATTTAAAAATATCAAATGATCTATTCCTAATATAACCTTATACATAGTGAAAGAATTCATAATACTGTCACTAAAATATAGGTATTTCAAAATTATCACCAGTCTTGACTGGGGTTCAAAACAGCTAATGCTGTTTTAACATATATGATTTTATTTGGAACAAGTCTAATTTTATAACTGAAAACCAAGTTTTGGTATAGATAGTCCAAGATATTCAACTGCCAGTTAAATTAAACTGTTAGAGAGTTCATTTTTTATCAAAATACTTCCTTTTCATCTGGTATAGAAAAGAAATTTTAAATGAAAAATATTCTCTATTAGCGCTTAATCATTTTATGTTATCAGGATCATAGTACTTACCTAATTTAGTTTCTTGTTCCCAGGCTTGTTCAATAGTGTGAAGTTTTTCCTTGGTAATCTCTAGTTCTTTATTTATAGATTCTATTTGCTCTTTTAGAGATACATTTTCACACTGAATAAAACAGAAACATCACTGAGAAAACACATTATAACTCAGACTAATACCACAAAAATGACATTGTCTTAACTTTATATAATATCTCCTAAAACTTACAATTTGGTTTTTTGTTTTTTACAAAATTAGAAGTTCTCACACATTAGGTATATACATGTATAATATAAAACATTATTTAACAATAATCAAAATCTTGTATATCAAATATGTGGCCCTAGCTGCTACCATTCTAGTTTGGTCTATCTAGAATACTCACAGCTTCATAGCCTTCACTCACTAGAGCTTACCTCCCTCATTCACACAAACAGCTACCGAGCATCCCAAGAATGCCATCAGTGACAAGTGTTGCATATTAATGGTGAAAAGAAACAGAAAACACTCTGGCCTTCAAAGGCCTAACCATTTGGTGCCTGTGGGTATGTATGTGTGGCAGGAGCTGGGGAGGGTGTAAGACAGCAGGCAGTAAGCAGGTAAGCAAACAAAAAAAAATCATAAGAATGTCAAGATCTAGAAAGAAACAGAATATGGACCCAGGGAATAATAAAAGGAAGCATATCTAGACAGAGTGGTTAAAGAAGGTATTAACCACTGAAGAGGTGGTTTTTAAGTTGAAACCTAAGATATGAGAAGGGGCCAGTCTCGACAAGAAACCAGCCATGGAAAGAAATGATATATTAGGGAACCCAGATGCTCTGAAGCAGGGAAGACTTTGAAATGCTAGAGGACTTGAGCATGAGAAAAAATAAAGTGAAGAATGGAATAAGATAAAGTTGGAAAGATAACGGGGTGGCACACACACACACAAAAAATAAAGAGAAAAAAATTAAAAAATAAAAAACAAACAAAAAAAGGAAAAAAAATAACAACAACAAAAAGATGAGAGAGGGTTCTACTGGCAAGGCATGGTATGTCAAGGTGAGGCTCTGGAATTTAACGTAATAAGTAACAGGAAACCATGTAAAGATGTTAAGGTGGAAGTCTTAAACAATTCCGGGATGCAAAGTAGAGAATAAAGAGGTAAACAGAAAAATCAGAAATTAGGCAGGAAGATACTGTAAGGTCCAGATGAGTGACCATGCTGGTTTAGACTAGGGTAATAGTGGTAAAGAAGGAGAAGAGGACACGTGTGAATTAATTACATTCGGGAAATAAAAATGATAGCAAAAAGAACGTGACTAGAGAATAACTAAGGTATCTGCCTTAACTGAGTAGATAATAGGGCATATATTGAAACAGGAAGGACTATGAAAGAAACAGACATAGGGTCTTCATTTTGGATACTTTAAATTTGAGACTCCCTTGAAACAGGAGTTGTACAGTAGGAACTTCACACAGTAGAAGACAGCTCTGAGAAGTCAGGCTGGAGTCATAATTGCTGGAGTTGGCTAGGAAATACATTTTAAGTTCATTTATTCTTTCTTTTAACAGATAAAATGACTACTGTATGCCAGATATTCTAAGCACTGGACTTCAAAGGTATCAAATTCTACCCCAGAACTTGAGTTTTAGTGGAACAGATGGAAAATAATCCAATATATATAACACAATGTCAGGTAGTAAGAGTTATGAAGAATAACACAGAATAATGAGATTTTTTAAAAAGAGAATGTTCTGATGAAAAGCAAGTAAGAGAATAAGTATGCCTTTTAGTAACACGTACAATTACAACCCAGTTCTAGATACTGTAAATACATAAGGGAAAAACAAACAAAGGCTTGGGGTATTTTAAATATCTTTCCACCCCTTTTTTTCTTTTACTTTCAGACTCTTTCAAAGTAAAACTCTGGTCTTGCTCCAGATGCTATTTTCATCCCCCTGTCCTGGTATTGCACCCTCACTTATAACCATTCTGACCTCTAATCTGATCATTAACCATTCTCTCCCTATTGTCTCTAAAGTTTCTTTCCCTCTCCCTTCAAATTTCACTGGTTTCATTTAAAAAAAAGAAAAAGTGATAAAACAAAACAAATCCTCCTCTTTATTCTAATTCAATACATATTTATTTCTCTTTCTTCTATTAGCAAACTTCCAGTTTTTCTACTGCCTTATTCAGTTTTTATATTTTCTAATCACCCAGCCTGTTCTTTAAAATTTGGAAATTCAATTTTAATTTCCTCTTTTCTCATGTAACTTTACTCTCAAAAGGCATTTATGATTTCCTAATCACCATCTATGATGATCTTTGCACCTCGGCTCTACATCATTAACCACCGTCTGAGGGCAACATTTATTAGCTCTAACTCTGCCAGACAGGAGGTACTAAACACACACACGAATTAAGCAAGTTCCTGATATTAAGAGGCTAATATTCCAGTAGGGTTGCAGACAAAGAAACACATATAATATGATGTGATATAAACAGTAGAACTAGGTACAGGATATAGAACTAATACAGACAGACAGAGTGAGTTTGTTCTATGAAGAATGCTTCCAAGAAAAGGGGACTCTGAACAAAGTTTTGAAACATGAATAGAAATGCACTGAGCAGATGAACTGGGAGGGGAGAAGGGCTTTCTAGATATAGCAAAGAGCGTGTACAAAAAAACATATGTAAGAAAAAACACTGTACTGCAAAAAACTGGTAGTTCAGTTTCTACAACACACATTGTGAAATTCCTTAGGGCATTATAGGAGATGAAGTAGAGTAAGTGAAGGCTAATCACAGGAGGAGCTTGACTTTTATTCTTTACATGACTGGCAGCTTTTGACAGGCTTAAGCACGGGAGTGACATGGTCAGCTTCACACTGAGAATTATCATGCTAGCGGCAGTAAGTAGGACGTAACACTGGAGAGAGGGATATGAATAATGGCTACCACAGTAATGATAATAAAGAAGACACTGCCAAGAGGAGTAGATATGTGTTCAGAAGTATAACTAAGATATGAGAAGTAAAGGAGAGAAAGAGATAGAATACAAACACAAAATTTTTTAAATTTTGAGAAAAAAATAAAAAATATTCTTTGGGAAAATAGATAAAATAGTTAAAACTTCTCATTGATAATGTTATCTACAGAAGATTTCATACCTAATTTTCTAATGATAGAGAGGACAGAGGACCTGGAAAATGGAAAAAAAAATTACATCTAAATATTAAAATTTTCTATAAAAATGTGATCATCTCTCTTTGGCAAAAAAGTAAAAAGTAAACTGATTACAATTACTTCTAGTTAGTATTAATAAATAATGACTCAGATGATTTTATAGGAATCACTGAAAGCTATTGAGAATAATGTTTTGTTTTATTGAATGTGTCCCCCTAAGCAAGTAAAGGCTTTTGAGCTAATAGAAGTCTATCTCATTCTACTCCATTAGAAGATCATAAAAGAGAACAAATAATAAGCCAAAAGACATAAACCCCTGTTTCTGATGAACAAATCAGGAGCTTGTTTTGCCTACTGTAAAAGGTATGGAAGTTAAGTGGCTAGAAATGTTAACCAGCCAAAGAGTCTAGGCCATATTCACTGTTTGAATTAAACGTATGCTACTTCATCCTGCTCTTCTGTACCTCTACCATAAGAAAGAATGGGAATTTGCCAAGCTCATCCATGGCCGGGGAAGAGCCATTAATATCACATCCACTCTCAGCTACAACTACCACAAGCAACAGAAAAGCCAGGGACCGTGAAAGAATAACTTGTTCCAGAAAGAAAGGTAAGAGAAAGGGATGGGTACTTAATGATTCTTCGTCTTGTGATTATAACATTCTATCTGTTCCATGTTCCTTTTTCTTTTTGAATTTCCTGGTGGACAGAGGTTTGATTCAGCTAAATTATGGAAGATGACCTGAATAAAGTTGGCAAGAAGTCATTCTGCACTTATAGATATCAACAAAGAAAAAATGGCTGATATCACAGGGTTTGAGGATCACACAAACTTACCTCTAGATGTTCCAAGTTACTTGTTCTTTGAACAAGAACATTATCTTTTTGCAAGATGTCCCTGTACTTAGCAGTCAATTCATTGTATTGTTTATTGGCCAATTCTAGTTCGGACAGAGAAACACTATTATCCATAACTTTTTGGAGAGCTGCAATCTTAAAAATAGCCATCTCCTATATAAATAAGGATACAATGAGTTAAATTAGTATATTGTTTTTTCTGGTAAGGCACTAGCCACTTTTGAGAAAGATAATACAACCAAAAGCAAAACTGATTTTAGAATAGTTTTTAAAAATAAGATTTCTCATGTAAGAAAAAATATTGCAATAATTTAATTTCTTTCATATAAAAAATCATGTTATTTGGAAATGTTTAATCATAATAAAAATAAAGTGAATTCTTTTATAACTCCTGTCATAGTAAAATGAAATTCAGTTATTTTGAGCAAAATAAAAAAAATCAGCAGGAAATGCATCAGTTAGACTATATCTTTACCTAGCTTTTCTAAAGTTCATAAGATTAAAAAAATCACTTCCCTTTTGACACCTGGATGGCAAAATTAGCATTGCCACAGGTAACCTTTACAGCTTAGCTATCTCTACTTCTAATAGTTACAATGATTAACTGTATAATAAAATATTTTGTTGTTGTTCACAGAAAGGAAACATTATTTAGGGAGAAAAAAGTTCTCTCCATCATAGCTATCTGTAATAAATAATATAAAAACTTTTAAGTTACTTGGTTCATGTTCTACTCATTAACTACACAGCTATAAAAAGTCACAATTCAAAGGCATAGTATTAACACCAAAAAGAAATGTCTGGACTTTCAGTTCTCTTCAAAGTAAACTGGTAAAAAAGCAGTACATAGAACAACCAATTTTATGAAGTGAAAAAGATAAAGAATTTATAGTTATAATTCATTCTGAAGTAGAGTAATAAGGAAAAACAATTTGTAATGGTGTTTCAGGTCTCATTTTTACAACTTCTCTTCTCCATGTAAATAAGTATACACTATTCTACAATACCCTTGAGATTCGGTTTCACTTTTTCTTTGGGGAGGGTGAGGGAAGTTATGTTTCTGATCCCTTTAAAAATTACTTTTTCTTTTTTTTTGGTTTCCCAATTGTTGCAGAAAATTTAAAAAATCCTGGTTGAACAATCAGGTTGAAGAGGAAAAAAATTCTAGTTCCTTTTCCCCTTCTATCTCAAACACTAGCTGTATTTGTAATATCCCAAGAAAAGTATATTCTACAAAATCTAATATAAAAATAAAAACAAAAACATTTCTTAAGTCTCAAAATTTTCTTATTATATGTCCAAATAAAAATAGCTTTCATTTTTCAAAGGTTTCTTATTCCATCATGATTCAGCTTTAAGATTACATTGAAAACAGGTTTATTAGCATAATAATTTCACCTATTACCATATTCAAGAAGATATGGTAAGGAACTCACGTTCATTTTAATTTTACTTTGAATTCTCCTGTTTATATGGGGCTATGTAAATTTAGACATGTCAAATGAACATACACATGCTTAAAATAAGCTATATAATGAGATCAGATGTAAATATAGCATGTAACATTTTGTGCCTTTGTTAACATTTGCAAAAGGAAACATTAGAAGGATAATCAGTCACCTACAGGAAAGGGGAGGTGAAAGTATACAGAGAGATTTTTCTGGCTGTATCTTTTGAACATGCAAATACTTCTATATTAAAATTCAATTTTTAAAAAAGGAGCAAAAGTAATCCCTAAAATTGAAAACAAATGAGCTTAAATGTATATTAAATGTATAACAACCATATGAAGGGAATTATTTGAAGTTAGTGTAGAATATGTAACCCCTTAGTAAGAGACAGTCAAAAGAAAATAAGAAATGTAAAGAAATTTTAAACTACATCTTTAGTGTTTTGTCACTATTAAAACTAACACAAGTGCACGGCCAGGTGTGGCTCAGCAGTTGAGCACTGACCTAGGATCCAGGAGACTGAGGTTCAATTCCTGGTCAGGGCACATGCCAGGGTTTTGGGCTCCATCCCCAGTCCGGGGCGTGCGGGAAGCAGCTGATCAATGACTCTTATTGATGTTTCTATCTCTCTCTCCCCCTCTCCCTTCCTCTCTCTGAAATCAATAAAGACATATTTTAAAAAAAACAAAAAACAAAACTAATACAAGATGCCCTAGCTGGTTTGGCTCAGTGGTTAGAGCGCTGGCTCATGGACTGAAGGGTCCCAGGTTCGATTCCGGCCAAGGGCACGTACTTGGGTTGCAGGCTCCATCCGGGCCCTGGTCGGGGTGGATGCAGGAGGCAACCAATCTATGTGTCTCTCTCACATTGGTTTTTCTCTCTCTCCCCCCTCCACTCTCTCTGAAAAGCAATGGAAAAAATATCCTCGGGTGAGGGTAAAAAAATAAAACTAATACAAGATTACTGTTTTCAAATTAATATATGAATATTGTAGGATAAAATAATTATTTTAATGTTAGATTTAATGTTACTTTAATAGAGATTTCTAGGTAAGAAAACAGAAACACAAGTACAAAATCAAAGGTTACTGAAAATTCCATACTATTTATTTACCCTATAATGTTAAATTTGAGTTGATAATAACAATATGAACTTATGGTTTAAATACATACATATTTTCCTAATGTGTCCAACAGCAGTGACACTTAGTGACTAATTTTTTGGTATCTAAATCCCTTCCCCATTAAAAAGAACCAGACTCTTTAGAGAAATAGCTTATTCCAAGTCTGGATAAAAAGTATATAAGGTAAATCCTGGACATCTTATTGTGCCGGAAAACTAACTAAGCTTTGAAGCTTGGTTCAAAGACTAATTGATTCTTGTCAAAAGGACACAAGAGACAGCTTTAAAGGCCAAAGTTGAGACAAAAGAACAATGACTACAACTCTTAAAGCATACTGAATATTTAAAAGTGTGTGAGTCTGTTAGGATATTTAAAAAAGAGAAAGTGGGAGTGGAGTGTGGGACAGGAACAAGTAGAAACAGAGTACAACTCTGTGTTCTGAAAATTGGTCCTTAAGAGAAAAAAATGAAGATTTTATATTATCTTTCCTTTCTAGTAGGAACAACAGTTCATGATAACCAAATAGCCTGGGGTAATAAGGGAAAGCTCATTTTACAAAAGAACATCTACTAACAAATGTAGAGAGCATAATATAACTAGAAAATCATAATTTTTGCAACTTCTAATGAAATAATTGAGTTGGGAAACAACAATCATCAGTGGATGCTAAAGCTATTGGAGAATTGGTGAAAAATTATTTATCTGCATGGTACCAAAATTTTTCCAAACAGTTAACTAAAATCACTTAATAATAGTATATCTCTCTATTAACACAGTATTTATCATGAAACATGGGACTACCAGATACTCTTGAAGTGATGCAATATAAAGTATCACTTATAAAGCAAAAAACATTAGTTATGAAGTATTCTTTCCAAAAATGTTTAACCTGAATATAATCAAGGCTTCCAAGGTGACTTGAGTATACAATGGATAGAAGAACAAGTAAAATTATACAGAATAAAAAAAAGCTGATAGTCATGTAAGTAGTCAACATTTTTCAGAGAGGAAAAAAAGAGGGATTCTATATTAAAAAGACTTGTGACACGTACCATTGAAATACAATGCAGGGTCATTGACTGGATCCTGGGACCACTAAGGAAATGTGAATGTGGTCTGGACATAATACAATAATAAGGAATTCTTGTCAATTTTATTAGGTGTAATAAAGTTATTGTGGTTATGTAAAAGAAAGGTTTTGATTTTAGAGATGCACACTAAAATATTTAGGAAAGAAATATCTGCAATTTAAATACTTCCACAGCCCGGCTGGGCGTGGCTCAGTCAGTGGTTGAGGGTCGACCTAGGATCCAGGCGATCGGGGTTCGATTCCTGGTCAGGGCACATGCCCGGGTTGCGGGCTCGATCCCGTCAGGGGCGTGCAGGAGGCAGCCAATCAATGACTCTCTCATCATTGAGTTTCTATCTCTCTCTCCCTCTCCTTTCCTCTCTCTGAAATCAATAAAGATGTATTTTAAAAAATAAATAAATAAAAATAAATACTTCCACAAAAAAACAAATGAAGCAATTATGGCAGAACGGTGATAAATGTTAACTATGAATCCAGAAGATAGGTGTTCATTATACGATCCTTTCTTCCTCATATTTGAAAATTTTCAGAGACAAATTTTCAGATATACCTTAAATCGTTGTAAACGTCCAATTTTTTCACCAACTTCAGCTTCCATTGATATCAACTCATTCTTCTGTTTCTCATTTTCTTTTCTAAGTTGGTGCTCCATTTCTACTAAAGTGGTATACTGCCGTATGAGTGACTTTTCATTCACTTGCAAGACAGTGATTTTTCTACTATTTTCTGAAAGTGTTTTTTTCACTTCATCCGAATCCATCTGAAGAGTACTGAGCAAATTCTGCACAAAGACACATATTACTTGTTGAATCTAGCTATCTTAGTTTGTACAATATCGTATATTGATTTCAAAAGTGTTTTACTTACATTATATTCTTTTACTTTTATAGCATCTTGTTGAATTTGAGTCTCAAGTTTTTTCTTTTCCTCTTTCATTGTTTCAGATTCTGTTTTCCAGGACTCCTTTTCACTAAAAAAAAATTAAAACAACATTATGGTAAACCTAATAAAATATTTAACTGCAGGAAGAGATAACTTTAGATTACAGAAATTTAAAAGCTTCTTAAAACAAGAGATATTGTAGCTATTCTGTACCTAATAACATAAGAAAGTCAAAATTCTATTAAAAAATGACTTAGCCTGGAAGTTATATTTTTATTTAATAAATATAAGGTAGAAAAATCATTTTATAAAATCATTTTCATTATTCCATGAATCATCACTCTACAATTGCTACAATATAACAATTGCTGCTGAATCTTATAAACATTTTATTAAAAATAATTCTGGACATCAAGTCTCAATATTCTCACCCTATTTTTAAATTTGAGTATTAAATATTGTAAAATATTTAGAATACAAACAAAATTAGAAATCATTAGACTTAAAAGAAGATGTGTTAGACACTGTTGCCTAATCAAGAGATATTCCAGGCATCTGCAATCAGCTTGGCATAAACTAATAATGCTGTCATTCTCTGTGCCACTGAAGGTTTAAGACTTGGACAGCTCAATAGCCAAATACTAGCTAATAAGATCTAAATCAATCTGCCAGAAGCCTCTGGAAAAAATTTTTTATCCAAAAATAAGAAGTTAGGTGGAAAAAAATGTCCCTCTTCTTCAATGGGCCAAATGGTTCCATCTTCCTTGAACTCCTGTATCTATTTTATAACTCACAGAAAGGAGATAATATGACCTACCCTATAATTAGCTATGGGTTTCTTGTTAGATCAGATAATAACCACCATTAGTGTTTAAATCACCTTTCATCAGGCATTTTAATTACTACTAAGAAAATTGTTCTATTGATATAAATGGGATGGCAGAGGTAAGGAGAAACAGATTAGTTCCCTATGAAAATATGAATAATTATGATGGTGATGATGAAAAATGATGCCAACAGCTGACACAAAGTGTTCATATATGTACCATGACATTTACAAAATGCTCATACCTGAACATTTTCATATAACTCACTTGTTTCATAACAGCCCCATGAAAAAGGTATTATAAATACTAAAAGAAATTATAGATATCACAGAAGTTCATAGATACTAAATTCAGACACATAAAGTGGAAAGGAAGAGTCAGGAGAGAAAGGTAAAACAAAATAAATATTTTTATGTTACATTCATCATTAACAAGAATATGCTGCAATTATATTTTTAAAACTTTGCTAACACTTATACCTTAGATATTCTTTATATAATAAGCTTTGCTGGTGACGGATTACTGCAAATTTTCTGTTATAGTCTTCAAGAGAATCTTCTAAATCCTTTAACTTATTTTCTTTACATTCTAGCTCCTAAAAATGGGTTTGGAAATAAGAATGAAAAAAGCATCATAATACATTTTAAATTTGAAGGTAGAAATTCATATTCTGGCAAGATTATAGAAAATTATATAAAGAAGAACAGTCACCATAAGCAGATCACTTCTATAATTACTTTGAACATTTTAGTTTAAGGCATATGGAATGAGGCAATATGTGTAAAAGTACTACAAAACAGGTAAATTAATTATCATACATGATAGTTATAGTAATCACATAAATTATCAGATACAGTAGTTGCATATTTACCTCTAGTCATTCAGCACCACATACCCTTTTGTGAACATATACATACATTTCTCCATCCGAATTATCCTTATTAATTCTCTTCAAAGATGAAGAAACTGGGACTTAGAAGATTAAGTAACTTACTCAACATTAAAGCTCATTAGCAGTAAGTACCCTTAGCAATCATTTCCTAAGCACATATGCTGAGCTGGGTGCCAAGTACTTTAAATATATGTAGATGCAACACTGGAGATCAGGTCTGTCTGACTCCAAAGGCCTTGCTGCTTCCCTCACTCTATGCTGCCTTAGGGTTGAAGTCTAAGTACCTGTTTCACAAACAGGTTTTCAGAGTTCCAATCAGTGCTCTCTCTCTATTCTACCACAGTGCCTTTTCATGTTTTTTATATAAAGATAAGAAAAATGAACTTAATCCAGAGCAACATGACAATGCCATAATGCCATTACTCTTTGATAGGGTCCCTATATTGCAGAAGAATGAAAGAAACCATGAAGAGTGCTAACATTATGAATTTAAAAGTAATGTATAATGCCAATTATAAAGTGATGTTCTAATAAGTAGTTAAGGTTGTCCCTTCCTGACTCAGATAACATATAAATTTCAATATCCAGAAAAACATTAATGTAATTTCAAAATATAAAAACAAGAATTTGATCATCTTAACTCAAGTGTATTCAGAAATGGATTATCTACGAAAGGGAAACAGAAGTACTTATAATCAAAAACACATTCTCATTTATTTGAACACACTTTTGAAATTATTCTGTAATGTATGCAATGTTATGGATATTCACATTTCAAATTAAATAATTAAAAATACTGTTCATTAGGCCATTCATAATATCCACAATATAGATGGCAACACTGAGAAACAAACACAGGGCAAGCAGTACGCATTCTAATTTGCTGATGGATTAACTAACACTTTACAGGGTAAAGAAAAAAAGAGAGATAAAAGAAGATTTAGTTTAAAAGTTTTTTCTTGCTGTTAAAAAAAAGGAATCATTTTAATCATCACACTCAAAAGCAGTGTCAGACTTTCACTTGAATTGCTTTTCTAACCAGCAATAAATAAAAGTGCTCACTTTAGCCCTGGCTGGGTGGTTCAGTTGGCTGGAGAGTTGTCTCACACACCAAAGGTTGTGTGTTGAATTTCCAGTCAGGGCACATACCTATGTTGTGTGCTCAATCCCTGGTCAGGGTGTATATGGGAAGCAACCAATCGATGTTTCTCTCTCTCTCCCCTCCTTCCTCACTCTTAAAAAAATATCCTTAGGTGAGGATTAAAAAAATAATAAAATAAATACATATATAAAAGTGCTTACTTCATTTATACATTACTACCTTAGAGCAGCTGCATAGTATCCCACCTGTCAATCATACATTTCATATGAATAATACCCATATGAACAAGATGTGTCAGCATGCTTCTCATGCAGATAAATGGAATAAATTGATTTTATCCATAACATTCCATCTAACATCAAAATCCATTAAAAACATATATCTGTTAATATTCTAAGAACTCAAAGAATATATGAAGACTAAATTTAGAAACATACTACTGATTGTTTTGGTTATTAACATGTAAAAATTTTAGTACCTGTAAAATATGTATTAAATATTCATTCAGAGAATTGATAATATTGGCACTAGATGGTGCTATCCCATCAGGTAAGTCTACTCCTTTAAAAACAACATTTGATCCTTCTGATTGCCGTAAAAGACTGGTTTCTTTTTCAAGATGATCAATCTGAAAACAAAGAGTTTAGGAATGAGAATCACATCTCTTATACCCAAAGGGAGACAAATTTAAAAGCATCCACTAAATATTTTTTAAAAGTAGATATATGAATGTCCTGCCAGGAATTAATTAAACCATAATTTAATTTCTATTTAGAAATGCCTTAGTATAGCCCGGGCAGTGTGGTTCAGTGGTTGAGCATAGACTAATGATCCAGGAGATTGGGATTCAACTCCGGGTCAGGGCACATGGGCTGGTTCAGTCCCCAGTAGGGGGCATGCAGGAGGCAGCTGATTAATGACTCTCTCATCATTGATGTTTCTCTCTCTCTCTCTTCTCCCTTCCTCTCTCTGAAATCAATAAAGACATATTTAAAAACACACAAAAAAGAAATGCCTTAGTACACACTTAGAATTTTTATATTCTTTTATATTATAAGGCACTTATTTTTCCACTTAACTTTATAAAAAAAGTCTAACCAGGTGTTTTCTTAATGATGAAAGAATTAATTTAAGGGGCATTGTCTAATAAGTCATTTTTTCAAAAATTAAAAGTTTCACATTATACTTATGTTCAATGCTTAGCATTATCTTTTATTTGATAAAGTTCTCACCTTTAAATTTGCTTTTGCTAACTGCTGAGAATAATTTATAGCCTCCTTCCGAGCTTCCCTGAGCTCCTGTCTTAATTCTTCATTCCTCCCAGTAAGCTGATCAACTTGGGCTTTCAAATGGAGACTGGCATCAAAGATTCCTTCTGCATTCTTTGATTCTATAGCCTAACAGATTTGGATTATATAGAAGAAATGTGAAGAAAAACACTAAAATCATAGTTTAAAAATCTACTTTTAAATAAATTCATATTTAAGCATTTTACTATTCCCATTGCCATGTATAATAACAAAATAAGCCAAATGTATTTATTTATGAATTTAAATTTATAAAACTCTATTTTAACTCACATCAGTATTACCAAGCATAGTAAGTACTTCATTATAACAATTAACAAACATCTAGCTAATCTTAGTAGACTGATAGACTAGCAAAACAACTGAACAGGAATAGGATGGCAAGGGGTCACATCTTAACTAATCTCTTACTAGCTCGGCAAGTTACTTCAATTCTTTATACCTTAGTTTCCTTACCTCTAAAGAAGAGAAAATAATATTAACTCTGTCAACTTCACAAGGTTTTTATATAGTCAAAATGTGATATATAGGAAAATACTCTGAAACTATGCAGCACCTGAATTTAAAGCATGAGCAAAGGAATGAAAAAGTTACTACATCCAGTTAGTGAATTTTTCATTGCTTCCTCTCCACATTGAAGCAAACATGGTAACAAAGGCAAAGTATGATAACATAGAATTATCCAAGAGTGCTAGATAAGAAAAACTAGTATGTCAAATATTAAAATATCAAAGCAGCTTCACTGGTCCTAACTCTCCAATAGTCATAAACCCATGTACACATCTACATAATACATACATATATATATATGTATATATACACACACACACACACACATTTGGACTTTAAAAGAACTATATGGAATAAACCTGTTAAATGCAAAGTACAGCTTCAGAAATGAAGGTTGAAGACAAAGTGATAGGATGAGTAAAACCAAATGTAATCTCATACTCAGGAAGGTGAACTGGCATTTAACTCTGGGTGGTAGATTTATAAAAGTAAGCCTTTACCCTAATGAGATCAAAGTAGGACAAGTTATTCTAACTCAAAGGGGATACCAGGAAGACAGAAGTAGGTAGAAGGGGATATTCTGATGGACAACAAAGTAGTCTAGTTTGTTGTCTTGCTAAGAAATAGCACCATGCTGTCTACATGGCCTTTTGGTAAAATAAGACTAAATTAAATAGTGATTAGGGGCACTGAAAAAAAAACAACTATAATAATAGCAAGTGAACTGAAGTGCATAAACTAGAATTATCTGATTTCAAGTGTCATTGATTCTGAAAATTTCTTAGAGGAGGTATTATTAGGTTATTTGTGAGTTTTAGACAAGGCATATGTTTCAGAAAAAAGAATGATAACCCAGAATAAAAGCAGATAAAATCTATGGGAGCAGTGGGCCTAAGAAGGCCAGAGGCTGTCAACTGAAATAGAACTCAAAATTTTCTGGGCTGTTCATTTACTAAATAGTTTCCCTTGGAGAATAAAGTTTGATCTGAAATTCAATATTAGTAGTGGGCAGCATTATAGACAAAAGATGTTCACATAAGAAAGCATGAAGAATCATTTTAGACGTTCAAAATACCAATAGCAAAGGCAAAAAAAAGTCACCAAGCAGAGAAGAAGTCAGAATGAGTAATATATAGAAGGAATCAAATCACTCTCATAAATTACGTCAAATGGCTGTCTTGCCTCAGGAGGTTTTTATCATACCAGTCTCTATCTCTCTAATAAGATAGTGTCATTAAAAAAGAGTATTCAACTATTGACTAGTCATCACTAAAAAAGCAATTCAATGAATAATGAGAATTTTTTTCTATTTAAATCAAGCACAAATTTGGGAAACAACATAAATGTGGATGGATTATATAAATAACATTCAAAATCTAAATCTAAAATGTACATTTTATTTGTTTATTTAATTATCATTAATTCTTTAAAACTCTTTAAGTCCTTATATGGTAAATATAAATAGATTATTATTTGATGGCTAAAATATTTCCTATAACAATGCCTAATTCTTAAATATTTAAAATATTCTTACTACACTCTATTACACTTCCAGTTTGGTAGCATAAGGCCCTAATAGGCCTACCCTCCCACATTTAACAAGTGAATGCAAAAACGCCAATTTAAAGGTTCTAGAAAATAAACAAAAGCAAGCATATTTGGGAGAGGACTTGGAACTTTAAAAATGGAACCACCCAGGAGTGACTTGCCATGGATAAGGCTTTCCTGAGGGCAGCCTGCCATTGCAGTGACCTGTCAATTTTCTGGCCCAGAACCAGAGGACAGAGCCAGCCCAAAGCCACAGGAAAGTGAAAGGGGAATCCAGAAAGAAAAAAAGCTAGCAAAAGGGATTTCTAAATTCTGTGTAAAAACTCTGCCAGGTCTAAGGCTGACAGTTGAAGCAGAAGAATGGAGATGAGAGGAAAGTATCAGTGAGCTTAAAGAAAAAGCAATAGCAATTATACAACTGGGAAAAGAAAAGACAACAAATTAGGGAAAAAATGAACAGAGCTTCAGGGACCTGTGGACAACACCAAAAGGTCTAAAATGTTTCACTGGAGCCCTGGGTGGGTGGCTCGGTTGGTTGGAGTGTCATCCCGCACACCAAAAGGTGGCAGGTTCTATTTCCAGTTAGGGCACATACCCAGATTGCAACTTCGATCCCTGGTTGGGGAGCATATAGGAGGCAGCCAGCCGATCAATATTTCGCTCTCTCTCTTTTCCTCTCTCTAAAATAAATTTTTTAAAAAAATTTAAAGAACACACTATCTCTTATTAAAAAAATAAAATAAAATGTTTCACTGGAGTTCCAGAGAGAATGGTACAGAAAAAGTAATTAAAGAAATGACTGGTGGAAAACTTCCCAATTGTGGTGAATATCGTAAGTAAACAGATTTAAGCAGCTCAGCATAACCTAAACAAGATACATATACACATACACAAATGTGTGAGCACACACACCCAGGCACATTATAGTCAAACTGGTAAAAATCAAACATAAAGAGAAAGTTTTGAAAGCAGTCTGAGAAAAAAATACACATTACATACAGGGAACAATGACACAAATGACAGCAAATGTCTCATCGGCAACTATAGAGACCAACTATAGTGAACAACATCATTAAAGTGATGAAACAACAAAATGAAACCATTAATATAAAAAGATGACTTACATTAACTAGTCTTTCAAGACTAGGAATTATTAGAGATGTTTCTCCTCCTTTAACATCAGGATCTTTCTGCATTTCCTTAATAGCTTGCAATATTTCTTTCATACCTCCTTCAAGTTGTTTATTTTCTTCAACTAACTCTTTTACTAAAATGACATATGTTTCTCATTGAATGAATACATCTTTTTCACAATTTGCCCTATTCTATATAGATGACAAATGGCTCACATATAGTAAAAGTAACCCACTTATAAAATGCAAATGCAAATAAATATACAAAAAAAGTTCAACTACAAATCCAATGTGTGAATAGCTGAGCTGAATAATACACCTACTGAAATCATGTGCATATACATATATCTCATAGCTTAAAGAAATACATAAATCATATGTGTACTTTTTACCTTATATTAAATTTTTTAAAAAATTGTTTACTTTCATTAGAGAACAAAATAGAAAAAAATAGACTTATTTATCATCACAAAAATATTCTAAGAACATTCTCTGAATATGAATATAGCCAAAGCAAACCAAATGGATGAAAAAGAAACTAACATTTATACCTTATGGAAGTAATTAAAGCTAAAATAGATTAGAAAACAGAGTATATTACAGTCCTTTCAGACCCATGATTTTCAGTATAGGATAAATAAGTTCAGAAAAATAAGAGATAATACTAACATTTATTCTGAAATTTGGCTATTATTGTTTTACTTCTTTCTAAATCTCTTTCCTTTTCAATTAGTTCTCTTGAAAGAAATTCACTCTGAAAAAAGCATAAAGAAAATAAATTAACTTTTTTACAAGATATCACAATAGTTTAGTTTTGAAGTTTTAAGGAAGTGTGATCAACTGAGGTGTAACACACCAAATACAAGCTATAAAGACATAATAACAGTCATAAAAATAAAATAAAATCTAAACAGTAAGACAGACAGTGATCTTCTTCCCACTTTCTCCCTCCCTGCCACACCTATGGCAAAAAGCAAACAGATATAAAGAAGGTTTTGTCTTTAGTATCCCAATTATCTCTTTTAATGTTCACACTACCTGTTCTGACTGGCTTCTATGATGTTCAAGCTCTATTTCTGCATTTCTACTCTGTGCTTCCTTGATCAATAAATCCTGTGCTATGACTTCACTCTAAAGAAATATTTAATAAATTAGGCAATCAATGAGTTCATATCAAATATATTGCATTTTTAGATTTTTAAAAAATAGAATGTGCATAAATTAATGTTACTGTGCATTTTTTAAAATCTTATAATTACTACTTATAGAACTTTGTTAGAAAAGTTATAAAGAGTTAATAAAAAAGCAATCCCAGGAATAATTTGGAGGAAAGCTCACCTGAGATCTAAGAAATACTACTTCTCTCCATAGCTGTTCTGTAAAATTTTCAAGTGGATCTATCTGAGATAATTTTGATTGTGCAGTAATAGGCACAGGGTCTGGAAGATTAACTTCAAATTTACTTTTCAAAATCTCTGCCTGAAAAGGTACTTCACTTTTTCTTATATCTTCTTTCAAACTGCTATCGGCGTATTTTATTTGGGTCTGAACCTGCTCATCTTCTGATGCTGCTACTTGTGATATATCCACGTCAGCTTGAGTTTGTTGACAAAATGTTGCAGATTTTTGCCTAAATGATAAGTTCTGCATTAAGTCTGAAGCTGTTGATAAGGCTTGTAAAGATGAATTGCTTTTTTGTGTGAAACTTGTTTTCTCAAGTGCCTGATGGCTTTCTGACACTTTCTTCATAGAGTCGTCAGAAAGAGAGTATAAGAAGTCATTTATTTCTTCATGACTCTCCCTACTAAAGGTACTGACTAATGATTGTAGATTTCCTAAAGATTGTAGACATGGTGCTTTAAAAATCTCCCTTATTGTAATAGTTTCTGGAAGTGTATTATCATTTACTTGGGTAGATGAGGAATGTGTAGTTAAAGAGACAAAAGGATCCACTTCACTTGCTACACTATGATGAACTTCAGATAACATTCTTGATAAGGATCCTATGGTCATGTTCTCTTCTGACTCTTTTGGATAAGATTTTGGAATACTGAATGATGCTCTCCTATGCAGCAGCTCTATTTTATCTGATTTCCTAATCTGCATTCAAAATAAATAATGTCTCATTAATCAGTCTTTTAATCAACAGAATATTTAAATAACAAAACATTTTTCTTTTACTTAACTATTAAAAAAACAATGTCCAAAGTGAGATAATGGGGCAGAAATGAAAGAACTGACATTTTTCTTTATTTTCTTTCCCATAGCAAATACTGTTTACCTTCGAATGTGCTACGCTCATATTGTCAAGGCTCATGAAATCAAATTTTCTTTCTCCCATTCTACTTTCTTGAGAGAAGCTTTCTGTTAGGTTCAGGTCCTCAACTGTTAATCCTACATATAAAAGATATAACAAATTAGACAAAAAAATCTCTCCTATTATTTCAATTCTTTCATTCTTAAAAACTAGAGGTGAAGGAAGGCCTGGGGAGAGGGTGGGAGGGGGGTGGAGGGTATCAAGGAGGGGACATCTGTAAAGCTTTCAACAATAAAGATAGATAAAATTTTAAAAAACTAGAATCAAGTTTTAATTCAAAAAAAGGCAGATTATTTCCAAAATCCTTCATCTACATGTAGCCTATATAACCTCTGATTTGACTCACTTTTAATAAGATATTAACAGAGAAACTAATATAAACTTTATCTTCTCTATCATTCCTTATCCGTTCTATATATGAAGTATTAATAAGTACTAAAACAGTTAAAAGACACATATAAAGTAGACAAGAATCATGAATAATGAGAAAACTGGTTCATATACTAATAAATTACAAAGTCTTGCCCTTTTAGAAATTTTTTAATGTATTATAGAAACCAAAATGCTAAAAAATCCCAAAACAAACAAACAAAATAATCTTTATTCATAGGGACTTATGGACTTAGACCAAGTTAAAAACAAATCTCTTCTCTATGATCTTCAATAGCTATGACACCTAACCAACTGTTCTCTTTATCTTTTTCTCACGTAAGATAAACAAAAAAATGTTAATTTTTTATTCGACAAGACATTATGTAGTAAAGAATAATGTATAAGAAAGTTTTCAATGCATAACTCTCTTAAGAAAAGATAACATATTATCAGTAACACATATTAACATAAAATTACTAAGGTTTATCATTACTAATCACAACTTATTGCTGTTGTCTACAAATTAATAGAGGCTTTACTGTAAATTTTTCAAAGTCCATGGTTTGTTTTTTATTTACTTGTTTTACTGTTTGTTTGTTTTTTTACCGGTTTCAGACTTAGGACTGAACCCAGTAATGCTCATTTAAATAATTTTCAGTGGGCCATTATTTTCATTTATTAAACTTATAGCAGAACCGCAGTAATACAGCAATAATATTTCTAACATACATAAAATTTCAGATCCAGACAATTTATTTTTCCAATGATTCTTTTAACGGTTTGGAATAACTGAGTATACCTGAAGTTGCAGTTCTTTTTCCTTTTTCTTGAGCCATTTGGCGAATTTTTTTTTTCAGATCAAGCCGTTCTTCCTCTAAACTTTCAATCTACAAAGTATAAATGATTAGTATTTTCCTTTAGTTCAACCAGAAAAATAACCAATTGATTACTGCACTTGCCTCTTTCAAAAGAATCTGGTTTTCAGCTCTATACTGTTGCTGTTTCAAACTTTTGCTATTTCTAAATTCAGTTAAGTCAATCATTGTCTTCGGCTCAAGACCTAAAATAGAAAGCAATATGATTAAAACCTTATCAACATTCAAATGCACTACAAAAACTTCATATGGAAACTAGTTATCATCAAGCAACTGGTTATAATTTATTAAGTCAGCATCACTAAGGAATAGGGTGCATTTTGTACAAGAATTTTCCTGATGTTTGAACTGTAACCCTCCAAGTTTAAATTTTATCACAATTATTAATGGAAATCCTGACAAAATCTGTTTAGGGTCCGTCTTCTCACAAGCAGACTTGGATTGAATAAAACGAACTTGGGTTCAATTCCCACTCTTAACTATTCACTAAGTCATAGGGATGAAACTGTGTATGTATATATATTTTTTGGTTTGTTGTCAGGGATATAATAAAATCAACCCAAATAAGGCGCTTAGTGCAGTGCCTGGCACATAGTACTAATTATTTAATATTAAGAATATCAGTTGCTCTGCCTGTGGAGTAGCCACTCTCTGTCTCAGTGCTTCACTAATAAACTCCCTTTCGCCTGGCCGGGCGTGGCTCAGCGGTTAAGCATCGACCTATGATCCAGGCGATCAGGGTTCGATTCCCGGTCAGGGCACATGCCCGGGTTGTGGGCTGCAGCCGGATCAACGACTCTCTCATCATTGATGTTTCTATCTCTCTCTCCCTCTCCTTTCCTCTCTCTGAAATCAATAAAGATATATTTTAAAAAAATAAAAATAAAAAATAAAATAAACTCCCTTTCACTTTAAACTAAAAAAAGGAGAAAGAATATTATCATGACTAGTCTGGTGCTTTCAGTGTATATGTCTCCTAACTTCCTATTACTTAAGCAGCTCTGCTCTGAAAACCAGATATCAAGATCGTCTCAAGTAATTATAACCAAATTTTATAGCCTTTATGGGTACAGAAAATCTGGTGTTTTTGATAGCTATCTGAATGGCTCAGTCACCTTTAGGAATTTCTAGACTAAAGTTGGCTATGATTTGATGTCAAGTTATCTATCAGAAGTTTAACTTGAGGTCCTAGCATGACTCTGGGTCTTAGTTAGACACATTTTTACAAAAAAATAATCTGTATAAAATACTCATTTTTCCTTCCTCTAGAGAACAGTTTTTACAGATGATTATATTAATTCTAAGAAAGCATTAACTGATAATTACCAAGTAAAATAAAATCATTATTTAGACCTTTACTTTCATTTTAAAGTAGCAATTTAGATTGGACTGTCATAACATTAAAACTAGTAATATTCACTAATAAACTATTAAAATCAACATATATAGACTCTCAAGCTATATTTACTAATTATTTCTTAGAAACAATAGTAACCTCAAAATATTCAACTGAAGAAAATCTTAAGCAGTCTAAATTATAAAAATTAGTGCTTAAAAGTCTTAAAAAGGTTTAAACAGTGTTTTTAAATGTCCTTAAAAATTCTTATGAAACAAGAGTATTTTACAAACTGGCATGGGTTTTGTTGAAACTTACTTTTGTTGAAATAAGTTAAAGGGTTAATTTCTAATATGTGGTATTAACTTAGTAGACTTTCATTTTTTAAACCAGCATTTATTACTGAGGAGATCCTGGCCTGCACAGAGCAGTGCTACAGGCTGCCCACCCACCATCCCAAGCCCATCAAATTCCCAATCCCACTTTTATTTGTTTTAAACATTTTTACAAAAGAATTTATTTGAAAAATAAAGCATTCAACAATTTAAAAACAATAAATAATCAAAAGGAAAAACTGAAAATGACTTGACAATTAGGATTGCGCAAAATACGTATCTTAAAAGATGACTCACCCACACGCTCTCTAAGTGCCTCATTTTCATCAAGGATATCATTGATCTTCATCTCAAGTTTATTGATTTCTTTTGTCAATCCTTCAATCTCTCGATCTCTTATTTTAATTTGGTTTTTACAAGTCTTTATTTCAATAACAGCGTCTTCTAAACCATATACTCCCTAAAAAAAATACCCAATCTAATTTAAATATAACATGATTTATTTGACTAAATTATCAAAGTCCTGAATTTATTTTCTTATTAAATCTGTAAACATATACCTAAGGTTTACATCACTAAACTGTGTTTTTTATTGTGCTTTTAAAAAAACAAGTTCCACCCAGCTGGGCATGGCTCAGTGGTTGAGCTTCGACCTAAGATTCAGGAGATCCCAGTTCAATTCCCACGCAGGGCACATGCTCGGGTTGGGAGCTATATCCCTGGTTGGGGGCAGGCAGGAGACAGCCGATCAGTGACTCTCGTCATTGGTGTTTCTATCTTTCTCTCTCCCTCTCCCTTCCTCTCTCTAAAATCAATAAAGATATTTAAAAAAAACAAAAAAAACAAGTCCAGTAATGATGAAGGAAAATGGAAGACTTGAAATTTCCCAGCAAAGCACCCTAATAGCAAAGTGATTCAGAATAATACATATAAAACACTTCACAAAATATAGAAAATAAATAGTTAAGGATCAATCGGCGGTATCATTAGAATATGTAAGTCATTAGTTGCCTGACTTAGTGGTAATCAGATTTTAAAATATAAAAAGTATAAAGTCAGGCTCTGTTGCCACAGTAGGCAAAAAAACAGTTTCTGTTATAACTTTTATCAAGCTAACCAAGTGTCACATCTACATGGTGGCTCAATGACACGGATTACAAAGAACCTAATTCTGCTGCCTCACCAAAGCTGATTATCTGGGCAAAGGGTTTGAAAACAATTCTCCTGCCAAAAAGTAAATACTACCCAAAAGTCTGAATAGTTTAGTATAAAATGATTAGGATAACCTTTATCATACAATACTTCTGGAATGCTTTTAAATCGTAAGCAGTAAACGGCAAAGAGCAGTCTAACTGTGGGTGGCAAGGAAAAATCTAAACTCCCTGAATGAAGAGATAAAGATAAGTACCGATTCATAGTCTTTTAATCGCTTCAGAGTCTCGACCAGTTCCTTATCCTTTTCCTGAGCGTCGGCCTCAGCCAGCTCAGCAGTCCTCTCGGCCTCCTTAGTCTTTTCTTCTAAAAGCTGAACCTTAGAGTGCATTTTCATGAAGTGAGTCTGCTGAGAAAGTGTTGAAGTGCCTACAAGGTAAAAGCGACAATCATAAATGAGCTGAATTGACTACTCATTGCTTTAAATCACTGATTCCAATATGGGGTGCAGGAAAATGGTATATCACTCAAAAGTCCTTTTAATATTATAATTTTATATTTGTAAATAAAGTTATATTTTGGTTTTATTAATAAAACCTCAAAAAGTAAAGTTTAATAAAATCTCAGCTGAAGGGGTAGGGATTATAAAAGACTGCAAAACATTGCTTTACAGAGAATGATCATTGTGCAAAGACTGCTAGCATATTTTTCTAATATTCAACCTCTCTTTTGTCCACTGTAATAGAACTATGGACTTTTAGCTGAACATATGACCACTTGAAATAAACACTAAATTTCTACTTACACTCCAGCAGCTACGTGCAAGTCATGTGACTAATGGGATATAGACAGAAAAGCCATGTGTACATTTCAAGAAATGTGGTGGGTTTGTTTTTTTTGAGGATGTACTGTAATTTACTGAGAGCCTCCCCTCTCTGCCCTCGCAGTCTCTAGGTCACTTTTAGATCTTGTGTGCTAGCCTCAGGAAGATGGCTGGGGGCCTGGGCAAAGAGTACTGCTCCATGAGGCCCACAAGGTGGCTGTAACGGTCTTCTTCATTCTGCATGAACACAGCCTGCAGATTCAGCTCCTCGTAAAGTGCCTTCACCCAGGCCACCTTCTCAGCCTCTTTCTGCCCATGATTTTCCTGCAGGATCTGACACTGTTCCAGAGAGGCCCATTGCAGACAATGAACCAACAATCAGCCAGCTGTATTTGTTGTCCTGGATGTCTATGCCAATCTTGCCTGTCACACTGGAGTCCCCAAAGAGGTCAAGGTAATCATCCTGAATCTGAAAGAGCTCTCCCATCTCCAGCAGGATCTTCTTGGCATTGGCATATTCCGTCTCCTCTTAATGCCCGCCATATACCTAGCAGCAACTACACGAAGGCAGAAAGAGTAGAAAGCTACCTTATACTTGACAACAGATTTGTACCTCTTTCCAGTAAATCTGCCAAGACCCACATTGCCTGCGGGGCTGTGGTGAGGTCCCCGCGGTCTGTTCAATCTCCATCAGATAGGAACTCTGCAGGAAGAGTTCGATCAGGTTCAGGTAATAAGCTGCTCCCGGCAGTAGAGCTTCAGCCATTGGTAGATACATGCTTCCAGAAGCATAACTTCACTGATGGCATCAAAACCTATGCCTAGCTTCTGATACCAGCAGATCTGCCCCTCTGCCAGGTGAGGGATGAATCCATAATGTTGTCTGACATCAGGAAGAAAGCTTGGAGCAGTTCCATGCACCAGCCCAGTTATGGCCCACTGGAGACTATCAGCATCCTGCTTTCTTGGTTCCACCAGATCCTGGAATGTTATGAGCACCGTCATGCACCGCTGACACTTGCCTCCAACAGCATTGTTTCCAGGACCTCCTTGAGCCAGGCAACAGCATCTCCTGTACCTGAATGTCCCATGTCATCCTCAGTCTGCACCCTGACAATTTGGGAGAAGTGCTGGATGAAACTCCACTTTTTTTTTTGTCATATATATCCAATTTCTGGTCTCCATTCATTCTGTTCCTGGATGCCAGTCAAGAAATGTTTTTAAAGGAAAGAAGTGAATCTTTCTTTTTTCTTTCCTTCCTCCTGGTAGGTGAAATATAAATATTGAGGCTGGAATACAAATGGTCTTCTTAGGACATGAGATGGAAACTGCATGTTGAAACAGGCAGAGTAACAAGATACAGGATGCCTGACATCTGATATTTGTGCAGCTATCACACTAACGCTCAACTAGTTGCCTCAATTTTGTTTATATCATGAAAAAATGTATTCCTATCCTGTTTAAACCAGTTACATTTGATTTTCTGTCACCTGTGGCTAAACTTAAACCTAATTAATAGCTTAAAAAAAATCCCTACTTTATCTTACCAAACTGTTGCTCGAACAAAATATAGTATTCCTACCATTGTAAAATTTATTGAAACAAATCATTCTTATTTTCATCCATAATAAACATCTACTGGTTTACTGGACATACACTTACGTATTGGAACTGGACTAGTGTAGGAGATCACATCTGTATAAGAAATGAGTCCTGCTTTCTGGAGCAAACAGCCTAGCTAGGGAATGTGACAGAGGCTAAGTTGTCCTCAATATCTATTCTCCCTTCTTCCACATGGCTCTCCACAATATTTACCTACCTATCCTTCAATATGTGCTCTTTGCTTCTTGTCCCTTCTTCCTTTATCTTGCTCTTTGGAATGTGGATGTGAAGCTAAAGCTCCATTTTGTATGAGGCAGATGAAGGCAACACCCCTGTACAATGGTCTAGATTCAGGCATTTCTTAATTCCATCGCACAAATGAGAAATAAATTTCTGTTTTGATTTGCCACCATTTTTCAAATCTGTTTCTGACAGCTAAACCTAATCCTAACTAATGAAGGGGCAAACACCACTAGCTGTCATATTTACAAGTTAAATTCAAGAGGTAGAGTATACTCCAGTACACAGATCTGTGGGCTTTAGGGGTCATGTGCTATGACTGACTGAAGTGTCATTAGATAAGACCTCTTCCTTATTTAATAGCAGAGATCAACTGCCCACTTCCTCCTGGTGGCTGGAATATGTAACACCCATAACATCAGTCATCCTTTTAAAGCAGTTTAAACTACTGTCAAGGTATAATTCTAATACATACATTATACACACACATATAGAAATGAATATATCAAGTAGGCCTAGATGCTGCTCAACAATCACACTACATTTCCCTAGACTGTTCATTCTTCCAGGGGACCATTCTATACTTTCTCTTTTCTATTCTCATCTCAAACTTCAAATACATATTCCTCTATCCTTACTTTCAGCCAAGAACCTTGCTTCCTGATTACTGAGAGAACAGAAGTAGTAAGTAGAAGTCCTACAAGTTCTCACCATCAGGACACCTACCCAGCCACCTGCATCTATCTGTATCTATACACTCCACCTTCCGTCCTGTTATTACAAATGAAATCTCTGTGCTCCTAAGGCCAACTACTTGACTGGAGCACTACATTACCACCCCATTGCCTTCTGAAGGATATTGCTCCAGAAGGTTCTTCTCTCCCTCCCCTATTTCATTGCTTCTTCTTTAATGGATCTTTCCAGTTAACCTAAAAGCATGATTATTTCTTCCATTTTACAGAGAAAAACACTTTTATCATTCCTCTTTCCCCTCAAGCAACTACTCTATTTTTCTCATTTCCTTCATAGAAACTCACTCCTAAAGAGTCTATATCGGTTCTATTTTATATTGAATGATTTACCCTTGAATCAAAAATGACCACTGCTAAATCCAATGATCAATTTTCAGTAGTCGTATTGACTTAGCAGCAGCAATAAATATAACACTGAACACAACTGTTTCTCTTCCTTGATGACATTGTTTATGTGGTTTTCAGAACTCTGCATGCTCCTGGTTTTCCTCCCACCTTTCTGACCATTCCTTTTCATTTTCCTTTAGTTGTTCCTTTTCATCTCCCCAGCCTCTAAAGTAAAAGTATTCCAGGGCTCAATCGTTAGATTTTTCTTCTTAACCAATATTTTCTTCCTTGATCTCAGCTAGCCTCATGATTTCAACTAGCATCTTTATGCATATGGTTCCCAAATTTACATCTTTAGCCAAGATTGCTCTCTCAGACTTTTCTATACAAGGGCTTACTTAAAACTTTCAAATGTCTAATAAGCATATTAAATTTAATATGTGTTGTTTAACTAAGTACCTGGTCATCACTAAACCTGCCCTTTCCACAGCCCGTCCCAGTGTTCAAATTAAACATCTTGATAACTCTTCCTCTTACATCCTACATCTCATCTGTCAGCAAATTTTATTTCTATCACCTTCAAAATATATCCAGACTGACTACATGTAATAACTCCACTGCTTTAAGCTACTATCACCTCTCCAAAGGTTATTATTATTAATATTACTGCAATAGTCTTATAACAGGTCTTCCTGCTTCTGTCCTTACCCCTCCTATGCTCTATGGAAGACACAGTCTAAGTCAAATTATATCACTCCTATCTTCAGAAACTTTCTTTGGTGTTCCTTCTCACTTAAAATAAAAGCCAAAATCCTTACAACAAACTTTAAGGCCCCATATGATATGGCTCCTGGTTACCTTTCTGATTTCATCATGCCCCACTTGCTCACTCTGCTCCAGCCCCAAAGGCTTGTTCCTGAAACATACATGGTTCCTGAAACATACATGCCTCAGTGCCTTTGCACATATTACCACTGCTTAGGAACACGTGCATGGCTCACTCCTTCACTTCCTTTAAGTCTTTGTTCAGATATTCCCAACCACACCACCAACCACAACCACCATTATATCACCGACAGTTACATAAAATACATAGACTCACTCATTAGCTCCTCTGTTCCTAATTATTTTTTATCTTCAGCAATTACAATAAATATGTCATAAATTTATTCTGAATAGTTTGCATTAATGTGCTTTCATGTAACTATAGTATCTAGTGCTGTGGAAGTATAAGACCACTGATGTTATAAGGGCTTATCTTCAGAGTATTTGATGTGTTAGGCAAGGCCGTATCACCCAGGGTCAAAAGAATATGATAAGACATTAAGTTGGGTAAGGTTAATTCAAATGTTGACAAATTAACTTACTGCTGAAAACTATGCGCAATGCTGCCACAACGATCAAAATTTTACTGTCTTCCATTCTTTGTTAATTACAAAGAAGGGGATTAAATAAATACAATCAATTACATCACCATTTTTCATTTCTTTCATACAGCCAACCTAGTAATAAAAGTTAATGTAATTTTCATCAGAGAAAAATTACAGAAAATATTTCCATCATTTACAAATTTAACTAGTAAGATATGCAGTTAATATCCCATATAATTTTTGAAAACTTAATAAAATTCAAATAGAGAAAAATCAATAATATGTCTATTGTGAAATGACTTTTTAAAAAATATTTTAAAATGTAACAATATATAAACTAACTATATTTATAAAATATTAAATTACCTTTGTTTCTTTGGAGTTCATTTTTCAAATCTTCAATAATAAAAGTATTTTTTTCCATTTCTTTTGTATATTGTTGTACTTGCTCAGTGAGCATTTTAATATGACTATCCCGTTCTTGTATACCCTATAAAATATTTCTGATTACATATTATCTTTTTATGAATATTAGCATACATTTTAGAAGTAAGAAAAAAGGTAGGTCTTGTTTTTTTAATAAGACTGTAAAATATATTTTTTGTGGGTCAAAACTATGCCTTTTACTATTTTATGTATCTCAACTGCACTATACAACATTAAGTACACTGCCGTCACTCTAATACTTAAAGATGATTTAATGGCTAACACTCCGGCAAATAGGAATTCTAGAACTCTCGAATATTTGTGGCTTCTTAGGGCTTCTTTTATGTTACTTTTCTCAATCATCCATCCAATTCTATCTTTTTACCATTTTGCTGTTTGCGTTTAGCTCTTTGCATTCTCATTTACTCAACTTAGCTTTTATCCATACATCATTCAAAATTACTGTCTCTTCAAATTGTTCTTATTTACCAAATATTTCCAAAATTTCCTTCTTTCTTTTGAACTATGAGTATAGAGCACTGATAATTGAAGAGTAACTTCTTTCTATATGAACATATTTGTACTAAAAATAAAATCCTTATGTAGTACAGTCAAATTATAACTACACTCTTAGCTTATTTCACATTGTACAGGACATTTCAGCACTAAAATACAATAGAATAAACTTTAATAACAGAGTATTAAGATATTTTTAAATTTCTAAGTTTTTAATAGTTTCATATTAAATAATTCCCAATCAAAACAATGAGTATATTATCTGCATCAACGTAGAAAAATACATAAAATAATTCTATTCCCAATTCGAAACTTAACTCTAATTTTTTGTGGGACTGGATGGTGTAAGAAATTTCAAGAGAATTTATTATATATCCAATAGTGCAAGCCACTAGATTAGGCACAGGTTATATAGTAAGACACAGTGCAAGGTTTCATTGCCAACTCTAATAAAACTGGTTGATAAACCAAATTTTGAGGTTTTACCTGTTGTAGAGCCATAACATTACTTTTATCAGCATCAAGCTGGGCATTTTTCAGTTTCTCCCTCAGTTTATGTAACATTTGCTGATATTCAATAATTTCATCATCTTTAGAAGACAAAATTAACTAGAAATAAACAAAATAGAATTGGTTACGTGAGAAAAATTAATAAACCATTCCTTATTTATGATAAATAACAGATACCATCAGGGGATTTCAAAAAAATACAGGAAATAAAATTCTTTAACGTGAGAAAGTATCAGCAACTGTTGAATAATCATTTTTCCTTTTGTGTGTACAACCTGAAGTTCAAATAAGAAATGATTCCAAAATACACATTGTAGTTTTTGCTTTTAGAAATTGAATCTAAATAATCTCACATTTTCAAAACCCATTCCTAAAACAAGGTTATAAACACCTCCACGTAATTACAAAAAATGTTGTATAATTAATCTTCATGAAGAAAAGGCTAATGTGCCATTGAGAGGGACAAAGCATCCTGAATGAATGAAAGGCGTCTGCGGTTTATGAGGGAGGCTAGCCCTCCCTAGACAAGGAAGGGAGAGGCCCTGAGCCTCACAACACGCACAGGGTTAAGGAGTTACCACCTACTTCCTGGCATCTCACCGTTGTTTAACACTGTATTGCATATTAGAAAATAGCTAGGGGAGTAGATCTTGAAAGTTCTCATCACAAAAAATAAAAAATTGCAACTATGTATGGTGATGGATGCTAACTGAACTTATTGCAGTGATGATGATTTTGCTATGTATACAAATGTCAAATCACTACATTGTACACCTGAAACTAATGTAATGTTATGTCAATTATACCTCAATTTAAACTAATGTAATGTTATGTCAATTATACTTCAATTTAAACTAATGTAATGTTATGTCAATTATACCTCAATTTAAAAAAAAAAGGTATTTTGTGTTCTTTGCTAGTAGGACCAATAGCAATCTATAAACTAATTTATAAACTAAATACATAACTCAATAAAATAACTAAAACATTTTAAAAAACTATTTCTGAAATTTGTATTAAGAAACACATTTATAAGGAAGAGTCTAAAAACAGAAAAATGAGAACCGCTTTTTTCAAATATTTAAACAGTAATTAAAACAAGTATACATGGTTAAAAAAGAGTCCTAAAATAAATTTAAATGCAACAAGTTTTGTATGTAATAAAAATGAAACTGTATTTCAGTATGAGAATGATAAAATATTCATTAAATGATGTTTGGACGACGGACTAGCTCTCGTGCATCCATATCTCACTCTTTATACAAAAATTAGTTATACATGCTTTGAAGATCTAAATGTAAAAAATGAAAGTAGAAAATACTACAAGAAAATATGAGAAAATAATTTTATACTCAGAATCCTTCCTAATTATGACACAAAGGCCAAAAGCCATAAAAATACAATAAATTTAACTACATAATATACAAAAAGAATACTTCATAGCAAAAAAATACCATAAAGCCAAAATACAAATGAGAAATTGAAATAATATATTTGCAAAATGTATCACAATTATACTTGTAGCAATTTACTCTATGGATACACATTTTCAAAATATAAATATACAAATATATTCATTAGAACAGTTTCCAGCAGCAAAAATTGGAAACCTCTTAAAAATCACACAATAGGGAATCAATTAAATAAAAAACATAGCTACAAAGAAAAATTACTCAGCTATTAAAAAGAACAATGCAAGATGATAAGCACTGAAATAAAATAATGCTTTTTAAGATACTAAGCAAAGCCCTGGCTGGTGTGGCTCAGTTGGTTGAGCGTTGTCCCTTGCACTAAAAGGTCACGGGTTCCATTCTGGATCAGTGCACATGCTTGGGTTGCAGGCTCGATCCCCAATAGGAGGCATGAGGAGGCAGCTGACTGATGTTTCTCTCTCACATTCATGTTTCCCTCCCTCTCCCTTCCTCTCTCTAAAATCAATAAAAACAATTTTTTAAAGGATACTAAGCAAAAATAAAGTACAAAAGAATACATATGCTACCATTTCTCCTCTGAAAATTAAATATGGTTAAAAACAACTTTTTCCCCCCAGGGGTTGGTAAACTATGGCTCACAGGTTAAATCTGCCTTGCTAACCTGTTTTTATAAAGAGTTATTGGTAAAGAACCTTGCTCATTCATTTACGTATTGTCTACAATTGCTTTCATGCTATAATAGCAGAGTTGAGTAATTATACCAGACACCAAATGGTCTAAAATATTTACTCCCTGGCCTTTTACAGAAAGTTTACTGACCTCTAATTGATTCTGTAGATCTCATTTCCAGTGCTACTGCCTTTGATTAAAATATAGATTGTCTGAGCTTCCCAGATGATAACCAATTCCAAATAGCCAATAAGATATAATTATTCAAACCCTGTTAGAAACATTGACTATAGAAGTGATATCTTTTATAATTAGAATTATTTATTCAGAATCATTTCAGACTTTTTTCATAATATGCAATCATTACAATCCTAGCTTCTGATATGGTAAGGCTGGGGATACAGCTGTGCTTGGAGAGTAGTGAGGAAGAAGAGACTTCTGAAAAGACATCTCAGGTAATTCTGAAAGATCCCTTTCTTTACTCCCATTCCCACTGAATGCCAAAAGCTTGATTAATCTGACATGGAAGGAGAGTCAGGAAAACTGACTCTACACTAAAATTTAACCTGGAACTATATAACTAATGTATGCAAGGTAATTATGATTTATGTAAAAATAATTAAATTATTTAAAATTATCTATTTTAGATGACAAATACATTATATTTTGGACTTAGATTTCTACCAGAAAGTTTAGATTCAAGATTAACGCACTGATGTGAAAGAGCTCATTCAATAACAAGTTAGCTAGAGAACTATGCAGGACAGTTCTTAACAGTTTTTCTAGCTAAGACATTTAATGCACTTTATAAAATGCCTAATAAAAATGTCATTGACTATTATAAGGCCTTTAAAGAAAACTAAGACTAAAAAAATTGAAATCTAAACTGCAAATGAAAAAGCCATTATATTAATTGAAAAAGGCACCTTCCATTCTTCTACTTTTGCATTGACAGCTGCCATGACTGGATCATCTTCTTCATTTTTTGCTTTAAGAAGATCTGTAAGCTCCTGCACCTAAAAGGCAATAATTATTTCTAAAATTATTGCAAATTATCACAATATAAACACATTTATTATATATAAATATTTATAAATACATTACACACAATATGCATATACATATACATTACAAAAGCATACTCATTACTGGAGCAGTTCTGAAGTTAGAGGTGACATTTAATGGTTTCTATACCTTCATATTTGTATAATTATTTTTCATTAGTAAGAAATTGTATTTTTAAGCATTATATATTTTAAATAAGTTTAACCCCATGTAAGTGTGAACAATATATGTTTCTTTGATATTTATAGTATATTTATGGTATAAAACTAAACTTTATGGCCCACAGGGCTGCTAAGAGTCTTTGTAGAAAATTCCCATAATTATTAGCTTTAAAGGACTACTGTATACACATTTATTCAAGTATCACCTTTACACCCTACATGGCAAGAATTATGAGGTATGTGTAAGAAAACTGGAGAAACAGATGTGGACAAATATAACAGCTAGGCAACATATTACAGTATAAAATACTACAGCATAAGACAAAAATCCATCCTAAAAAGTTAAAGTACTATCCAGTTTCAAATAATTAGTAATGAGGCATTATGAGATCTGCGAAAATTAGTCCAACAGAAGTTCTTACTTGAAGCCGATAATGCTCATTTTCTTTTTTTAATTGGTCCATTATATTATCTGTCTGATGCACAATGGCTTTCATTCTATTATATTCATCAGTCATCTTCTCCATTTCCTGTACAGACTCTTCCAGATTTTTTCTCATTTCTTGATTCTGAACTTCAATTTTCTCATTAGCTTCTGTTAAAGTCTAAGAAAGTTAAAGACACTATGATTAAAAACAGTTGAAGAAATTGAAATTTAAGTATGCTAAATTAAAATTGAATAGCATCATTAAGTATCTGTTAGAGAAAAGAAAATTCTTTATAGATCTTAAGTATCAACTGTTGTTGACCAATTAAATCAAATTAATATCAAGAAAACTTAACCTAAGGATCTTAGTTCTTCTTAAACAATGACCAATATAGGCATATAAAAAGAATGAATTTGCAAGATTTGCAACTGCAAAGATGCAATTTATTTCATGTTTTACAAATACACAGATTTATACGGATTTATACTAGAAAATTTAAATGTAAGGCTAAATAGTAGGTATATACTATAATGAAATTAAAGTTTTATAAGAATCATTGCTTTGAACTGACTTCTATCCATTTTACCTGAATTTCATCCAGATATTGAACAAGTTCAAAGTTTTTTTTAGACAATTGTGATCGATAGTCACTGTCTTCTCCTCTTCTTGATAAAAGTGTTTCTTTTTGCGAATCTATTTGTTTCTGATAGTCAATAACATCTTGACGAAGCTGTTCATTCTGAAGGTAGACCAAATACGATATTCTACTTAGTAAGAAACTATCCAGAAAAACAAAATTTTATTCTCTAAATAGTGATCTCAAAACATATCTTTAAAATTCCAAGATTTCACTACCCCTAAAGCCTCACCTTTTTCTTTAGACGTTTGTTCTCCAGAAAAGGACAGGAAAGGGTAATTAGAAATGAAAAAGGGGATATATAATTAAAAGTAATAATTAGAAATTTTAAAAAAAGAGAAATTCTGGAAGGGTGAAATATTATTTTGGATAAACAAAGAAAGCAAGAATATTAATTATCAACAAAAACAAAGAACATGTTAATTATGTTAAAAAGATAAGAACTCCTATCAGGATAAACAATGTACAAAAATTATTTGGCTCAGAAGAACCAAATAATTAGAACTGACAAGATTTCATGAACAAAAATTTTAAAAGGATGCTGGATAAAAACAAGAAAAATAAGACAGAAATCCAGTACACATTCAATTAGCAAACTAGTAAAGGCTAGCTTATAAAACAGAAAGCAAGATTTATCTACATAGGCCTAAGAGATGAATATAGTACTCAATAGCCTCACCTCTAGATTTTTTTTCTATTTTCCTGAGACAAATGTCATTAAATCAGTCAGTTTGAAAACATCACTTACTTAGATGATTCTAGTTCTGGTTACAGCATAAATTTATGAAAGTTTTTTTATAAGTATCTTTGTTGAACCATAACAACTACTAAAATTTTTTACCAACCTCTCTTCTTAATTTGCTGTTTTCATTTTCTGCTTCCTCATTTCGAAGAGCCAACTAAAAGAGCACATAAATAAATAAAATTTAGCAGTAATTCAATATAATGGCAGGTTTTCATCTAATCAATTTAAATTTTAAATATTCTCCAATAGAGAATATTTCATTACCAAGGACTTCGTGTCAACTCAAGACATAAATAATAAGACAAAATTTTTGAAAACTAAGAATTGGGAAGGATGAAACAGGTGAGTTTAAAAATTATAAAAACAAAAAAGCAAATAACTAACCAAAGGATACAGAAAACAAAAAACATTCCCCCTTTCCCCTGACCAAATATTAATAACGAGAAGTGTTCCATCCAAGGTCTTTATCATTTCACAGTTGTTCCATGTCAGGGCTAGAATACTCTTTGCTCTCAGAGAACATTAAATTACTTATAAAGCAATTTGAAATCAGACCAGCCTAGGTTTATATACCTTGTCCAATAATTTCTAGTAATTTAACATCTCTGAAATTCAGTTTTCCCATCTCATGTGCTGACATAAGAATTAAGCATGACGTATATAAAGTCCTTAGCACAACACTCAATTTATGGAATAGCAAAAAATTTTGAACTGCTGTTCTCTTTTCCACATGTTAAAGATTTCATTTGTAACTCTTTTCTTTAGTTTCCCCAAACGAGCACATATTATTACATTATGGATTTTTTTCACCTACTGTCCAATCCCATCCTTCTTATGACCTTTCACTTTTCTGCTAGTCCTCCTTGTTTCAAGGAGAAGACAGAATCCCAATGGTGTACCAACTATATATACTTAAAAATAAATAATCACAATATGTGATCCCTGACTGAACCTCTTAAAGTGGGTGGGAATACTATGAAGAACATTATTGAGTCAATAGAGAAAATATGAATATGTACCAGATATTAAATAACAGTATTGAATTAATATTATATGTCCTTACTATGCTAATTATATAATAGTTATGTTGGAGAATACCCTCACTTTTCAGGTGAAACATACTGAAATATTTAAGTATAAAGTATCATGATATCTGCAATATTTTAATATGAAGCATCATAAGGTCTGCAATCATCTCAATGGCTTATCAAAGAGAGAGAGAAAAATATGTCTGTGTATACAAAGATACACAGAATGATAAAGCAAATGTGGCACAATGTTAACGGCGGAACCTATATGAACAGCATATGGGTGTTCTTATTTTTTACAATCTTTATGAAGATATGCAAGTTTTCAAACTTAATGTTTAAAGAAGGTTTATAATAAAATGTCATGTGCTGTATAAATCTTAAAAATTTCCTATTATATTATTATATGGGAGTTAAGAAACAGTTTTGTTTTTTTAATTTAACAAGCAGAGACATGTCAAGAACTTAAGGCTAAAGCATTTACCACTACTGATGCCCTTTTTTTCCTTGGTTTTTTGAAACATCTCACTCTGGTTTGTTTGTTAATCCTCACCTGAGGATATTTTTTCATTGATTCTGAGAACCAGAGGGAGGAAAGGAGGTCGGGGGGGGGGGGGGGGGGGGGAGGAGAGAGAGAGAAACAACAATGTGAGACGCATTGATTGGTTGCCTCTTGACAGACTGAACTTGCAACCGAGGTACATGCCCTTGGCCAGAATAAAACTCGGCACTCTTTAGGCCACAGGCTGACACTCGATCCACTGAGCCAAACTGGCTAGGGCCATTGGCTCCTTTTAGAAAAAAGATCAAATTCCTCAGCAACAGGCCTTTGCTTACCTCCCCAGAGGATCATGAACGTTAAAACCAGAAGGCAGGCCCTGAATAGTGTGGCTCAGGTGGTTGGAGCACCCTCCTGTGCACCAGTAAGTTGCAGGTTCAATTTACAGTCACGGCACATACCTAGGCTGTGGGTTCCATGCCCCTAAGCAACTGTATCACTGTATAGTATAGGTTGGATCCTTTATGATTATTAAAAAATCTATAGGACCATTATGTTTTACTGAGTCAATAAAACAGTGCTCTAAGAGCTTCATCCTAACCTTTAGGTGACATCAATCCATACTTTTTCCACTACATAACTTTTCCAAATTATATAGTAAAATAGATATATCAAGAATGGGGATGCTTTTGCTTACAAATCAATTTATGATGGATTCTCCTTAAGTACCAAATCACTTAATAATCACTATTGTTTACTTAAACTTTATAACCATCTATTTGTAAGAGAACAATAGGTGAACTAAGATTATCAGGATGTAATACAACATTGACCTTCTAAAGGACACAAAGGTAGAAAAAGCTTCTGGGCATCAGGGATAGAATAGATACCACAATTAGGCACCAAATTCTATACTAAGTTTACTGACAGCTGAGCCAAAATTAAAAACACGTTATTTTCTGACAGGAAATACAAATTTATCTATAAAAAACAATTTTTCCTCAACAAGATTTAAGTGAACACAGCATTGGATTATTTTATAAGGACTAATGTAAGAGGTAATAGTAAACTATGCTTGTATAAAAGATGAAATGTCATGATTTAAAATATGTACTGATTTACAAGATGCTGGCAACACCACCATATTTTAAGAACTATATATTATATGAAGTGAAGAATATGTAAAAACAAGAAATCTGATTAATCATTATTGGGTACATCATTAAAAGATAAATTTCTAAGTCTATTACTAATATAAATTAATACAAAAAAATACCCTTTTTCTCAAAATAAACTATGGCAAATAAAAAAATCAGTATTTTGAATGCCTAGTAATTTCTTCAAACCAATTTTCTAGACCAAATCATCAATTTTATGTAAACAATTCTAGTCCTGAGAAAAATGTACCTCCAAATATAAAGAATTAATCCCCAAGTCAGATTCACTAGAAGTACCTGATCCAGTATATTTTAAAGATGTAATGACAACACAAACTGTGATATAAAACCTTAGAGATAAGTATACATCAATTTTCACATATAAATACAACCATAAAAACTGATATTGTTATCAATAATTATTAAAAGCATAAACAGATGTGTTTTTTAGGTAACTTGCACAGTTAAGATTCATTGAAAAAAATGTGCCTTACTTGTTCATTAACTTTCTTCTCTTTATCCAACTCCTTTTCCATGTCCTCCAATTCTCTATCTTTTTGTTCCAATTGCTTTTCAAGTTGGCGAATTTCATCACGTAAAAACCGAGTGTCACGTCCACCTGTAGACTGTAGTGCCATCTTAAAGTAATAAACCATAAGTATAAATTAATCCCATTATGTTTGGAGATCCAAATGAATCAACAAAAAACATATAATTATCTTGAGTTTAAATGTGTGTTATAACATTTAAAATCATGTTAGCTTAAGAAACATTTTTCAAAATTTAGCTTATTTAAGATTTAGTTCACCCCCTAAGCTTTTCCTGAGCTATGAAGAACTGACCATCAATTACTCAGGCTCTGTTATAGCTTCTGAGCCAGATTAAACTGCCAAGTCACAAAACATAGATGATGAACTATGTAGGTTTCCTCTGAGCATCAGAGCTCCGAAACCAGGCTACAAACCACCAGAGCCTCCATCTCAGTCACTGAACCCTGTTGTTCTTAACCTGCTCTTACTCTTAAACCACAGACAATTTAGACCAGTGTTATCCAACAGGACTTTCTAAGATAATGGAAATGTTCTCTGCACTGTCCAGTATGGTAGTCACTATCCACATATGGTTATTGAGCACTTCAAATGTCGCTGGTGCAACTAAAGAACTGGATGTTTAATTTTAATTATAATGAATTTAAATGTAAATAGCCACAAGTGGTTAGTGCTACTGCATAGGACAGCCCAGACTTTATCTTTAAAATTTTACAGCAGACCAAATCCATTTCACTTCATATTCCTGTTATTTTGGACCATGGTCCAAAACACCAAATCCTTTGGTTATCTAATATGTCTCATCTCTTTACCATACAGTTCTGTTACCCTTCTACCTTAATTAAATTTTTCTCCTTCTTTCCCTCCTTCAAACATTTTCCATTGTGCTCTTGAAAAATCCTCTTTCAAGATAAATTAATATTTTACAACCTCAACCTTTTTTACTGAATCATCCTTTCCAACTCCTTGCCTTAGCTGCAATTGGCTCCTTTAGTATACTAATTCCTTTGGAACTCTGTCAATTGGAAAATGCTCATTCACATCCCATATACTTCAGGGTTTAGAGAAGGTAATGATTTACTTACCCCAACCTGCAACTTTCCAGGCTATCATCCCTTCACCACTCTGCAAAAATTCCAGCTGTTTTGAATCTCACATGATACCTAGCTACGGGATCACTACCTACTCATGACAGCAGCAAATGGCTCATAGTCTTACATCAAAAGTCTCTCTAAGCAATATTTATACTATATAACTTTCATTCTTGGTCTCTTTTTTTTAAACTTGCTTCTTGAACTCAATATAACTTCCCACTCCCACACCCACACCAGGACCTTGTCCAAGCAGGAACATTCCCTGCTTTATTTCCAGTATACCTGCCTTTAACCTGACAGGACCCTTTAATTCCTTGAGCCGTCTTCTCCCTAACCTCTCCCCAAGAACCCAATCTTGACTTCCTTGCCTATTCAGCTAGGATTTCATTATCATCACTTCAACCACTTTCTTACCAGTATCTCCAACAGCCCTATTCTTCTATTCTACAGGAACTCTCAGGCCAAACACTAACACAGAATGGATCAGACTTCATAATTCATTTAATAAGTATTTATTGAAAGTGGTTGGAATTATTATAGAAGCTGGGCACACAGTAGGGAATAAAAACTGAAGTTCACAGAGTTAACATAAAAAAATCAGGATTTAAACTCAAATTGTCTTACTCCAGATCCAGTAATCTCTAGCTCATTCTCTACTGTATTTCAAGCTTTATTTGACTTCCTTCAAATTGGACCACACATCTCCTGCTCTTAACTTTAGCAGATGACCTTTTCTCCATTCTCTCAACTTCTAGGCACTAAACCTACAAACTAAAGGTTCTGTACACATCCATTCTTCCTCCCTTCCTCTTTTTAAAGGATAATCCATTTGTATCACATTCTTTCCCACATTCTCAGGAATCTCAACATATTCAGTTCCTTAACAATATATTCATATTTTGGCTCTTGGCTTTCTCAAAAGCTGCTTCTTCTACTATTCCCTCTACCACTATTCCTCAAATTCCCATGTGCCTCACTCCACCTGTTACTAGTAATCCTTTGTATACCTCTCTAGACTATAGGCTCTATAGGATTACTGAATGTTTTTATTTTGTTCACAACTGGATGCTCAATTCTTAATAGAATTTAAGGTACATAATAGGCATATAAAATACGTACTGAACAAATAATTATATCATTCTTGTGATTTTTCCAGCCAATAATAATAAAAAATATGAAAATAATAATTCCAAATAATAAAATTAACAATTACACTCTAGGGAATATAAAAGAACATACCTCCAGTTCATTTTCCAGTTTAATTATTTTAGTTTTTAATTGATTTTCTATTTAAAAAAAAAAAGATAAATGTTACAATTGGTCAGATTTATCAAGCTTTTAAATAAATTTCAATAAAATTCTTTTAAAGATTCCATCATTATTGTAATAGTGAGAGGGTAATATAACAGGGAAAAAACTATTTTATACCAGACCCATAAAGTAGGAATTATCTTTCAAAATAAATTGAGTATACAAATTTTATAGACTATACGAAAGCTAATTCTCTACTGTTTAGTGAATAAATGGAATCCACTATCTAACATCATAAACTTTTTTTTTATTGTTGACACTATTACAGATGTCCCCCATTCCCCCCTCTTTGCCCTCCTCCACCCAGCTCCCTCTCCTGCCCCCCTGGCCTTCACCACACTGTTGTCTGTGTCCATGGGCTTTGCACATATGTCCTTTGGCTAATCTCTAACATCATAAATTTTTTCCAAGGTATTTACCAGATTTTGCTTGTTCTTCTCCAGCTTTATCAACTTCTTCCAAAGCTAGATCTACTTCTTGAGCTTTCATCTAAACATTTACAAAAAAAGTGACTTTAATATGCCTTTACACTAGAATGTAACTGAAAATAAGAATTTTATTGCTCTCCCAATACTTAGTGTCTGCAGTGCGTATCACATGAAGACATTCAGTAAATATTTGTTGATGAATACTATATGATTTTCCTTTTTAAGGCTATAATTTCTAGATTCTTAACAGTTTAAAACATCTTTGTTTCCTCTTTTCCCTCATCTTATATCCAGTATTGCAATATTTCCCTTTGTAATGTTTTCCACTATCTCTATTTTTTCCCTTCTTTTCTGTCTCTTTTTTTCAATTGTCATTATTCTAGTCCATAATTTTATGTCTAACCTCCTTCATAATGTTATGTCTAAACTGTTATGCCTAAATTCCCTTCAATTTGTTCTATTAACATACATAGGTTGGCCTTCTTAATGCATATTTTTGTATCTACCAATTATGGCTCAAAAACCTTTAATGAATCCTCATTGCTGACAGCATAAAATATAACTCTAGGTCCTTAACAAGGCTGTCAAATTATATGGATACCTACCATTGGTTTCCTCTGCAAGCTGCTATAAACTTTCTGCCCTTGTCTCCTCAAATGTAAAGAATATGTGTATTTTCAATTTCCAGTTTTTACTTATGGTAACCTCCAGCTCTAGAATCGCCTTAACATTTTTCCACTGCCCTCCACTTACCTAAAACGTCAGTCTTTGACCTTTATGGGGTCTTCTCACACTTAACTCTCTTCTCCTAGCAAAACCCTATAGTGGTTATCTGCTTTTTTCATCTCTACTTCAGGATTATGCTGATATAATTAACATAGGACTTCCCTATGTTATTTTTAAGCATGCCCATTCCATTTCCCCTCCAGATTCCTTTAGGAACTTTAGAACAAAAACTAGCAATGTTTTGTACACTAAAATTCTCAATTACATTTGAAGATATCTCATTTTTTAGTGGTGATTTAGATATTACAACGTACTTTCACAGAGATTAACTTATTTAAGAACAGATCATTAAATTCCTCTAAGAGTCAAAGCTGTTATTAAAACCTACTACATACAAACCTTCATTAGTGACTGAGTAATTCTGAAAAGGTGTATCACATTCTCTTGACTTTCGTTTTTTAGCTCATTTGCTTCCACCTAAGTAAACAGAAAAGCAGCTATTTTATTTTTTATAACTTTTAAGCAAAATATAAAAATTCTTGCAGTTAAATCACTCAGTGATTTCACGGACAACTTAGAGTAATTATAGTTGTATGTCTATAGCTACGTATTTATCAGTTAAGCACCTTGGATAAGGAAACCAATAAATTATCTGCCAGTTCTTCTTGACGAGGCAGGTCATCTGGGTCAACTTTTATTATTTCTTTCCAGTTTATATTTGGTGGCATCTTGAATTCTTTAACAATGCTTTACCTTCTGTAACAAAACAGGTGGGTATTAGCATTTTCGAGGTAAACAGCATTACTGTTTTTACAGTAATTTACAGGTTTTATAAATGACATTATTACAACTATGGTTTTAGCAAAGAGCTATGGCTCCTTAACTGTGTAACAAATATGTGAGTAAAAAAGCCTTCATCAAAATTATAGCAGTTGGCACAAACCATCAGTTGTTGTACTAGCTGAATAAACTATGCCAGCTCCCTTGCTAAAACTCGTCTAGGTCAGCACTAAGATTCGGAGTCACCTTCCCCACCGCTTTCCTCTCGGGCGCGCGAACATCTCAGGGTGCCCGGCGCCGGGGTGCCTGGAAGCGTGAACCTGGCCCCTGATTCGGAGAAAAGGAACTGGGGGGAGGGGAGTGCAGAAATAAACGACTGAAATGAGTGCCTCTGGGTCGGAGTAAATAGGGCTGAAGCAAGAAGGCAGACGGATAGGGGACCGAAGACTACGGGGCCGGGAAGCTGGGCTGTTGCACACGGGCCCTGAGGCTTAAAGAACCTGCGTGGGAAGAGATTCGCTGCCCCGGCTCACCAGGACCCACCCACCAAGCCTGGCAACCAGCCGAGGTTTGTTATCTACCGCATCCACCGAGCCGAGCCCCGCAGCTAGGCCCGACGGCTCCCCAACGCGGTGCCAACCGGACGCTGGATCCCGCCAACTGGTTCCTAGCGAGCAATAGCGGCGGCGGCTGCTAGGCGACACCATTCCCCACCCAGCCAAAGCTGGACCAAGGTCCCGGATGCACGAGGAGCCTACATTTCACGACCGTCGGCGGTGCTTTACGTTTAGGTTCCCCAGCAGAGTTCCCTGGACTCCGTGTTAAGAACGTGGAGAAGGCGTAGGATTAGGACTCCACATCCCAAGGTGCAGTTCTTCCCGGAGACTTGTGCATCCTGGGAACTGAAGTCTCCGAGGAGTGGAAGGAGGCCTTTCCCGGCGTGCAATGCGGGAGGCTGCGACCGTACCCGGGCTGCTGGGGACCCACCCGGAGGCGGGAGGTGCGGCGGCGGCTGAGGCGTGTCTGCGCTGCTGACCTGAACGAGGGAGACCATGACTGGCCCTTCGGTGGCGTCGCTCGCTGGTCCGCTCTTCCTGAGGTTTCCGTGAGCCATCCCCGGGTGGAACCACTCCCAGGTATGGTCGGGCTGGCGGTCAGCGGCGGGGAGGAGTTTAGGGGAGCGGTCCGCGCTTCGAGAAGCTCTTGCCATTAGGGAAGAAGGGCCCGGGTCAGAGTCGGGAGAGGTGGGAAGACCCCCCTTCTCCTTAGGTATTTGCGAGCTGCGGCCAGGCTGGTGCTCTCTGGAAGAAGAAAAGAAGAAGAAAAAGTTTTAGCCTTTGGTTGCAGACTCAGTCTCTGTGCAGTGGAGTGGGGGCCGCGCGATCGAGATCCTCATTTGGGCGCGAGTGCAGAATGGAGAAGAGGACACCCACCCTCCGACCCCCCGCCTTACCTGTGGCGCCTTTATTTTTGCGGCTGAGGAATTAGCGTACAGTGAAGGCTCTGGAGGGGAGAGGTTAGAACTTGTCTGGCCGCCGCTGGGGATGGACAGAGACGGGGCCTCCCTACTCACCATTCCTGTTGCTGTCATTTACCTGGTTACGCCTGGTGCCCTTGTGTGAAAGCGCCTTCTCAGGTGTTTACAACTCTGTTTGTGCAAGTTTTGCTCATCCCTCTGCTCTCAGCCATTCTGGAGTATGATACACCACTAAGTAACTTCCTCAAGAAGCTGTAGATTTGAGCTCGAAATGGTATTTTCAACTGTTTGGACTAGTGTCTCTCTATCTTTTTTTAAACCACTTTGTTCCCTTACTATAGTTGATAATAAATTTTCCCAATGAAAATAAATAATAGGTTTCTTTCCAAAACACGTGGTTGGGTAATAACTCAGTAGAAATAGCTTAGGGAAAAATAAAAACAAATACTGATTTTTGAGAGATATATTGAAAGATAGTCATCATATTTGTAGGAATCATAATTTTTTTCTACTCCTTTACTGAAATATAATACACCAGGTACTATTCATTATCTTTTTTAAAAAACTATGCTCTACGTTATATCTGCAGAATTTAAAACTGGAAATTTGTAACTTTTAACCAATCTGTTCTTTGTTTCTATGCGTTAATTTTTTTTCTTTTTTTAGATTCCACATATAAGTGAGAGCATACAATATTTCTCTTTCCCTATCTGACTTATTTCACTTTGCTTAATACCCTCAAGGTCCATTCATGCAAATGGCGAGATTTCCTTCTTTTGTATGTCTGATTAATAGTCTATTGTGTATATACATCACTTTTTCTTTATCCATTCATCTCTCCATGGACACTTAGATTGTTTCCATGGCTTGGCTGTTGTAAACAGTCTGCAGTAAATATGGGGGTGCAGACATTTCTTCAATAATGATTTAATTTCCTTCTGATACCTAGAAGTGAAATTAGAGATAATATTGTAGTTCTGTTTTTAATTTTTCAAGGAACTTCCATACTGTTTTCCATAGTGGCTGCACCAGTTTACATTCCCACCAACAGTGTATAAAGAAGGGTTTTGTTTTCAACACTTACCTCTTGTTTTTTGATGACAGCCATTCTAACAGGTATAAGGTGATATCTCATTGTGGTTTTGATTTGCATTTCCCCGATGATTTATGATGAACAGCTTTTCATTTACTTGTTGACTGTGTCTTTTTAAAAAGTTCCTCTGCCCGTTTATAATCAGATTATTTGGCAGGAAGCGTTGCTGTTGAGTTGTAGGAGGGTTGAGTTGTGGGTTCTTTATAAAGCTTGGGTATTAGCCCCTTATCAGATATATATTTGCAAATATTTTCTCCTATTCCATAGGTTTTGTTTTCATTTTGTTAATGGTTTCCTTTGCACTGCAGAAGTTTTGACCTAGTCCCACTTGTTTATTTTGGCTTTTGTTGCCTTTGCTTTTGGTTTTAAATCTAAAAACCCATTTCCAACACCAATGTCAAGGGGTTACCCTCTGTTTTCTTCTAGTTTTATGATTTCAGGACTTATGTTTAAGCCTTTAATTCATTTTGAGTTGATTTTTATAAGTAGTGTAAGATAGTGGTACACTTTCATGTGGCTCTCCAGTTTTCCCAACACCATTTATTAAAGAGACTATCCTTTCCTCATTGTATACTCTTGGTTTCTTTATTTCTTGGCTTTCTGTTCTGTTTTATTGATCTATGTGTTTGTTTTTATACTGATACCATACTAATCTGATTACTGTAGCTTTGTTATTAAATCTTCATAGCAATCCAATGAAATAGGTGCTTATATTGTCCTCATTTTCCAACTAAGTTAAGAAACTGTGGCTTGGAGAGGTTAAGTACTCTGCTCAAACTTAAATAATGTGATTGAACATGGATCTTTCTGGAAGGGGGGGGCGGGAGGAGAGACATCAATGTGAGAAACATTGATTGGTTTGCCTCCCCATACCCACCCAGACTGGGAACCAAAACTGCAACCCAGTTATGTGCCCTAACTGGGAATTGAACCTGCAGTTCTTTGGTTTGCGGGACAAGGCCACCTGGCCATGGTAAATTAAATATTCTTCATGTTCAGTGTTTTTAATTCATAATTTGGCAAGGGAATATAGGTGTGAAATCTAATGTTTCGTGAGCACATATTATGTCATATACTGTGCTGAAAACTATTTTCATAGTAGGAATCTTATTTCTACTGTAGCACCTTATTTTTTTTGTTCGTTTATTTATTATAACTATTATTTCCTTTTTTTATATATTTTTAAATTGATTTTTAGAGAGAGGGGGAAGGAGAGAAAGAGAAACATCCATGTGAGAGTGAAATATTGATTGGCTCCCTCTTGCAAACCCCTTACCCAAGAATCAGGGATGGAACCCACAACCTGGGCATGTGCCCTGACTGGGAATTCAACCTGCAACCTTTCAGTGCATGGGTCGATGCCCAAACATCTGAGCCACAACAGCCAGGGCCCTATTCATTCTTTTACTAGTTTTATTTCGTCTGTATTGGTTTTTTCTACACTCTACTTCCCTCACCCTGTTGTTCATATTTATATTCCCAACAACTCAAGGCATCTGGTCTAATGGTAAGCTTTATTCTCATTTTTCAATAGTGAAAACAGGTTCAGAGAAGCTAAGTAATTTTCTAATAATTAAGGAAGCTAAGATTGCAACCCAGATCTCAATTACAGTCCTAAGTGCAAAATCTTACTTAAATTTTATTTTACTCATTCTAAAAATATTTTTGAGTTTGAAACGAGTTAGCTGTGGTCTAGGTCCTAATTACTTATAGTATGTTTGAACTAACCCTGAATCAAGAAATTGAACTCAAGTTCTAGTTGTCACTTTCTGTAATTTTGAGGAAAATTGCTAAAACTCACCATTATTTTTCATCATATTTTCTGCATTAGTCAGTTTTCACCAAGAGAAGAGATTTATGTGACAATTTTATAAATCGCTTTATTACAGGAACACCTGCCTGGACCTGCCTTCTTTCTTCTCTGTGGTTTTATGAGCAGTTTTATCTGACCAAAATTACTTCACAAGAAGGACTTGCCTTTTATAGTTGCTACCTCTATTCTCTTTATCAATCAACCTATGTTCCTTAGATGTTACTTCCATTGCTGTTTTGCTGCCTTATCAAGAATAAGAGTTGTAGCTTACTTTTCCAGCTTCTAAAGTAATGCAAGGCCATGAGAAATTTAGTCTCCACTATCTATAATAAATGTTTTGTTTTGCCTTGTTGTCATGGAGAGGAATCAGTGTGCAGCAAGCAGGTACTTGTCTTCTCTCAACTTGAGACCGAAAGGATTAGTAGGAGTCATTGTGAATGCAGCCTTTGCAAACTTAGTGGGCCAAAGTTTTATGAACTATAAAACAGTAATAAAATATAGTCGATTATTCTTATTGAAAAAGATGTAATCATGAAATTATTGAACTGAGATAATACAATAATTATTGAGTGATTTCCTTTTCAGGCTAAATTTTCCCAGATTTATATAAAATTTTCCTAGAGGTTTATTTTTTCTATAGTTATACTGTTGCATTATTTAAAAAAATGAACAATCATTACAGTTTTGTTGAAGGAATTATATTGTTTTGTATGTCTATAATGTAACTCATAAGTGCTCTTCATTTACAGTTGAATTTTTTGCACATATATAGTGACATCCTGTTTTTGCAAGCAAACATAAATCAATCTTCCCATCCACTCAGACGATATGCACCTGTGTGAATATGCTTACGTGCTTAGAAAAAGAACTTCAAGTTCCCTGCCTTAATCTGTTCATGCTGCTTTTAGCACAGTACTTGAGATTAGGTGGTTTATAAACAACAGGAATTTATTTCTCACAGTTTTGGAGGCTGGTAAGTCTAAGATCAAAGCATCCTCAGATTCACTGTCTGGTGAGGACCCACTTCCTGTTTCATAGAGGGGGTCTTTTCTCTGTGTCCTCACATGGCGGAAGGGGCAAGGGATCTCTTTTATAAGGATGCTAATCCCACATATGAGGGCCTCACCCTCATGATGTAATCACATCCTGAAGACACCACCTCCAAATGCCATCATATTGGATGTTAGGATTTAACCTGAATTTTGGGGGACATCAGCATCTAGTCTGTGACCCACAACTAACATTTAATAGTGATGTGTCACATTGTTACAGTAATGGCCTTCAGTGAATCATGCCTTCCTCTGTCTGTGTCCTTATGTAACACTCTTTCCCTAACCTTACCTTGAAGGTAGCTCTTTTGGACAGAACCTAAGGTGACTCCACTACTGAGCTTATGACTTGCATGAGAACTAGCTCACTCTCCCTCCCTTGGAGAATCTTCAAAAATTCTAACCTCTTCCATATTGATTCTGGGTTTACATTTTTTGATTGATAGTTAAAAAAAAAAATATATATATATATATATATATATGCAGTAAGCAGAGACTTGAAAAGAGCTTGGGACTTGCTTTTCTGCTTTCCTGAAATCACCATTTAAAGAAGTTCAGGCTAACCTACTAGAGGATATGACCAAAAGTAGCAGAGACTAGCTTTCTAAGCTAAAACCCTTACCCTTTAGATTTCTAGTCTTAAGCAAGCTAACCATATGCACTAGTGACCCAGGCACAACCATCAGAAGCATACACACACATCTGTATGTATGTATATATCAAGTAAAGACAGTGGAGTTACAGTGGTATGGATCTCATAACTCTAAAATTTGTAGCATAGGTTGGCAGGCTAGAAACTCTCCCGGAGGACCTGATGCTAAGTCTTGAGGTAAAATTTTTTCTCAGGGTAGGTAACTTCAGTTTTGCTCTTAAGGTGATTCAGCTGATTAGATGAGGCCCATCCACATTACGGAGTGAGGCCCGTCCATATTATGGAGTATAATCTCCTTTACTTAAAGTCACCTTTAAAAATTTTTTTAAATTTATTGATTTTAGAGAGAGAGAAATTTGCTGTTCCATTTATTTATGCATTCTCTGGTTGATTCTTGTATGTGCCCTGACCCCAGGGATTGAACCTACAACCTTGGTGTATCGGGATGACACTCCTAACAACTGAGCTACCCAGCCAGGGCTACTTAAAGTCATCTGATTGTAGATGTTAACCACATCTACAAAATACCTTCATAGTAACTCCTAGGTTAATGTTAGAATACTAGTATTACTATTGTAGCCTGGCCAAGTTGACATATCCAACTAACCATAATAGCAGTTATCATGAATAATAAACATTTTTTAATGCCATTCACTCAGTAAAGACTAGTTGATAAACCCACTTGGTACTTTTTAAACCCCTTATCCATACCAAGTTTATAAAGAGTTAAGATTATGGAATTTTAAAAGATTACCGAAGGTTGCTCAAAAATGAGAGAAAGGGAGAGAGCTATTTATAGCGCATGTTTGTGAGTTCAGTTGTGGGCTCATATGAGGTTCTGCCCAAAAAGCCACCTGTGGAAGTAGAGGTTGTAGGTAGGGGTGGGGTTGCATACAGACCTCAGCAAAGAAAAGCTGGATATCACCAGTTTCTAAAGAGGGAGTAGAGACCTTCCTTCTAATGAAGGAAGTTGAAATAGAGATAAAGGGAATTTCAGGTGACAGTCCCCAATGATGTGGCGTTTTGACCCCAGAGAACCCTCAAACAGCTGATAGTCTCATCATTGGTTAATTAAGTGGTTAAGTTAGCTCTTTCGCTTTTATTTTTTCTCTTGCTTCATTCTACTTTAACTTTATAGTGTTCAAAAACTATGTTTAACTATGTAAGGTACTATCTCTAGGTGGGGGGAAAAAAAGGGAAGAATAAACCACATTCTCTATTCCATGACAACAGGCATCTCATTTTCAGTGATTCCAAGCCTAGGATAGAGGACAGTTCCCAAAGTTAAATGAAGTTTAGTGTTTTGATTATTATGTTGGAATAGAGCATTTCAGTTACTGAATGAAACTGTTTTACAACTTAAAGTGACTGCATAACTTTTTATTGCCTAACTGTATTTAGAAATCATGATATTTTATAAAGTATCATGTTGATTTTTTAAAAATAATAACTCCAATTGAACTGAATGCCCTTAATCAGCTACATTTAAAACTTTGTTAAATTGCCTTAATTTTAAACCACATTTGTAATTCTCATGTGTTCATTTGTATTCAAGGACTTCAGATTCCAGACTTCACAAGCAAAATGTTCTCAATACTTAAATAACTTTTATAAAGCTAGTATATTAAAATGGGAGGGGAACAGTGCAAAAAAGAACAACAGAAGAAAACAATAAGGCCAGTAGATTAAATTTAACACTCTAGCAACTCAAGTTCTATAAAAATTCCCATACTGTTTGTAAACTTGGCTAAATTCTTTTTATTTTTTATCTTTTAGAGAATTTATTTGACTCAAACTGGCAGTATATCCTGGGGAGGGAACAAGATCTCAGATGTTCTGGAGAGTAACAGTTTTGCAAATTGTTTGATGTATTTGAAATTAAGGAGGGAGGACATAGCGAAAGGGAGGTTACGTGGAGGTGGGAGAAGGTAAGGCGGGATTGGATTCAAGGGTAGTTAGCAGAATTGTGCGCTCTCTTGTGGGTGACGTCTCAAAGGTGTGTTAACCTGGATGCACTGAAACAATGGACTGGGCTTGCTTAACGCAAAGATAAGCCTTTTACGTGACATACCCAGTTAGGAATTTATGATCAGATCATTCTGTGAAGTTAGTTTCGATAGAACCTCATTTTTTGTCCCAGTTCCCCCTTTGGTCATAAATCAATCCAAAGGATGCATTGATGACCAAACTTTTGGTAGGATAGTGTGGTCTCACAGTGCGATGAAGGGCTCATTCCTAGGGAAGTCTCAGTGTTCACTTTGTCTTATTGATTATTGAGGATGGGGCAGTACTATAACCATGGGGTTTGAATTGAGGCTGAATTTTCCCAAAATGGGAAGGGCAGGTAAATGGAAGGCAGTCAGGTATTATAGCCTTTATTCCAAAAAACTCCACTCTGGATTATTTCTATCCTATGAACTATTATGGTCAGAGTTTTGCCATTCGTGTAATTTTTCTACTATTAAATTTACATAAGCCAGCAATTTTCAACCGGTGTCCTGAAAGAGACACACTGGTGAGCCACAAGAATTTTTAAAACATGAAATACCTGACTATTTAGTCAGGAACACTAACCTCTTTTCCCTTAGATCATCAAATAAAAAAATGTCAAGAGCCAACACGACAATAGCCGTCTGATGCTAATGAATCAAAATTATACCTATTTTTTTGTCAGATTGGCAGAAAAATAATATTTTTGGTGTGCCGCAGAATTTTAGTAATTTATGCGTGCCATGAGATGAAAAAGGGTAAAAATTGTTGACATAAGCTGTTAAAAGAGTATTAACAGTTATTAACACATTAACACATTACATGTTCAATAATTGTAAACACTTGGACTATATAGAAAAACTCAAAAATAAGGATATTGTTACATTTAATGTTAATATCATCAGCAGACAGATAAAGACAATCAACATGGATTCTGAGTTCACCATCAACCCATAGATATACAGGCCTTATCGATGTCTTGGGATAGCTGTCTCCTTCTGATGTCAGTGACTTCTCCTAGAGGAGTTTTTGATGACTGTTGTAAGCCAAGGTGAGTGTCAGAGACAGGGGTAGATGTCCATTCATGGTTAGGTGCCTTTTTTTTAAAAAAATATATCTATTGATTTCAGAGAGAGGGAGGAAGAGGAAGAGAGAGAGAAACATCAGTGATGAGAGAGTCATTGGCCAGCTGCCTCCTGCACACCCCCTACAGGAATCGAGTTCACAACCTGGGTATGTGCCCTGACCGGGAATCGGGAATCAAATCACAATCTCCTGAATCATACATAGGTCAATGCTCAACCACTGAGCCACACTGGCCAGGCATGGTGCCTTTTTTTAATGAGAAGTGTGAATCCATGAATTAACACCTTTAAATTTAGCTGCACATGGATTCATTAGTAACATCTGATAAGATCCCTTCCAACAAGGTTGGAGGGAGTCTTTTATTTGATGCTTCTTCCAATAGACAAGTGATTTTCAACCCGTGCAGCAAGAATTTTTAAAACACGCAATACCTATTTAGTCAGGGGCACTGACCTCTTTTTCCCTTAGATTGTCAAATTAAAAAAATTACAACAGCCAACACGATAGCCATCAGATGTGAATGAATAAAAATTATACCTATTTTTTGGTCAGATCTGCAAAAAAATACTTATTTTTGGTATGCTGCAGAATTTTAGTAATTAATTTTTGTGTGCCATGAGATGGAAAAGGTTGAAAATCACTGCAATAGACAGTCTCCTGGCTGAAAGCCGTGGTCTTTGAAGTCTTTGTGTCTCCCAGAAGCACACTAAGAAATGAATCAGTTACTAATTTATCAGTTTCTTTTAGCTGGTTAATAAGTCCTTGACAGTAATGCATAATACCTCCTCTGAATAAGATTGGTTCATGTGCCCTTTCTTCCAGATGCATAGAGCAACCGGTTACTATTTCATAAGGAGAAAGGCTGTGTTTTCAAGAAGAGGTAGATCTCAGGTTGAGGAGCACCATAGGGGAGCTTTTGGTCAAGGGAGACTAAAAGTTTCTGAAAATTTAGCTAGTTGAGTTTTAATTGTACTATTTGTATGTTCCACCATTCCAGAGGACTGGGGGTGATGATAAGCACAATCAAAATGCTGTAGAATAGGCAAAATGTTACAAATCAATTGCATTATTTGCCCAGTGAAAGGAGTCCTTCTGTTACTATATAACTCAGAAGGAATTCCCCAACTGGGAATTAATTTTTCCAATAATACCTTACCTACTCTTAAGGCTGTTGCTCTCCTGCAAGGGAATGTCTTTTTAACCCAGTGAGAGAACATACAAATCATAATTAACACATACCTGTATCTTGGAGATGGTATTTGGGTAAAATTTCCCATCTGAGGTATGGACCTAAAGGGAGCAGATTCATGGAATGATTTTCTAGGGTTATATTTGGAACTGATAAAACATCTGCTATACATTTTATGAGCTACAGTGGGAGAAGGTTTCCGTGAAATCGTCTTTTCAGGACCCCAGTGTGTTCATGCACATATTGAAGCATAGGTAGTTGAGCCCCAATAGGTATGATTGGGTCCAAGCCCCAGTAGGTATGATTGTCTGGGTTAAAGGTTCCCCCCTTTTTTCTTGCCATGTCTCCTTTTTGTCCTCTGTAGCTGTCTTTTGGAACTGTAATAGAGTAGGAAACAACCTTCTCGGGTGTCTATAATTTGGCTGTTTAGTGATGCTTGTTTAGCTACAGCATCAGGTAAACGATTTCCTTTTGCTTCCATGGTGGTAGCCCTGGAGTGTCCTGGAATTTTGATAATTGCCAATTATCTTGGTTGCTGTATGGTACCTAATAATTCTATAACATGTTTTCCATTCTTTATAGACTACCCTGAGGAAGTTAAGAAGCCTCGTTGCTTCCATAAGCATTCCAAAGTTATGAGCTACACCAAAGGCATGGTGACTATCAGAGTAAATATTGGCTATTTGATCTTGGCCAGTTGAGAAGCTCTGGTTAGAGCAATTAATTTGGCTTGCCGGGCAGGCCTTATTTCAGGTAAATAAGAACTTTCGATTACATCCGCCATGGAAGTTTCCTACATATCCAGCTTAGTAATATCCATTTGTCTTTGAGATAAAATCCATCTGTAAACCAAATTAAGTCAGCATTATTAATAGGAGGTTCCTACACTTGATCTTAGCCAAAAGGCCGAGAAGCGATTATAGGAGATTTCTGTAATCATTCCTAGGAACAAGAAGGTGGTCAGTAAGTAAAATGCAATTGTGGGAGTCTTCATCCTGTAAAGTGGGTAGTAAAGTTGGTGGGTTAAGACAAGCTAAAGTAATATTAAGTGCAGAAAGCAGTATTTCATAAGAAGTCAGTCAGCCGACTAAGTAATGCTGAGTGTAGTGAGTGTAGCAGAGATTCAGCAGAATGAGGATTATAAATGGTTGAAGGAGAGCCTATAACTATCTTTTTCTGTTTGTTTGCACAACATGGCTGTAGCAGAGATAGCCCTCATAGAGGGAGGGAGCTCTTTTACTACCTAGTCTAATTGCTAGCTGTAATATCCCAAAAGTCTATGATGATCTCCATGTTTCTGAGTTAGAACTTTTTAAAGCATTTATTTTCATGTATGAAAAGAAAGGAATTTCATAATTAGGGTGTCCCAAAATTGGAGGTTTATAAAGTTTTCCTTTAGAGCTTCTACAGCTTATTTACCTTAGGGTTTCCATTGGATTGGATCAGGTCAATCTGATTTTAATAAGGCATATAGAGGTTGAGCCATTAATGAAATATGTGGAACCCCATTACAAAAATATCCAGTCAACCCTATAAAACCACTAAGCTGCTTCTTAGTTCTTGGAAGGGGAAAGGATAAGAATCCTCTGAGTCTTTCAGGGTTAATTAGTAGCCCATCCTTAGATAAAAGATGACAAAGAATTAAAGCTTGTCCTTGAACACCTTATGTCCTTTTATAGCTATGTATTGTAATAGGTTAAATTGTATTCTTTTGGGAGTCTAATAATGTCCTAAAGCTTAGAAATAAGTCATCTAAATTGGATTAGAGTAGAATCTCTGGGAAAATCAGTATCATTTAAATCTGTTTTTAGTATCTGAAATAAGTGGGACTCTTATATCCCTGGGGTATTACAGTCCTAGTAAATTAGCAATCTTACCAGGTAAGGTTAAAGAGAGATTGACTGTTTTAGGTTTCTTGGAAAGATACGAGGATTAACGGTTTGTGCATGGAATTATAAGCCCCCCTTTTAAGAAATCTTGTATAATGGGCTTAATTCCATCTCTAGCACATCAGTTACTAAAGGATATTGGCAAATGTTAGGTGGAGGCAAACGATTGTCAGTAGTTATTTGAAAGGAGTGGCTAACTTGATCTTCCCAGTATCTACTGGAAAGAGCCTAGAGCTCCATAGGAACATTCTTCAGCAATTTTCAGTCTCAAGATTAGTTCCCTCTTGTGGAAACTCCTTTAAAATCATGTTTGTCAATTAGTTCAGCATTTAGTTTTAAATTCATTTAGCTCTAAATACATTTCTACCTTTATGAGAAAAGGATATGTGAATGTCATGGGTTTCAAAAAAGTCTCTCCTTATTGGGTGAAATGGGTCAGATTTGACTAGCAAAAATATATGTTGCCCTGTAACATTCCCTAGTTGAAAGGGAATAGGTTCTGATTTAAAAATAAACGTTGGATTCCTGGCCAGGTAGCTCAGTTGGTTAGAGAGTCATCCTGATATGCCAAGGTTACATGTTCGATCCTTGGTCAGGGCACATACAGTCAAACCTCAGTTCTCCAATGTCTCCCATCTCAAACAATTTGGTTCTTTACCAAGTTGTTCAACTTCAGTTTTGGACCTGACAGCCCTTTCATGTTGATACCTTAGCATGACAGAAAGCATCCCTCAGACTACTAAGAAAGGAGAGAATGCTATTTCTAGCAAAATCAAAGATTAGCACAATTTTAAAACATAAAGAGGCCATCAAGAGTGCTAACATTGCTAAATGTGTGAAAGTCCTCACAAAACAACAATCACAGGCAGTTGAATAGGCAGAAAATTGTTGATTTGCATAAACGAAAAGCAGCTAGCCAGTGACAGCGTTTCAGAGGCAGTATGTGAAAAAGCAAAAATGCTGCATGCTGACTTCCTGAAAGACACCCCTGGAACAAGTGCTGAAATGATTCTGTTATCAGAGAATTTTGTGGGTGTTTTTTTCTCTGTTGCTCATGGGAGTGAGGTTCTTAAGATATCTTGAGAAAAAGAATTGTCTAAGACTTACACAGGAGAATGGGTTGCTTTTATTTGTGTGTAATTATCTCTCTCCATTTCCAAACTCCTATTTCCCTTAAGCCTGTATTTCCAAACTCCTGGAAAAGGTGCAGCCGGGACTTCAGCAGAGCTAGAAGCAAAGCCAGTGTCCACAGTTTCCGTTCCATAGTGGAGTTGAGTCCATCAGTCCATTGTATGTGGGGTCCACATGGCTGTGGGCCATGTGAGCGAGCGCAGGAGTGTGCCCCCTGCAACAAGGGAGCCAGGAACCAAGAGCTCAAGAGAGAACTCCCTTTGTTCGGGAGCTTATATATATCAGGTTTCACCCTCTTGCAGTGGCCACGCCTTGCAGTGATTCAATCGCAGATCCCAGGTGTGATTGACAGGCAAGCAGTTTCCCACATCACCCAGACCCTTTGTTTTGTGAGCACTTTCACATGTGGAAAATATTAAACTGCAGCTTCCTGGCACAAATAGCATGCCTATATTATTTGGCCTTCCCTTTACTCTTTTCCTGTTAATTAACAATCAGGTTATTACAATAGTATCAATTCATTTAAGACTAGTAGGGAGTGGTTTGACAAACTTAAGAGAAGAAATGTTTATAGATTAAGCATGTTCTGTATGTAAGAAAAGTAAAAATGGAATTATTTGTGGGTTTGGAATGGATTAATTCAATTTACATTATTTCTAATGGAAAAAAGTGATTTGGTTTTCAAACAAATCACTTCTCAAACAGCCTTCCTGAACTAATTGAGTTGGAGAACTGAGGTTCCACTGTGTGTGCTTTCTTGAGGGTGATTACAGTTTATTTCAAAGATGTGTTAACTTAGATGTACAGGAACAATGGCCAGGGCTTGCTTAAGGCAAAGATAATTCTTTTAGTAAAATGCTGTATGCCTGGGGCATGACTACCCAGCATGATCAGCCAATTTAGGAATTTCTGACCTGTAACTCGGTGAGATTACTTCCCATAGAACTCCCTTTTCATCCACACAATTGTTTTTGTTCTTGTGAACTTATAACCTTTTTTTTGTTTTAAATTAATACCTTTAGTGTCATTTTAGCATGTTTGGGAAGGACCTGACGTAAATAAATAACTGGTTAGTCTCTCCAATCTTGAAACAAGTACCATCAACTGTTTTGTATGATAATAAGTGTATAAGTTCAAGTCTATACCATTTAGAGATGGTAAATCACTTCTGGATTCAAGAGAAGCCGTTACTGAGCTCTCCTCTGGAGCATGTGCCTTACCCTTCCTCCAGGCTTGTTACCTTTGCCCTTCTCTCTCCTAAGCTCCAAGGGCCCTTCTTTTGCCTCTAACTTGTTTCCTGAGCCTAAGCAACCCAACTTATTCAGGGGAAGATAAACCTTTTATAGGCCTGGAAGTTAATACTCACCATGACCTTCCCAGTTAGGAACTAATGACCAGATCATCCTGTAATGTTACTTTTGGTCACTGAACTTGTACATACCCCCTTTTTCATCCACAAAATCTTACATATGATTTTAAATCTTTGCCTACCCTCTCTACCCTATTCTTTCTCTGATCTAGCCAGAACTCCTACACATATATGCAGGCCTCAGATCATCTGGCTCTGTGAGTGATGTATTAGTTTCCTATTGCTGCTATAACAAATTACCACAAACATGGTAGCTTAAAATAACACAAGTTCATTATTTTCCCGTTCTGTAAATCAGAAGTTCAGAATGGGTCTCACTAGACTAAGATTGAGATGTCAGTAGGGCTGTGGTCCTTTTAGAAGCTCCAGTGAAAAATGTGTTTATGTTTTCCACCTATTAGAGGCTGCCCTCATTCCTTGGCTTGTGGCCCCCAGCCAGCCATTGTATCCCTCTGATCTCTGCTTTTAGACCCCTCTTAACTTTCACTTGTAAGTTCTCTTGCTATTGAATTGGTTTACCCAGATAATCAGGATAATCTCATCTCAAAATCCTTAGTACAATTACACCTGTAAAGTCTTATTGGCCATGTTAGGTAACACATTCACAGGGTAATGGGATTTGGATATGGACAATTTGGGGGGCCATTTTTCTGCCTTCCACAAATGATAACACTAAAATGTTCCTAATGACCCTACTCCAGCTGGAAAAGTATGTCATCAGCTTGTTTTTTAAGAATGCCTTTCAACCTTACTTTTATTGTAGGGTGGATTCTTCAGTATCTTCCAGTTTATATAGTCCTTTCTACTCTAAACCATTCTCTCAACAAATCCTTTCTAAGCAGTGACTTAATTATATATTGTCATGTATAAAACCCATTCTGTAGATTAAAAGTGTTGTAATGGGGGGGGGGGGGACATGATTTAGATCTAGGTTATAATCTCAGGTGCCCCAAAGGCCAGGTAGAGAGCATAAATCAATCAAATCTATCTGGGTGCAAGATAATGGGACTCTTGTAAACTGGCTAGTGTAAAGCTAGCATAACAGCATTCAAGACAAATACTTTTAAAAACCTTTTGACAAAACTAAATAAGGTTGCAGGCTACAAGTTTAGACCCCTGATTTAGTAGTTGATCTTTAGATCCATAAAATAAAATATAAGCACACTAGTTTTTTAAAGTTACCTTCTCTATATATTCATTTCCCACGTAACCTGACCTGTGACGATAAGAAGTTCACTGTCTAGTTAGCTAGAAAGATAGGTGTAAAGATTAAGTGGTGTAGTAAAGGACCTTAATAGAGGTTTGAAAACATATGAAGGAGCAATTAATTCTATCTTATGTTAGAAATATGGAGATGTAATCAGCTAATGCTTTTTAGAGGTGGATGACATTTAAATTGAGCTTTGAAGGATTACTTCTCTAGGATAATTAGCATTCAGTTTTTATTTTACGTACTCGCCACCTATTAAAATTGTACTTATTTGAAAAAACATCATGTTGTTTATTTCATTTTATCTTAATGATTTCCCCCCCCAGATTTTGTGTACAAATACCTTGGAAAAGATGGCTGATATTAGCCTCAAGGAAGTAACCTTAATAGTAGGTGTGATTACTGCCTGCTATTGGAACAGCCTCTTTTGTGGTTTTGTTTTTGATGATGTTTCAGCAATACTGGATAATAAAGACCTACATCCATCTACACCTTTAAAAACTTTATTTCAGAATGACTTCTGGGGAACCCCTATGTCTGAGGTAAGTAATTACATATATATTACTTATAAGAATCTCAGATTTTAAAATACTCTGGTAATTTATTACTATTTCTTTCTTTATCAATGTTGTTATCATAGCAATTTGGATCCCCCACACCCCAAATTTTCTGAGACATGACATGTTTATAAAAAAATGGATAGAAAGTTGAAGATGTGATTATCTTTTTTAAAGCCATGTTTGTTTCTTTCTTTAGTTATGTATCTTGGCCTTATCTTTTAAAAAATAATATATGTGTGTAAAAGCAAATGTGTTAGCAGAACAATAGGTGTAATATAAGTCTGTTTCTTGCTCACTGACTTTTTTTTCCCTCTTGTGAGTGAAGCAAAAAAATTGACTACTTGTGATATATATATAGCTATTTAAAAATGCATGTAACTTCAATATAAATTAGACCTGAAAGGTAAAAATGGTAAGAACACATACTGCCAATTTTACTGCAGAAAAAAAAAAAATTTATTAAAAAGTTTAAATATGTCATCTCTCTTATCTAATAGTTATTTTGATATTGAGAACCCAAAAGTTTAGTTCATTTTTATGAGGGTATTTTTACTTTGCCAGAAATTTTATTTTAAAGGTCAGTGTTAAATTGGTATTAAATTCTTGTCAGTTTGGGATCATATACATTGGATTCTATTATATAGTAGCTGTGTGAAATAGGTGGGAATACAGTTTTTAGATGGCAGGTCACTTTCCTAATCTATAAAACAATACCTTGAGGATAAATAAATGAATTCATATATCTACAGTTCCTGACACATGGTTATTGAAACATAATATATAACATTCTGTTATAGTTTGTCAGTCGTCATTCATGGCCTATTTCCACATTCTCTAAATTTGGAACCTTCACAAGCATGGGGATGGAATCTTTCATTTCCCTAGTCACGAGTATATAATAAATATTTTTTCTTATTAAATATGCAGACTCTAGGCCTGGCCAGGTTGCTCAATTGGTTGGTGCATCGTCCCATATACCAAAAAGGTTGTGGGTTCGTTCGATATCCAGTCCCCAGTCGGGATATGTATAAGAGGCATCCAATCGATGATTCATTCTCCCATTGTCCCCCCCCCCCCCCAAAAAAAATCAATAAAACATATCCTCGGGTGAGGATTAAAAAATAAATAAGCTATCTGTTATCTTTGTATTATTCTTGGGGATTTCATTACTTTATTTTTATTCCTCAGCCAAATGTAGATACTTTCAATAGCAAGTACAGTGATTCCTTTATATAACTGGTAGAACCAAGATACTTTAGTAATCAATGATTGTTTTTTCTTTTTAGGAGAGAAGCCACAAGTCTTACCGTCCCTTAACAGTACTGACATTTCGCCTAAATTATCTGTTTAGTGAACTGAAACCAATGTCATATCATCTCCTAAATATGATTTTACATGCTGTGGTCACTGTAATATTTCTTAAAGTCTGCAGACTTTTTCTGGAAAACAGAAGTAGTGTGATTGCTTCTTTACTTTTTGCGGTACACCCAGTACACACAGAAGCAGTAAGTAAAACTTACTTGAAATGATGTTTATTTCATTATTTTTTTACAAAGCCTCTGGTTATACGGTATATATTTTTAAAAATAATATTTAACCATGACTTTATTGTAGATTCTTAAATTACTCTAATAATTCTTAACTCCCCAGTGCACAGAATCTAACTTTACTACTACACAAAATTTTAAAATTTAAAAGTTTCTGAAACATAATAAACATTTATTATTCAAGAATATAAGATTTAATCGCTCAACTTTAGTAATGTAACATATAATTGAATATAGTTTTATTCTTTGCTAAATTTTTTATGAATGTAATTTTAAAATATGTTTTAATTTGGCATTGTTTTCAAAGGACAGAAAATAGTAAGGCAAATTTAAGTAAAGGATGAAAATATATTAAAATACATGCAAACATGAACAGACATCATAACAAATGATTATATTCAGTAGTTTCATTTTGTCTGTTGCCATGTATTTCAAAATTGTGTACAGGGCTGTTCTCCATCAGCCCCTACCTACTAAGACATACTTCTAACTATAACTGTTTTTCTATTGTTATTAACCTTGAAACTCCAGAATTGCTTCTTAGCAGAGCAAAGAGGACTGTTTTGTTTTGATTCTAAGAAAAAATCATATGTTTAAATTCTGTTTCTGTGTTGGAGGGGAGTTGTATCTCCCACTATCTTGAACCTTTTGGTGTCTAGCATTTTTCAAAACATTTAAAAAATGATAGGTTGTTTTAAATTTTGCAGTGAGTTCACAATACTTTAAAGGGTGAGGCTTGGTGTTTAATACTTAAATTTTTAGAATTTAAAGGGACTTTAAAGTTTATTGTCTTTTTAAACTTTGATTTGCCAGCTTATTATGAGATATAACTTATTGAATTTATGATACTTTGTATTTTAAGAACACTTGTATTTTAAGAAAATATTTAAGAAGTACTTAGTTTTTTCTCTTTTTTTAGATTAAGAACTATACTAAATATTGTACTATAATTATATAAGATGTTACCATTGGGGGTAGCTGGGTAAAGGGTACATGGGCTCTCTACTAGTTTTGTAACTTTCTGTATGTCTACAATTATTTCAAAATAGTATTACTAATAAAAGAACTTTAAAGAGTTACTGATAAATTTACTTTTGTGGAAATACACAAATTCACCACATGAGGGCACTCAAAGAATGTCTAAGAAAGAAATGTGCACTTGAAAAGTTACGGCAATTTAGTTTCTCATTAAGTGCTGTTGCTATTATACAGCTAAATTTTCAAGATGATCTTCATTAATATGAACCCCCTTTTCCCTTTCTAGGTAACGGGTGTTGTAGGAAGAGCAGAACTTTTGTCATCTATCTTTTTTCTAGCTGCATTTTTGTCATATACCAAATCGAAAGGACCGAATAATTCCATAGGTAAATATCTTAACATTTAATTTTGTCCTATAGCTGTAAAATTTGATCTAGTCATTTTTATCTGCTTTAGTTCTGCTTATAGAGCATATGCCATACTTGTGGTTTATCATTATATATTGTACTACCTTAGCATGTATAGACATATGAAAGTATGCAACATTGTTAATATTAAAGTTTCTTGATGTAGTTTATATTTTATCATGACAGATTCTATATGATCTAATTTTTTAAAAATTATTGTAGCATATAGGAGTTTTAGGGTCATTTTTAGTTCCATCTGCTGTTACCTATAAATGATATAAGTATCAATATTTAAGTTGTCTTTCTGTAAATAAATAACACCTCTGATGGCTGTAAATTATATTATTAGGCAAAGTTAAAAGCCTATTAGAGTATAACTTATTATGTGTTGATCATAGTTCAGCTATTTATTGAGTCCCTACCCCTGGAAAATGTTTTGTATACGTTAGCTCATTAGTGCGGATGATGCCTGGCATTAAAAATGATTTTTTACAAGTGTGGATATAGTGGGCATGAAAAGGCCTCACATAATGGCCTTCACCTGATTTTGATTGATCTTAAAGTTCAACTCTTATGAGTTTTTTTCCGTACCTTCTTGGAGAATTTCCTCACCATACACCCAAGGGACCTATGATAAGAAGCCTAATTTTGTGTGTATGGAAACTAAAACGTCAAAGGTTCAAAAAATAAGTGACTTAGTGGAACAGCTTTAGTGTCTTCTCAGATTTGCGTTATAAACAGGTGTGCCTCTTGCTGCTATGCACAATACCTTCTTAAAACAGCTTGAGAGGCAGCATAGCATGGAGATTAAGAGCATGGACTGCAGAGTCTGGTTTCACATTCCAGATCCACCATTTACTAGTTCCATTTACTTCTTTGGGCAAATTACTTACCTCTTTGTGCTTTAGTTTCTTTATCTATAAAATGTAGATAATAACCTTTCCTACTGATTTTGAGGGTTAGATTGATGCCTGGGAGGCCAAGGGAGGCCTCAACCCAATAGCGATGTCCAGTATCTTCTCACGGCCCAAGAAAGGATTTAAGAGTGTGACAGAAAGATTTAGCAAAGCACAGATTTATTAAAGTGATGGTACCCACTCAAGTGAAAGCAGGCAACCTCGGAGAACAAGTCTGGGTGGAAGGTATTTATTAAATGTGGGCAAGTGGGGATAGGGTGGTCCCTGGTTTCTGGTGCTGATGGGGTGACTGCCGAAGCAGCTCATCTTCTTCCCTCTTCATCTTCCCTCTTCTCCAGGTAGCAATTTCTTTTTCTGTCCTCCTGAAACTGTCATGCAATTCAGGGGGCCGGGGGTGGGGCGGGTTCCCAAAACCATAATGCAAATTTATTATAAAGATATTATAATGGCCCTGTTGGTCACTTTTAGGTCTGTAGGCTGCTGAATTTGGGTAAGACCAGTTTTGTTTGTCTTAACTACAGTAAATTGAGGAGAGGGAAGCGCGGTAACAGGTGGTCAGTGAAGGTTACATCTGTGATGTTCCAGCTAAGACAGAAAAGGGGAGAGGTTGAGCTCAAGGCCTTTGTTCCCTATTCTAACTTTCCTGCCTCAAGACGAGTTAAACACATAAGGCATTTGGAGCAGTACATGGCTCATAATAAGCATATACCTACCTTCCCTGTTGGCCGTTCATGCAGTGAAAGGTAGTTCAGTAACTAACAATTTCCTGAGTAAGGATGAACGATAAACTTAGAAAACACTGTGCTCTGTAAGGCCGTGATCAGACTCCTGCCTCGCTAACCACCTCCTGCCATCTTTTGCGCTAGCTAGCTCCACTGCAGCCAGATGGACCGCTCCCTTCCTCACACAGGCGAAGCTCCTGCTGTACTTGCTAGTCCCTCTTTTTTGAATTTGCTTCCTGTAGCTGTCTCATTTATCTTCTTTATGTCATTGGGCCTCAGCTCAGCTGTTCCCTCCTGAGGAGCCCTCTCCTGCTCTAACTGGAATGGCCTCTCGCTTTAGGTTTTGTATTTTTTATCCTCACCCGAGGGTGTTTTCTTTTTCCCTTGTGAGAGGGACACATCAGCTGGCTGCCTTCCACACATGCCCCATGCGGCTGGGGTGGAACCTGCAACCCAGGTGTGTGCCTTGACAGCAGTCACACCCACACCCCCTGTGCCCAGGCTGGCGCTAACCATGGAGCTACACTGGCCGGGGCATGTGCCCTGATGGCTTTGACCCGGTGACTTCTGGGTGCACCAGTGGGTGTTCAACCGCTGAGCCACACCATCCAGGCTAAATGTATTATATTTTACATTCTAATTGAAAAGTTGCTAAACCCTGCTTTGGACCTCTGTCTGTGCTTTTAACCCCTGTGATACTTCTTACTCCGTGTTCCATAATTTTACACTTGAGACTACAGAATTGTGTCTGTTCTATCTAATGTATGTTTTCCTATGCAAAGATTTTTATTTTATAATTATTGAGTCACTTTAATTTCTAAGTTATTTACACCCCATACCCTTTTTATAAGCATGATCCATCCCAGGGCCTTTGCACTTGCTTTTCCATTACTTTAAAGTTCTGCTCAATTGTCATCAGTAGCACCACTTATCTTCCCCACTCCTTTTTATTTCCCTTCACCTACTTTTCTCTATAACACTCTGGTCAGCATTTTACAAAATATATCTTTACTTGTTTATTTGATTGTTGTCACACTCCCTTACAAAATGTACTAGATACTTAAAATAACTATTTGAATGCATGATGGCTGAAAGTGTGTATCTCTACACATTTGATACTTATACTTTTTCTCTCTCTCTCTTCCTTTTATTGTGTCGTTAACTTATTTGGCAGAGGTACTTGTTTTGGACAGAATCATATATGGTAATTTTGGCCACAGATATCTGATTATAAAATTCAAAGTATATCTGTTCATACAGCAATTTAGTCACCAAAGGCTAAAGAACTGAAGTGACTGGTTTCAGTAAAGCTTTTGCCTTTGTTAGAGCTATTAGTTGCTGAGATCTAATCCAACATTATAGAAGGCAACTGTTTGCTTTCTCTTCCTTGAAGTGGAAATACAAATTAGTAAAAAGCTCTGAATTTAATTAGAAGAACCAAGTTAAAGTCATTGACTCCTATTGTGCATCACTTTTAAAAACCTCCAAAATTCACCCAGCCAGTGTGGCTCACCAGTTGAGCATCAACCTATGATCCAGGCGATCCCAGTTCCTTTCCAGGTCAGGGCACATGGCCAGGTTGCACGCTCGATCCCCAGTAGGAGGAATGCAGGAGGCAGCCGATCAATGGCTCTCTCATCATTGATGTTTCTATCTCTCTCTCCCTCTCCCTTCCTCTCTCTGAAATCAACAAAGACATATTTAAAAGAAAACAAAAACCTCCAAAGTTCTTTCCTCAGCTTAAAAAATGGGTACAATTACATATGCCCTCTTACACCATAGCATGATTTTTCAGACTCAGTAAAATAATATATGCTAAACTGGTCTTATAAAGTGTTTAATATATTTTTAAAATATCTGTTTTCAAGGCCATAATTTTCCACTAATTTTCAGTATATGCATATGCACCCAGTCATATTATTCTCTATGTCATCCCCTCCCGTACTCCTTTATTCAGACATACCCCTTTCCCAATTTTTCCACCTCTTCCATATTTTTCACAGTGCAAATTTAGGTTCAACTTGTTTTGTAGATAATCATCTACTGGGGTTTTTTCCTCTGTGAATTTCTTGTTGAATTTAGCATGATATTTCAGCCCTTGGTATAATCTGTTTATCAATATTGACGGTTTTGACCTAACTAGAATCTGACAGTTTTTTCAAGGAAAGAATACTACTATACTGAGTATCCCCAACAGTGTTTTGGGTTGTTGTTTTTTTAAGTTGTTTTTGCTTTCAGTAATTTTCATCTATATAATATACTTTAAAATTAAAAACAATTTCAAAAATAGGTGAGTTTCTATATTAAGCCCAATGTCAAAAGAAACTATATTAGATACATGAATTGTGTTCTTATTTCCTCCTGGTTATTATTTGAGTTTTTTATTTTTTTTTTTTTTAAATCCTCACCCAAGGATATATTTCCCCATTGCTTTTCAGAGAGAGTGGTAGGGAGGGAAGGGATTGGGGGGGGGGGGGCGGAGGAGAGAGAGAAATGATGTGAGAGAAACACATGGATTGGTTCCTTTCCCCATGCACCCTGACCGGAGCCAGGGATCCAGCCTGCAACCTAGGTAAATGCCCATGAACGGAATCAAACCCAAGACCCTTCAGTCCAAGGGCTGACACTCTAACCACTAAGTCAAACTGGCTAGGGCTATATGAATTTTTTTGTTTTGATTAGTATTTTTTTTAATCTATCTTTATTGTTGAAAGTATTACAGATGTCCCACTTATTTCTTCCCCGTCAATCCCCTCAATCCCGCATCCTCCCCCCCGCCCCCGGCCATCACCACACTATTGTCTGTGTCCATGGGTTATGCATATATGCATATAAGTTCTTTGATTAACCTCTCCCCACCCACTCCCCCACCCCCACCTTCCCACTGAGATTCATCAGTCTGTTCCATGCTTCTGTGTCTCTGGACATAGATCCTCTGTTTTGATCCTCAGTGTATTTTGTTTATTAGATTCCACATATGACTGAGATCATGCAAAACTGAATCAGGAAGAATCAGAAAACCTGAATAGTCTAATAACAACTGATGAAATCGAAGCACTAAATAAAAAAATCCCAGCAAACAAAAGCCCTGGTCCAGACAGCTTCATGGAGCTTTCTAATTCTTTAAGTTGTAGGGTTAGATAGCTTACTAAAAATTTTTCTTGCTTTTTGAGGTAGGCCTGTAGTGCTATGAACTTCGCTCTTAAGACTGCTCTCACTGTGTCCCATAGATTTAGGGTTGTTGTGTGTTCATTTTCATTTGTTTCCAGGAAGTTTTTTATTTCTTTCTTGATATTATTGGTAACCCATTCATTGTTTAATAACATGCTATTTAGCCTCCATGTGTTTGAATGTTTTTGATTGTTTTTACTGTAGTTGATTTCTAATTTCATACCATTGTGATCTGAGATGCTTGATATGATTTCATTCTTCTTGAACTTGTAGAGACTTGTTTTGTGTCCTAAGATGTAGTCTGTCTTTGAGAATGACCCATGTGCACTTGAGAGGAATGTATATTCTGCACCTTTGGGGTGAAATATTCTGTAAATGTTAATTAAATGCCATTTAGAGTCACTGTTTCTGTGTTGACCTTTTGTCTGGAAGATCTATCCAGTGAAGTCAGTGGGGTGTTCAAGTCCACGACTATGACTGTACTGTTGCTCTCTCCCTTAAAGCCCTTAAGGTTATTATTGATAGGTCCTTATTTCTTGCCATTTTAATTCTTTATGCCTATGTTTCTCTCTCTGTTTCTTATTATTACAGCAATCCCTTTAACGTTTCTTGCAATACTTCTATTTCTCCTTCTAATTACAGCAGTCTAACATTTCTTGCAATGCTGGTTTGGTGGTGGTGAACTCCTTTAGCCTTTTTTTGTCTGAGAAGCTCTTTATTTCACAATCTAATTTGAATGATAGCCATCCTGGATAGAGTATTCTTGGTTTCAGATCCTTGTTTTGCATTACCTTGACTACTTCATGCCGTTCCTTTCTGGCCTGTAGAGTTTCTGATGAGAAGTCAGCTGACAACCTTCTGGGAGCTCCTTTGTAGGTAACAGATTGCTTTTCTCTAGCTGCCTTTAAGAGTCTCTCTTTGTCTTGAATTTTTGGCATTTTAATTATGATGTGTCTGGGTGTGGGCCTCTTTGGATTCTTCTTGCTTGGGAGTCTGTCTTCTGAAGTTGTGTGACTTTTTCCTTGACCAGGTTAGGGAAGTTTTCTGCCATTATTTCTTCAAACAGGTTCTCTAACTTTTGCTTACTTTTGACCTCTTTTGGTAGTCCTGTGATGTGAATATTGTTATGTTTTATGCTATCCCACAGCTTCCTTAGACTATCCTTCTGTTTTTTAATTGCTTTTTCTCTTTGGATCTCTGATTGAATGATTTTTTTCTACCCTGTCTTCTAATTCACTGATCCAATGCTCAGATTCCTCTAATCTGCTGTTTATTTATTTCATTGTGTTCTTTATTTCTGCTATTTCATTCTTCACTTCTGACTGGTCATCTTTCATAGTTTCCATACCTTTTTTCATGCTGTTCAGCATCCTTACAATCAGTATTCTGAATTCTGTGTCTGATAGATTGCTTATCTCTACTTCATTTAGCTCTTTTTCTGGAGACTGCTCTTGTTCTTTTATTTGGGGCTTGTTTTTTTGTCTCCCCATTTTGGCTGCCTGTTTGGGTTTGTTTCTATGTATTAGGTAGACCTGCTAGGACTCTTAAGTGTTTTTGGAAGGTCTCTGGTGCAGGCCAATGTCAGCCACTGTTTGTGAACTGGCCTTGAGTACCCTGTTTAGAGCTATCAACAACCTACAGTTTGAGGTCCCCTCTTTTGGGGCTGGGTGCGTTTAGACACAGCCAAGATGCACACCAAATTCTATTTTTCCAGGGCCAGGGTCCAGAAGCAGATCAGGCAAAGACTCAAAGAACTCAGAGGTCTGCCTCTGCCTGCAGGATGATTAAGCTGATTCTCTTAATGATCCTCAGGCTGTAGAACCTCCACAGGGTGGGGCAGCTGATTGTTATCAGTCTTTTAATGAGCCTCAGGCTTTAGAAACTCCAAAGGCTAGGGCCAGAGGTTTTCCAGCAGAGTGGGGCAGTTGCTTCCACCTCAGGCAAAAGCTGCTAGAAGGTAAATGTCCGACTGTGAAAGATGTCCTCTGGTGCGTAGGGAATGACTCAGCACAGAAATCCAGAAGGATGCCCTCAGAGCTCTTTCTCCAGAGTCCACAACCCTAGATTCTCCTCATATAGCTACAGTCCACTCTGCCCTCCCTCTGCTGGAGCCCAGGGTGAGTGGCTGCACATGAAACTTTGTGTGTTGGCTCTTTAAGAAGGTGCCTGAATCTCCAGCCGTCTGCCTGGCAAACAGAAACCTGGCTGCTTTTCACAGCCAGATGTTTAGTGGGCACCTTTCTCAGATCTGGTGTTCTTGACTGGGAAGTCTAGCCTGGGGTTTAGCCTCCAGAGTCCTCAGTGGGAACCCTCCCACAGCTGAGATATCTATCTAGACCTTCAGCTGCTGCCTGTGGGAGGCCAGCCAGCCCTCTCAAGCCTCTGCACTTTCTACCAGTCTCCATTCTTCCTCCTTGGTCATGAGAGTGCTCTCTAGCTCGTCTTCAGTTGCAGTTGATTATTTAGGATGGTTTTTCTATACTTTATTTGTAATTCCAGTTTGGTCCCAGGAGAGTGTGTAGCTTCCACTCAGTCCACCACCATCTTTAATCTCCTTGATTAGTATTTTTAATGAATAAAAAATGAGGTCATACATCGTACTATCATTTTTTTTTAAACTGGAAAAAAAAATGGAGGTTGTATTTTCCAGTAAGAAAACTGAAGCTCAGAACAGTTGCCCAATGTCACAAAGCAAGTTAATAGTAGATTCAGAATTACTCTAATAAGTCATTGTTCTTTAATTAAATTACTACTAAAGTAGACATTTACTTAAAGTTGATGATGTAGATTTTTCATTTAAATAGAGCTTGTGAATATTTTATTGTAAATTTTTAAAAGAATGGTATTGATTTATATTCTTATTATTAACCTGTTTCAGTTTTTCTAGTCTTTCTTAGTAAAAATGGTACTCTACTTTGCCTAGTAGTTTTTAGTGTCAGGTTTTTAATAAGTGAAGTATATTGATATCCGTGTGTTAATTTCAGGTATTTGCCTTTATCTCAAATTGATAGTTCATTAATTATGACTCTCAAGCTTATAAGTTTCTCATCTCCAAATTGGCCGCCCTACATTTGGTTGAAAAGTTAGTATTTGGTTGGATAATCTTTATCTCCACAAAAAATTGTTAATTTAAATTAGACATCTTGATGTTTTATTTTGAATATGCAAAGCATAACTTACTCATACATTTTAAAATATAAGTGTGGGAAGTGGCACAAATGTGAATATAGAATCACAAGTAAAATTTTTCAGTAATATATAATAGTTATCTAACTTAAAATATCCTTTTGTGATATAAAATTATTTTGTGTAGTTCTATATTTTTCTTTTCTTAAATTGCAGTGTGGACTCCAATTGCATTGACAGTGTTTTTAGTGGCTGTTGCAACATTGTGTAAAGAACAAGGAATAACAGTTGTGGGAATTTGCTGTGTGTATGAAGTATTTATTGCCCAGGGGGTAAGGAGAAATATAAATTTTTTTTGATGCTCTCTTTTATCCTATTTGAATCTGATTATAATAAATTTAATTTCTAAATGTATGATGTAAATAAGTCCGTTTACCAATAATATCAAAATTTTGCAAGGAACAAGCATGTTTTCCCTCATACTACTGAAAATTACTCAACATTTTATAACACCTTGAGCTTTTTAAAGGCTGCTTTTTAAGTTTCAGTACTGGAATTGTTAGGCAATTTGGAATACTTTACAATATAATTAATTATTGGATAAGATTATTGGGCTCCATTTTATTCATTATCAGTTCCACAAATTGTTCCATATTGATTTTATAATTATAGTCAGTTTCTATCTAATCTTGTTTTTAGACAGTACTACATTGTCGAAAACATTGTAGCATATGTTACTTATTTAAAATATTTTTCTTCTTTTCCAGTATACTTTGCCTTCATTATGTACTACTGCTGGACAGTTTCTCCGTGGAAAGGGTAGTTTTCCGTTTTCTGTGCTGCAGACATTGATAAAACTCATCGTTTTGATGTTCAGTACACTATTACTTGTTGTGATTAGAGTCCAGGTTATTCAGTCGCAACTCCCAGTGTTCACCAGGTATGAATTTCTGTGTTTTTGTTACTGTTTGTTTTTACATCCTTTTTAAATTAACTGTGGATTTTAAGTGATTGTAAATATTTTAGAAAGTCTTTAGTTTACATTGAGGTTTTTAACAGCTTTATTGAGTTATAATTAATATTTTTTTAAAACATGCATATATTTAAAATGTACAAATTAATAAATTTTGAGATACGTATACACTGGTGAAACCAGCACAGTCAAGATATAATTACCCTCACATTGGTTAGGTGTTAAGTCTTCTATATCCTTGATGATTTTTCCTATTTGTTCTATTAATTATTGAGAGGATGTTGAAATCTCAGACTATAATTATAGGTTTTTCTGTTTTTCCTGTCAGTTGAATCTCTTTTTTGCTTTTGTGTTTTAAAACTATCAATAAGTGCATAAACATTTTGGGTTGTAATTTCCTCTTGCCCTTTATTATTATTAAATGAGCTTTATCCCAAGTAATAGTCTTTACTCAGAAATTTACATTGTCTTATATTAATATAGCCACACAAGCCATATTAATATAGTTAGTGTTAACACACTTAACTTTTTCCAGCCTATTACTTTTTGTCCATCTATAGCTTTATATTTAAAGTGGATTTTCTCTTTTTGTTTGGTCAGATTATCAGTCTTTTAAATGGAGTGTTTCAGTTATTTACATTTAATATGATATGACGTAGTTTGATGTAAATGTAACTTCTTGTTCATTGGTTTTTTGGGTCTCATCTCTTTGTTTCCCTTTTTCTCTGTCTTCTTTTGTATTAGTGTTTTTTAATTCCATTTTTATCTCCTTGTTGGCTTGTTTGCTATAAATTTTTGCTATTTTTTTGTTTACTTTTTAGTGATTGCTTTAGCACAGCAATTTTCAACCTTTTTCATCTCATGGCACACATAAACTAATTACTAAAATTTTGCAGCACACCAAAAATATATTTTTTGCCTACTTGACAAAAAAAAAAAAAGGTACAATTTTGATTCATTCACACAGGATGGCTATTGTTATGTTGGCTGTTGTCATTTTTTTATTTGACAATCTAAGAGAAAAAAGGTCAGTGCCCCTGACTAAATAGTCAGCTATTGCATGTTTTAAAAATTTTTGCAGCACACTGGTTAAAAATCACTGCTTTAGGCTTTTTGTATATAGACACCCTTTGCTTGTCACAGTTTATCTTCAAGGGCTATTATAATTGCAAGTATATATATTATAAATGTCAGTGTATATAGTATAAACATATAAGTAAATTCTTATGTAAATATATAAAATTGTTGTGAATAAGAATTTAGCCTTTGTGTTATTTGCATACATTTTCCTTGCATATACCTTGTACATCCCACAATACATTGTTATTTTCTGCTTTAAACAATTATCTTTGGAAGAAATTTAAATTGTTTTTAAAAGTCTATTATATTAAAGCATAGATAAACAATTTCTGGTATTCTTCATTTTTTTATTAAATCGAGATTTTCATCTGGTACCATTTTTCCTTGTGACTGAAGGACTTTAACATTTCTTTACATGTAGGTCTGCTGGTGATAAATTCCTTTAGCTTCTGTATATAAAAATATTTATTTTATTTTGCCTTTTTTTTTTTTTTTTTTTTTAAGTGTAATCCTTCATTGTAGAATCCTACATTGACTGTTCTTCATTCAGTAATCTAAAAATGTTACTGTGCTACTTCCTGGCTTGCATTGTTTTCCACGGCAAATCTTCTGTCATCCTTATCTTTATGCTTCTGCATGTAGTGTGTCTTTTTTTTCTAGGCTGCTTTTTGTATTTTCTCGTTATCATTGTTTCTCTTTATTTTTTTGAGACAAGTGATATATATCATTGTATTAGTTTTATGTATACAACATAATGGTTTGATATAGAGAGAGGGGAATGATTACCATAATAAGTTTAGTTAGCATCCGTCACTATACATATTTACACAAAAAAATTTTTCTTGTGGAAAAATTTTAAGATCTACTCTCTTAGTAACTTTCAAATATGTAATAAACTCACTGTATGGTGTTTTTAACTATAGTCACCAGGCTGTAAATTATATCCCCAGGGCTACTCAATTTATAACTGGAAGTTTGGGAGGTGATCCAAAGGTACAAACTGTTTCTCTAATCTTCATATTTTTTTGTGCTTAGGTTAATTGAACTTTCATGTATCATTTCTTGGTCAGTTTAGATTAAATAATTTTCCTCCTCATGGATTACACTTTCCTATTTCACCTGCCTGGTAATTTTTTAATAGGTGCATATGTGAGTTTTACCTTAATGTATTCCTATAGATAGTTTAGACTTTGTTCTGGGATATATTTATATGTATAAAAAGTTTCATCTTCTAGTCCTACCTTTTTAAGCTTTGTTTTGTGAGATCACAGTAGCATTTTGATTAGGGCTAATATTGCTCCACTTCTGACACAAGACCCTTCTGACTACCCATTGAACTGTGAATTGTGAAGATTTCCACTCTGGCTGCTGAGGAACTATTCCAGCTCTGTATTATATTTGGGAATTTTTCTCTGATTCTTTCAGGAGGTACTTTCCTACTTGTATTAGTTTTCCTATAGCTGCTATAACAAATTACCAGAAATTGGGTTGCTTAAAGCATCAGAAATTTATTCTCACCGTGCTGGAGGCCAGATGTCCAAAATCAGGGTGTCAGGCACAGCTGTTGCCATCTGAAGGCTCTGAGGAAGAATCTGTTCCCTGCCTCTTTGCAAGCTGCCGGTGGTTGCTGGCAGTCTTTGTCATTCCCTGGTGTGTTGCTGCATCGCTTCAGTCCTCTTCACCTTTGTCTGACCTTCTTCCCTGTGTGTTTCTCTGTATTCTCTCCACTTTGTATAACAATAGTAGTCACTGGATTTATCACCCAGCCTAACCCAGTAGGACCTCATCTTAACTAAAGACCCTATTTCCAAATAAGGTCCCATTCCTGGGTGCTAGGTAGACAGTGAATTTTGGGGAGACATGATTCAACCCGCTACACTGACCTTGAGTATTTCCTTACATAATATGCTGATTAGTTTTCATCAGTACTGAAAACTGGAGTGACTCTAAGGATCTCCTGAGTTTTCTTTCTCAAATTTCTTCTTGATGATATTCTCACTAACTCTGGATCCCAGGACTCTGCCTGGATTCTCCCTCACAGCTCCACAACTAAAAACTCTAAGTACTAAACTTTCCAGCTAGGGCTATTTTTCTTCTCCAAGGTATTACTGTCCTCCTTTGCTTGATGGTCAATGTGTTAAAAAAAAAAAAAAAAGCTTTTTGGATTTTGTCCAGTTTTTCAGTTTTTTAAGGCTAGAAGCAAAAGTTACACTGAATGTTAATAGCCTACATATCATTTTTTACTGTTGTAACATTTAGCATTTTTTCCATTTCACCTTACTTGGCTAAAATTTAAATGAAATTTTAACTAGTTCCCTGTTAAATTTTATTTAAGTTACTGACATTATAAGCAAGAACTTTTTTTTTTTTAAACAAAAGACCAAAATGTTGTTCATGTTGCTGTCCATAATAGTGCATTGCTGGTTAGAATGTTACTCAGGTAATTCTCTTATGTCCAGGACTATCTTTGCAATATTTTTGCAAGTAATTATCCTTCTCAATAGTATTTTTTCATTAAAGAATAATTACTTTTTAACTTCTTGAATATTTACCTTCAGATCTAGCCATGCTTAACTGAACAACTCATTTAAGTATTAAAGTATGAGAAAGAGATTGAATTGTAGATATACACCTTTTCTTTTTTACCCCTTAGTTTCAGTGTTTTTATTCTGTTTACCATTTCTTTTAGAAAATTTGGTATCTCATTTCTAATTCTATACTGTGAAAATGTCTGAATGTATTTGTTTTGTGTATGTATGTGTGGATGGGTGTTTGGGGTATGTTACATATAAATATATATTTGTGTGTGTGTATATAAATCTTACTCTGTTATATTACCCTATGAAGTTGATTATAATATGATTTAATTTGCTTTGACATGCTATCTTTCTCTGCAGTTCATTTATTAAATCAGCTATTCTAAATAAATTATTAATTATAATAAATGAACTCTGAATAGTGGATTAAAGGAGAAAACACAGCTTTGTGTTCAGTTCTGTTGGTTATTTTGGGAATTTAAGCCCTGATTCTCAAGATTTATTATTTTTCATAATGTAGATATTTAAATACAAAAAATTTTTTATGACATTATTTGTTTAAATAGTATCTACTTTTCTCAATCATTTGATATTTTTAAGAAGACCGAGTAAAACAAATGGTAGAGGTTGATTTTTCACTGATTTAGTCATTTTAAAATGAGAAGTTGATTTTTTATAGGACTACAGATATTAATTTAGCCAATAAAATTTAGAACATAGCATAAAGAAATAAAAGTGAAGTTATTCTTTTGAAATGCACTTTTAAAAAATGATTTGACTTAGTTTTCAGGAAATAGATTAACTTAATGAAATGTACATTAAATATATCATGGCCTGGGGAATATAAACTAGTATTTAAGTTTATATGAATATTTAATAGGAGAAAAAAGTAGAACACAAAATGTTACATAGCCCTATATAGTTAGTACCCTGTGCTGGAAATTTGGTTTTTAGCTCCCTAAAAGCAAACAAACAGGAAAAGCTCATAAGTGATATAGTTTCCTCTTTCTGTGACAAGAGAAAAACAGTAACTTTTTCTAGGAACATAATTTTTATTAGCATTTAGTGCTGAAAGAAACTTCTCGGAAGCGTTCATACATCACATGCAATAATGAATCTTACCCAACTTATTACTTTTAATCAGAAGGTCATAATTTAATGAAAGCACTTCTGCAGTGTCATAATATTATAGTATGCATTTCTGATTTATTCTAATAAAAAAAAAACTAGAAATAGATAACCTGCTGCCCTTCAATCAGTTCTTCATAACTAGACACTCTTCTCAACTAGATATTCTATAAGGATTAGACACTTTAGCCTGGCCGGGCGTGGCTCAATGGTTAAGCGTCAACCTAAGATCCAGGCGATCAGGGTTCGATTCCCGGTCAGGGCACATGCCCAGGTTGCGGGCTGGGCAGCCAATCAGTGACTCTCTCATCATTGATGTTTCTATCTCTCTCTCTCCCTCTCCTTTCCTCTCTCTAAAATCAATAAAGATATATTTTTTTTAAAAAAAGATTAGTCACTTTAAATTCTGGCAGGAATCTGAGGTATTACATATAAAGCATTGCTTTTATTATTATTTAGTATTTTAGTTATATGTTAATTTTATGTTTAGAAAGTGTTTTAGTTTAAATAACTTTTTTTTCATTCTTTATGTACAGGTTTGATAACCCAGCTGCTGTGAGCCCAACTCCTACAAGGCAGCTAACTTTTAACTATCTCCTTCCTGTGAATGCTTGGCTTCTATTAAATCCTTCAGAGCTCTGCTGTGATTGGACCATGGGAACAATACCACTTATAGAGTCATTTCTAGATATTCGAAATGTTGCCACATTTACTTTCTTTTGTTTTTTGGGGGCTTTGGGAGTATTCAGTCTCAGATACCCCGGTGGTTCCTCCAAAGCTGTTTTAATGGTAAGGAACTTGCTTAATTGTTTAGATGATATTACATTCCATTGATTAATTCATCAGATCATCTTTTTAGAAACAGAATCTTTGTTTAACATCATTCTAATTTGTGAACTTATTTTAGGTTATCCTAAAATTATATATCAGAATTTGATATGCAGGCATAATTTTACATATATTCAGCATGTAAAACAAAAAATAATTATTAATTTTCCTAATTTGGTAGGAACTTTGAAATCATGAGGCATCTCTTTTGGCATCATTTTTTTATATTTTTTACCTTTTTACCCAACTATATTATACACCTTTTGAAGAAATGGATCATATTATATATTTCTTTGTGTTTTTTTGACACAGAGAAGAGTGTCATCTAAGATGTGCAGCTAGAAATATATAGCTCTTTAATTCTCATTAGCAAGATTATCATTACTCCCTAAGGCATTTCTTACTCTGTTCAGAGAACTCTAATTGAAAATCTTCTTGTTGTTTTTCTGAAGTCCATTTCTTTGTAAATTTCTTACTCTACCCTCACTTCTAACTCATGATAGTTTTCATGCCCTTCTTTTAAATTATTGAAGACAATAATAATCTTTAATATTTTCTTGAGCCTTTACCCAAAAGTGTTTCTAATAATCTGCAAATATATCTCTTCAATCTGCAACCACTAGATTTATTTAATAAATAAAAATGTTTTATTGCAACCCATGTACCTGGCAGCGTTTAGACACTAGATATGATAATAAAAAGAAATACAAGGTCTTCATTTCCAGGGAAATTTTATTCTAGAGAAATTTGAAGCCAATTTCTGAGATAAAGAGAAGATTGATAGAATATAGGGTTTAGGGGAAAGATTAATTTACCATTATCTTTGGACCTATTGAAGTTTATGGGCCTTTGAAACATCCTAGTGTAGAGAAGATTTTGAATATCACTTTGTACCTGGAGTTCAGAGACGCCTAAACTGCAGATAAAAGTTTGATCAGTTGGCACAGAGATAGTAATTGAGGCCAGATGTGGATAAGGAGGGCTGTGGAGAGGTTATGGCAGCCTTTCTCAACTGGGGTTTTGTCATGTTTCTCAAAGATTATAACGCTAGTACCGTTCTGCATGCGTAGAGTAGAAGTTCATGTATGCATATAATGAATACCTTAGAGTATTTGGTCATAATTCTCTCTAAGAAAATAGTTGAAGGGGCTGAATAGAGTGAAAGAGAAGAAGCCTACTACTAGGTCTTGAAAAGTTTCATTATTTAGAATTGTAGAAGAGAATGAGCCTAAATAAGAGCTAGACCAAATGGACAGAAGAGTAGGAAAGTTTCAAGAAAGACAGAATGCTGAACACTAACAGTGCTGTCAAGTAGAAGTTGACTTTTTTTAGGTGTGTTAGTTACTTTAGTGAAATTTATTTCTGTGGAATGATTTGATTAGGAGATGAGAAAGTGGAGATTGCTAGTGTAGATAACCTATTGGGGTAATTTAATTTAACTTTGAATATTTCAGAGAATAAGACAAGCTTGAAATTATTGCCTGCCTAAGTAAGAAAAGACTGCCGATCAGACAGTGGCTTCACACATAGCAGACTGCTGATCTTATGATGGGCTTGGGGGACCCTTAGACGTGAGAGTGTGTTGATATTGGAGGTAGAACTGTTGATTCATTGGCACTTAAGATCACTTTCATTGTAATACTCAGTTGGCTGACTTGTAGAAGCAAAGGGATATCACTGAAGGGTTGGCTTACAAAAACATAATCATTGAGTTGAATTTAAGCACAGTTAAAATCAGCTACTTGTTACCATGGCTGCCAAAGTCTTTTCCTGGGAGTGTGGGAACTTGTTTTATACCTGAGGAACATATTAAATGATTAAGGTAGCTTAAAATACGTTGTCAAAGGAGAATATTTTTAAGGTTGGAGAGGCAAGAGCATGCTTAAGTATAGGTAGGAAAGATACAATTGATTGGAAAGTCACTGTGTTAATGAAAGAAGAGGTGATTATAATGAGATTTGTGAGGAGCAGGGGGATGTGGACTTCAGGTTTGGCCTGAGATAAATTAATGGAGACACCTTTTGTTACAGGAAGGAGGGAAATGAAAGGGAATGTGTGTGGATGCTGGTATGTTTAGTAGCACAGAATTGAAAGAATTTTTGTTTTGTGGCTTTAGTTTTCTCTCCAAGTTCGGAAGTGTGGTCACCTGCAAAAAGTGGCATGGATAAAAAGTTTAAGGAAAGTAGGCAAATTTCAATGTAGTCAAAGGAAAGTTGGAGTGAACCTACCAAAGAAACCTAGGAATCCTGAGTAGTCTTAAGAATCAGTTCGAAGTCTGTGATCATGAATTTGTGATGATATTAATCTATTCCACTTGGGAGCTGCTTCTAGTAGTGTTTGTTGCTCAGATAAATATAGACAATGCAGATATATGGCAGGTATACCCAAAGCTGAGGTTATGCTAAAAGAAAGGTAAAAAAGGAGGGGTGGGTGAATTTAAAGATTTTGCAAATGAAAGAATGATGCGTAAATGTTAAGCTGAATAGAAAATAGAGGGTAGTATCAATGAATAAACATAGTTTTATATAAATTCTATTTTATGTGTATGAAAGAGGAACAGTTATGACCTTAGATTAACAGCTTAAACTATAGTCTTAAACATGCTATTTTTTTGTGGTGATATTTTCTGAAGATCTCTGGAAGGGATAAGTATATCAAAGGAGTACCTACCAAGTACAAGATACTGTGTTAAGCACTTATTAATAAAATGTCCTGAGTATCTCAACAATAAAATTTAAGTAGTTATTTTATTTATAAACAGTTGCAAATAGTCAATTCATTAGTTTACCTTTATGTTACAAGGGAAGTAAGAAGTGACACAAATTTGTCTCCAGACTCTCTGCTCTTTCCACTGCTAGCCTTCCTTTCAAAAAGAATTTACATCATTGGAGGAAGGAGATTATGCTAGTCATAGTGAATTAGGTTGGCATACATTAATAGAGAGCATACTAGGATATCTAAGTTAATAATTAATGGAGACATTCTTTACCTAAGAACCAATAGATTTTAGGGTAGATTGCTATTCTTTTTTGTGTAGCTTATGCATCAGTCCAGGATGCATCTTTGGATCAGTTTAATACTTTTTCTTTCAAATGAAATTTCTTTAGGACAGCCATGAATTAATACGCAATATTAAAAAAAAAAAAAAAAGACTATATACTTAATAATATCTGTTTGTTTCACAGCTAGCTGGTTATTTTTATCAAGCACTTCTGGGAAATGTAAATGATTTATGCACTCTCAATGTTTTACTATTTTGATTTAAAGAAAACAATAAAATTTCAGATATATAAATTGGTATACTACTGAACAGTATGGTGGTAGTGTTTTTCTTCAGATTCAATATTGTCTCAATAGAAATCATTAATTTGTGATTCATGGAGAAAGTATTCTTTTTAATATAAATACATGTCTACATTTATATTTTACCAATAAAGAGACATTCTTTCCTCTCAAACTATTAAGACTCTCAAACTTACAAAGCTGAAGGATCAATTTGTTTATTCAATTAGGTACTATAAAACAAATCAAGGTAACAAAATATGGAAGCATATGTCCATAGAAACAGATGTTCCAATGATAGCTAACTTATTTTATTCCACAAGTTATTTCTGTGCTAGTTATTTGTGTCCTACCTTTTGTAATCGCTTAATGGCTTTATAACCTGGAAACCATATGCCATCCAATTTTCAAAATGAAAAAAATACTAAATATTTTTCAGATGTTTTATTTCAGTTAGAATTTCAGACATTCTTGTTAGAATTTCTTACAAGTCTTAGGAAAAAAGACTAAAAGACTATTGTTTTAAAGGGAGGCAGTTTTATTCTTAAATATATTCTAAGCCTATGTTACATGTATCTGACTCATCAGAATATTATGCAAAGTATGCTGAGATATAGAAGTAGTAGTGTACTGTCTTGTCTGAAACACACCTTATCAGTTTCCAGTATGATGTGGCTACTTATAATAGTAACAAAAACTGACATGTTCAGCTATTTTATCAACCTTTGTGGTTTTGTTTTGTTAAAACCTGTTAATGGTCTTTGTCAGTTACTGCATGCACATTTGTTACATGTATAAAAATTATCAATGTCTTAGACATATTTTCAAAACATACTTCTTTTTTATTATTTTTTTAAATATATCTTTAGTGATTTCAGAGAGAGTAAGGGAGAAGCAGAGAGAGGTAGAAACGTCAATGATGAGAGAGTCATTGATCGGCTGCCTCCTGCACACCCTACACTGGGGATCGAGTCTGCAACCCGGACATGTGCCCTGACCTGGAAAGGAACTGGGATCTGCCGGATCATAGGTCGATGCTCAACCACTGAGCCGCACCGGCCGGGCAAAAAAAAAACACTTCTTTTTTTTTAATTAGATGAACCTTAATTATAAGTTTTAACATCCAAAAAGACTTCATCTCACCTGGTTGACATACATTTTTGTTTGTTGTTATCCTTCAGTTGCCTTCTTTATATTTAAGTTAATACTATTTTTAATATTATTAAAAATGGTCCACTATTAATTTCCAAATTAAATGACAGAATATTTGGATTTGACTCTTGAGTGTTCATATATTTTTTAATTTAATAAAATCTTTTTTTTTCTTCGTAGGCGCTTTGTTTAATGGCATTACCATTTATTCCTGCATCGAACCTTTTTTTTCCAGTTGGATTTGTTGTTGCTGAGCGAGTACTATATGTGCCTAGCATGGGATTCTGTATTTTGGTAGCCCATGGATGGCACAAAATATCAAATAAAAGGTGAGTTTAAGCATTAGTTTATTTTGTGCTTACTAACTATAGAATCAAATGTGATACATTTAAGTACTTAAGTGTTTGTTTAGTTCAGTTTTGTAAGTCATACTTTTATACATTTCTGTTTTTCACCTTGATAGTCTCATTTTTCTGTAATTCATGTTAGGAAATTTCCATAGCACCTACTGCATCTTATGTTCTTCATATTTATATATTTATTTTGCAGCCTGAAACATAAACTTTGAGTCAGATCCAAATGAAAACAAGGATATTATTGAGACTAAAGTTAAAAATGAGCATTGCTACTCCATATGCAGTGAACTAAGATATAGTCTTCTTACTTAAGTGAGTCATATTTAGTTCATAGTTATATATAAAATGTACAGGGTGGGCAAAAATAGGTTTACAGTTGTTCGTATGGAAAATAATACAGTAACTAATAAGTAATAATACTGGAATAAACTCTGTTTTGCGTACTCATAACCGTTTATTCCAGTATTTTCATGCTATCATTACCATCTTCATCATAACCACCATTTTCTAATTGTCTTTAACAGCTAAGGAACAGAGTAGTCATACTGTATATATACAAGAAATGGTCACTGTCTCTTTTTTCTCACTTCCAGTCACCATTCAACACATAGAATTCTGACTTCTCTCTGTATAATCTACAACACAGACAACGAATTACCTCCTGGTAGCTAAATTTAGTTAATGCTTTTATTTAAAATTTATTTCACGGCATCTGTAAAGTCTCTTGATTCTCTCTCACATGTATTTATTTCTGCTCTCTCTCTTCTCTGACTACTTCTTCCTCTTCATGCTCTTGAAGTATTTATTATTTCTCAGAGGTTTACTCATAGCCATTTTTCTCACACTGCATATTCTCCCTGGATGATCTCGTCTATGTCTACAATTTTCACTACTATCTACTGAACCTTTTCCCTTAGCTTTTACCCTATTATAATTAGTACCAATTTTTTAGTATCTACCATGTGTTAGATGTCCTTATAGACTGTATAGATTTATTTTCTCATTTAATCTTGACACTCCTTAACTCTGTTTTGCACATTTTAAAATTGAAGATCATACAGGATATGTGAATTCTGCAGGATCACACAGCTAGTAAGTAGCAGAGTCTTGATTGAGATGTACATCCACTGCTTCCTTTGTCCATGTTCTTTCTGACCCATGCACTCGTGTTCTGGCTGTGTCTTTCAAATGAAAGAAATTAGACTGTGTTACCAGGACTAAAACATAGACTTAGAGAAAATTAGTACTAAATGAGGTCAAAGGGATTATTGACATATAAGTATCTTTGTATTGATGAGGAATTGAGTCCAAAATAATTAGCCTAAAGTATACAAGTAATTTGCATCTATTGTATAAAGAGTTAAGTTTACTCTGACTTTTCATAAACAATTCTAGCTTTAAAATTATTCCAAGAATGTCATAATAATTGTGGTATATAATTGTAAGCATAAATATATAAATGTAGCCAGTGATAAGATTCACCCTTTTTCAGCACAAGTAAGGATATTCATGTTGTAGGTAATGGTACAAAGGACTCTAAATATAAAAAGTCATAATTAAAAGCTAGTTTTATCAATGTTGTGTTACTAAGTCTAAGCAAAGCTTTTGAAATAGAGGTAAATATTGGAATATTTAATGTAATTGAAGATTGAAGTGAAGATAGTATTCAGATATTTACGTTTTTGGTGTTGGTCCCTCTGAATCAGGATGATTATTAGAACAATCCCTAATCTTTAGAATAAATTCAGACATGACATTGGGGATACTTAACATATTTCTTCTGTTCTAAAAGTTAAAATGCTTTTGGTGATATAGACAATGTTTTCTTGCTTTGTTTTGTTTTCTCTTAAGCAGTGCATTTAAGAAGTTATCCTGGGTTTGTCTGTCTTTGGTGATATTCACTCATGCCTTAAAAACACTCCACAGAAATTGGGATTGGGAGTCTGAATATACTTTGTTTATGTCAGCCTTGAAGGTAAAGTATTATCCAGAATGGCAGGAAAGCATGTCATTAATTACTTCTTATAGCCATGTCTAAGATGCTTTAACTTTACTTTTAATTAGACATTTAAGTATCAATATTAAATACTTCACCAAAAAGTTAATAAAAATAAGTTGTTCTTAATATAATATATACCTTAACCAGTGCTTTGAATAGTACTTACCTGTTTGTCCACAACACAGGTGAATAATTCATTAAATGCTATACAGTTATCAGAAACTCAAATGATAAAATGTTTAAGAATACTGTATTTTATTGGTTTTTAAGATATGCATTTTTTAACCTTTTAACATCTCTGAAATTAGAATAAATCTTACAGTGAAAGTCATCTTACAATTAATTAGTGACCTTTTTACTTTCTTAATGGTACATAAAGTAATGGTGAGTCTTAATAATTGATAGCATGTTAGATTTAATGAAATAAAATACATACCAAAAAATGGCAACCTATTATATGGAAGATAACCGGCCAACAGTTACAATACTATAGGAAGGATAGGAACTGGCAGAAAGGATTGATACAGCATTTCTATAGAATGGAAAATATGAATAGGAATAAGGTCTTTTTAAAAATCATAAAATTTGTTTTCTAGAAAAGTTACAAGCAGAGACTTTTTTTTCCAAGTGCTCCCTTACCAATGCCTCTCTTCAAATCTCTAAATTCTTAACTTCCTTTTGGCTATTGCAGTACTCTTCATTGCCTAGCTTTATTGGATTACTGCCTCATTCCAGTAGTCTATGTGATTTCTTGATTTAACATCTATATAAAATCAGATGCCTGTCCTCTTGTACCACTCAGTAACTCCACTGTCTCCCCTAACTCAGAAATCTGCAAACAGATGAGACCTCATTGCCATTATTATTAATTCACCTTTCTGGATTACCAATGGAGCCCCATAATTTTCAGGAATTTTGTTTGTCCTTACTCCCAGGACAATGCTCAAAACCATAGCCCCAAACACTGTAGCTAGTTCTTGGGCTGGATACCGTCTACCTGCAGGGACACCATACCCATCTGTGAACTTGGAAAGCACAGATCAACTAAGAGCTTTAATCTCAGGATTCCCATTACCATAATAGACTACATAACTAGCTTTATGTTGAGCCCCAAAATAAGTAACTAGTGCAATGTTTAAATGTATTCTCATATTCAAATATCTTTTCTCCCAAAAGAAAGCAAGTAATAGAGCAGAGTTTTCAAATAGCACTATGCTTTGATCAAATAAAATTTTTAGTAAAATTCTAATATATAAAATAGATGAGCCCGGCTGATGTGGCTAAGCAGTCGAGCATCTACCTAGGATCCAGGCGATCGCGATTCGATTCCCAGTCAGGGCACATGCCTGGGTTGCAGGCTCGACCCGCAGTCGGGGGCGTGCAGGAGGCAGCCGATCTATGACTCTCTCTCATCATTGATGTTTCTAGCTCTCTCTCCCTCTCCCTTCCTCTCTCTGAAATCAGTAAAGATAGATTTAAAATAAATTAATTAATTAAACTAAATAGATGAAATTAGACTGCTGTGGTTTCAGTGTGTTGATGCTAAAAGGAGGGAGTGGGTAAGTTTGGTGAAGTGTTCATTTGGCTCCTCCTCATCTCCCGGGACCTCAGTGGAACACTCTGTCACAGTAGCATACCAAAAAAATATGTGTTCATCGGAGTCTTTTTTTTTCTGGGGAAAAGTCCAAATGATTTCCCCCCCCCATTCCATTGAGATATAATTGACATAAGCTTTTATTAAAGTGTATAACATAATGAGTTGGTGTTATATGTATATATTATTAAGTGATTACCACAAGTTTAGTTTACATCTATCACCTTACATATTTGCAAGTTCTTTTCTTATGATGAAAATCTTTAAGATCTACTCTCTTCCTAGTTTTCAAATATACAGCACAATATTGTTAACTATAGTCACCATGATGCACATTACACCCCCAGAACTTATTTACATTATAAGTGGAAGCATGTACCTTTTGAGCACCTTCACTTATTTATGGACATTTCTGTGGAACACTCCATACCTAATAATATGTCAAACAAATATCTGTGTTAATTGGAGTCATATTTTTTTAATTGTAACTAATTTCTATCTTTATTTGTATATTTAAGGTAAATAAAAATAATGCCAAATTGTGGAATAATGTGGGTCATGCTTTGGAAAATGAAAAGAACTTTGAGAAAGCTTTGAAGTACTTCCTACAGGCTACCCATGTTCAGCCAGGTATGTATTATTAATTAATAAAACTTTTTGGATAGTTTATTTTCTTTTTAAAAGCTTGATTATATTGAGGAAAATAAGGCAGAGTTTATTTTCAAGCTTTATTTCCAGTGATTTGAATACTACCAGTGTTCAATGCTGTCTTATTTTGAATTTGATTAATTGTTAGAAATATTTATATAAGATATTTAAGGGGATGACATTGGTTAATAAAACTATATAGGTTTCAGGTGTACATTTCTGTAATATATCATCTATATGTTGCAAGGTGTGTTTACCACCCAAAGTCAAGTCTCCTTCTGTCACCATATATTTGACCCCTTTACCCTTTACCACCTCTCCCCCTTCCCTCTGGCAACCACTGTACTGTTGTCTGTGTCTATAAATGTTTCTTTGTCTTGCTTATTTGTTGCTTTCAGGGGTGTTTTTTAACATGCTCTTTGGACAGTAACGCAATGCCAAGAAAAGGGTCATTTCTTGCTCTTGGGGTTTTTTTTGTTGTTTTTTTTTAATATATCTTTATTGATTTCAGAGAAAGGAAAGGAGAGGGAGAGAGAGAGAGAGAAACATCAATGATGAGAGCCATTGATCGGCTGCCTCCTGCACGCCCCCAACTGGGGATCAAGCCCGCAACCTGGGCATGTGCCCTGACCGGAAATCGAACCCTGATCGCCTGGATCCTAGGTCGATACTCAACCGCTGAGCCACGCCCGGCCGAGCTTGCTCTCAGTTTTATATCTCACATATAAGTGAATTTATATGGCTCTTGGCTTTTTCTGGACGCATTTTGCTTAACATGATATTCTCAAGATCCATCCATGTTGTCACAATGGCAGTATTTCATCTTTTCTTATGGCTGAGTAGTATTCCATTGTATATATGTACCACATCTTCTTCATCCACTCCTCTGTTGAAGGACACTTCAGTTATTTCCATGTCTTGGCCACTGTGAGTAATGCTGCAATGAATATAGGGGGACATCTATCTTTACAAATAAATGTTTTCAAATTTGGGGGGAAGATACCCAAAAGAAGGGTTGTTGGGTCATATGGTAATTCTAGTCTTAATTTTTTGCAGAACCTCCACACTGTTTTCCATAGTGGCTGTACCAGTTTACATTGCCACCAGCAGTGAATGAGGGTTCCTTTTTCTCCACATCCTCTCCAACATAGGTATAAAAGGAAAGTACCTCAACAAATAAAGGCCATATATGACAAATCTTCAGCTAATATCATACTCAATGAAGAGAAACAAAAGATTTTCCTGTAAGATCAGGAATAAGACAAAAAAATTCATTCTTACCACTCTTATTCAACGTAGTACTGGAAGTCCAGGCAGAGCAATCAGGCAAGAGAAATAAATAAAAGGCATCCAAATTGGGAATAAAGAAATAAAATTGTCACTTTTTGCAGATATAATTCTTTATATAGGAACTCCTAAAGACTCCACTAAAAAACTATTAGAAACAATTAACAAATACAGTAAAGCTACAGGACACAAAATCAATGCACAAAAATCCATTGCATTCCTATAGACTGCCTATGACGTTTCAGAAAAAGAAATGGAAAAAAAAATTCCTTTTGCAGTTGCAACAAAAAGAATTAAATACCTCAGAACAAACTTAACGAAGGATATGAAGGACATATACACTGAAAACTATAAGACATTATTTTAAAAAATAGACACAAAAAATGGAATTTGTTTTTTAAACATAGTGGAGTTGTTGGTTGGCACTGATGAGCAATTTTGGTAGAGTGATAGATGCAAAAGCCTGCTAGGAGTGAGTTTAGGAGAGTGGGGAGGAATAATTGGAAACAACTGGTAATGAAAACTCTGAAAGGGTACTGATAAGAAGTGGTGGTGCTGGGTATGGGGTCAAGAGGGTAGTAGGATGATAGGGTTTTGTTCTTTTGTTTTAAGGTGGGAGAAACAGCATGTGTGCAGCTAATCCATTGAAGCTGGGAAAAGTAATAATTCAGGGTGAGGGAATAAATTATTGAGTTGGTGTCCTTGAATAGATGAGAAGAGATAAATAGGATCTGGTGCACAGATTGAGGATTTTGTTCAGTTGTAGAGCTGATTGTTAACCTTTGGTAGCAGGGAAGACAGAGCGTATGGACATAGATATGGGCAGGTGAATAGATGATATGTAGGAAGTTTCTGGAAGTTGCCCTTTGCTCCTGTTTTCTCAGGAAACAAAACCATCAGTAGAGAGTGAGGAAGGAGTGAGAAGTGTTGGAGATCTAAGAGTAGAAAATGTGGAACAATTTTCTAGGTTAATACTTCACAAACTTTAATGTACCTAAGAATCACTTGGAAATCTTGTTGTGTATGGTGCTTGTTCTGATAGATAAAGGTTTAGAGTAGAACCTGAAGTTCTACATTTCTCTTAAGTTCACAGGTGATGCTTAGCCCATGAATCACACTTTGAGAAACAAACACCTAGGAAACTGTATAGACTAGGAAAATGTAGGTATAATTGTCAAGCAGCTCTAACACCCTACTTGGGTTAAGAATACTTAAAATTAAGCCATTTGATATGGTTATATGCTTGTCTCCTACTGCTTTGCAGCTGCAGTGGTACAGGCATAGAGAATTTTGTTAAATAGGATTAGGATTTTGTCAGATGTGTTACTAAACAAGAAAGGGGTGAGGGGATGATTATATTAATGGGACACAGAATCTAAGATGGTTAAGAAGGTATGTGAGGGGGAAGATGAAGTCATGGAGGAAAGGTGATAAGGTTTATAGACCTGAAAAAGTGTTGGTGTTTGAGTAGAGTCTAGCTAGAGCACAAATGTTCTTCAGTAGTAATGCTGCTCAAGTGTGCAGAACTCTATTTTAGGACATATACCAAATGTGACCCCCCCCCCCACACACACACCAGATGCCATCATTACTTTCCATTCAGAATGATGACCCAAATGTACCCCCCACACACACATTTCTAAATGTCCTTGAAGGTGTAGGCAGTGGTAGGCACTGCCTCCTATTTTTCTATTAGCTGCGACTATGGCCAATGAAATAACTTTTAAGTTGGAGGTGAAAATCATTGGGAGAAAAGACATCAAGGTCACGTAGTAGAAGATTTCATCTCTGTAAATTTTTAAATCACTAAGAATTTTGACAACCATGATGTTGGAGAGAATGACAAGGAGCCAGGAGCTATGACCCAAAGATTGGCGAATGCAACCAGGAGGGATAGTAGATAATATAGTTTAGTGGCCTGACATTTAGAGTTGATGATTTTAAGGAGGAGTGGGAATGGTTTGGGTCATAAGGATCAAGGAGGACACCTATCCTTCTTCCAGGCCCGGTGTTGTGCAGGATAGAACACAGAGACCGCTTGGAAGAGCCATAATGTAACCCATGTCCCCAGGGCAAAGCCAAATTTCAGTGAGAGAATGGTGAAGAGAAATATGACTGATGGTCTAGCTACCCAGTTGTACCTCCCCTTGCTCTTTATATAGTTTAGTTTTCCTCAAAACATAGGGTCCATATCTTGGGTTTCCTCGCTTTGCTGCTTTGAGCCTAGAATTCTTGGCTCCTCCCATCTTTCCCATCCGCCTGTACCATGTCCTACCCATCTTTTACAGCCCATCTTACATGGCTTCCTTTCTAAAAAACAACCTATATTTCCAGTTAGAAGCAGATGTTGCTCATCTTCAAAACTTTTTACAACTACTTCTGTGTCTTTCCTATATTTGTAATTTTCTATTTAGTACTATATCATTTATGTTTATTTATGAAAAATATTTATTTAAATTTCGGAGTTCCCCAGGGGCAGCATGAACATCTTACTCATCTTCATACCCCCTGCATCATCTAGCACAGTCTTGTCCACAGTCAGGGGTCACTGACTGTGGTAGTTTTATTACTTTGTAAAGTCTTGTAGATTTCTTCTAGGAGTTTTCCGAGAAACAAAGTTATCTTTGATGTCCTATACACGGGGACTTTGAGACTTAGATGTTATTTAAGCTCCTTCAGCCTTATCTTTCTTATTTCTAAATTGGGACAGTAACTTTTTTCTCATTGCATTGTTGTAATGACTAAATTAAGTGGTCTAGGTGGGTGTGTATGTGCATGTTTAATTCTCTCTAGTGAATAGTGTGCATATCACAGGACGTTGTCAGGTATAGGCACTCAGTTTTATTTTATTTTCATCGTCAATTGTTAATTTTTGCTATTTTTGAGATACTTGCTGAACCTGTCTCCTTTAGTATGACTTCCCTACCATACTCTCAAAATTGTTGTTTCTAATAAGCCAGGGACTAAGAAAACAGGTAAACCAGTTTATTACAATTTATTATGAAAAAGCACATAATCTTACAAACACTGAATTTGGCATTCAGGGGCTTCTCAGATTAGTCTTTGTTTTCTAGCTATTTCTTCATAGATAGATTTGACAAATGAAATGACACATAGGGAGGAGAATCAGGAGCCCTTTTTTTGCCCCTGTTAGATATACAGGTATAGATTTATAAGTTGAGATAAGGGGAATAGGCTAGATATAGAAATTCAGAGTAACAAGCATAAAGATGCTATTTAAAACCCTGGAACAGTATAGCATCACACAGAGTAGGAATCTGTTACATTGTAAAGTTAACTTTAAAAAAAAAATCAGTCTAATGGCTTTTCTTGCTTAGCCAAAATGAGAATATAAACTATACAATAATCTTTGGCCATGATATGCATATCATGTTAAATGAACAACTTATTGCAATTTTGTTTTGTTTTGGTGGTTACAAGTGTTTTTAAAAAGCCCAGTTCACAAAGATAAAAACTTTTTGCAATTGGAATTAGTTTCCATAAACACCTTTACAAGATAAGGATACACTTTTCTCAAGGACTACCAGAATTCTCCAAGATTAGTTTTTTCCATAAAGTCAATCATTTCATTTTTATCTAAGTCCAAATCTTTGAAACTATTTATATCAGAAAAGAATCATGGACCTGTTATTCAATTTGGATACCATCAAGATGGAAATAACTGACTTTTAAAAAGAGTTTAGAAGTTCCCAGGTGTTTATAAATTTACCTTTTAAATGCATTGACAGACAAGTTTTGAATAGGAAATACTGGAAAGCAGCATAGATGCCTGAGCCATCAAGGTGGGAATCCTCGACTTCACTGTTGGTGGCTGAGGAATTATTAGGCACAGAGTTGCCTGATACATGCCAGTCCTTGTTTACACTGAATTAAAGACAGACTGATTGATTCCTGCTGTTGTGGGCTTGGATAGTGCACTCATAATAGCAAGGTGGTTCTTTGAAATTCTATAGCTTTCTCATCATTTAAATATCATTGTATTTTACATCTTGCTTGCTTTTCTTACCTTTTTTTCAAATTTAAATTTACCTTACCAGTAATTTTGTTTCCTCCTCTGCAGCCCTAAAACTTTGTAACATATATTTCATTTTATTAGCTATATTGAGTAACCCTTTTGATACTAAAGGCTGTCTAATGGCTGTTGTTTGTTCTTTGAGAAAGTGGGGCTGCATACTCCAGTGTCTGGAATCTTTATTGATGACAGTGTCTCCTCACCATAATTCTAAGATCCTGATTCCATTGGGTATCCATTTTCCTGGTTTTTCATCCAAATAGATAACCTCTTTTGTAAGATTAGTTGGGACTGATTTCAGTAACATTTTACTTAGCTGACATAATTACATGTATCTAAACTTTAATTTTTTTCAGGTTTTACATATTTGTAGTTTTTCCTGACTAAATTTCTGATCTCTGTAGTAAATGGCATAAATATATCTGATGTTTAAGAAAAATTGAGCTATATAGAAGCAAAGACTACCTACTGTATTGCACTTGGTAGTGCAGTGTATTTCAACCTTGACTCTACATCAAAATTGCCTTTTAAACTTTTTAAAAACATTTTACAGATCCTATTTCGGGAGATTATTTTGATACGGCTGGGAGGGACTAAGGTATCAATTTTTAAAAGCAGCCAGGATTGGGAATGGGTAGGCTAAGTTTTTTTTTTTGTTTTTTTTTTTTTTTTTGCTTGACCACCCCTCCTGAGAACCCCATGAGATTCAGCAATACATCTAAAACCAGAAATCAACCTCCTTCCTCCAATCTTGTCCCCTAGTTCTCTAAACAGACCTGTACTATATCTGGCCGTTTTGGTGCAGTGCACACAATTGCCAGCCTGAAACATAATGTAGCAAGATCTTAGGACTGTTACTCTCCTCCTAGGGGAATGCCTAAGATATATATGCTTGGCCCCTATGTGTCCTGGGAGTTGCAGGCAGAGACCTATTCCACAATTGCAAAATCATCGGTCACAGGCAAGTAGTAATTGTAATTTGAAACCATGTCATGTCTGTTAGAGATTCATGTTGGCTAAAATTTGTCTGATCTAAGATTTCCCTTCTTTCTGTCTTTATTCCAGACCTTTAAAATATCTACTGGAAAATGTGTCTTAAACTCTCATATCTTATTTTATTTGCACAATTTTCTACTCCTGATAAACTTGCTGAGGGTTCAATTTTTTTGTATCAGAAAATGAGACAAAATTTCCTGACATTCTGATATTAACACAACCTTTTAAAAGTCTTAAATAAATTATGTAGGAATTTATCATCATTTAAGAGAGATGGGCTGCTACATATTGAGTAGTAGTATATAATGCTAACATTCCATTATACTTTTATTCCAACCACATTCACAAAAATTTTAGAATATAAAATCACAAAGTTTTTTCATATCTTTTTGCCCCTGTCCCACCATGGGTACGTATTTGTTAGTTATAACATTTGAAATAATTCTAGGAATTATGGTAATCCTTTTTACTTGTAGATCCTTTTTACTTTTAGAGTTGAGCCATACTTTTTGAGTAAATTCCAAAGCGGTGAGCTTAGGAAATGGAAGCAAGCCTTAGTATGGTATATTAAAATACAGTGAAGAAAAATGATGTAAATTTCTTCATTGCCTCTGTTTCTTTCTTCTCATGTCTTAATCTGTCAGGGTTCCATTCAGATAGTTTTTTCTTGTTATATGTGTATTTTCTGTCTTTACAGTACTTTAATAATTTGCTAGTGTAGCATTGGTCATAAATTATAACAAGTTGTATTAGAAGACCTTTAAGGAGGAATGCCTGCTTTTGCATTTTTTGCTTAGTGTTATTGGTGCTAGAAACATGTTCTCTTAGTAGTTTACATTAAATTCTATTTAGTATATTTGCTAACAAATAATTTCTTAAAATTTTAGATGATATTGGTGCCCACATGAATGTAGGAAGAACTTATAAAAATTTAAATAGAACCAAAGAAGCTGAAGAATCTTACATGATGGCTAAATCACTGATGCCTCAAGTAAGTTGTAATTTACTCCTGTTGTGTCATGGCTGCTAAATATCCATATTGAATAAAAGTATCTAGGTGGAAAACCCTTATCTTTTCTTCAATTTATTAATATAAAAGTAAGATGTCCAATGAACCATGTATTTATTAGAAGCTTTATAAAGGAATACATTTACTTAGCTCAATTTAAAAAAAAAAATTTTGTGCCTGGCCAGTGTGGTTCAGTGGTTGAGCATCAACCTATGATCCAGGAGATCACTGTTCTATTCCTGATCAGGGCACATGCCCAGGTTTTGGGCTTGATCTCCAGGAGGCAGCCGATCAATGACTCTCTCATCATTGATGTTTCTTTCTCTCTCCTTTTCCTTTCCTCTCTCTGAAATCAATAAAAACATATTTAAAATTTTTTATTTTTTGTATAGTCTGTAAAACTATAAATTCATAAAGTAATGAATGTTTTATATTCTTGATTACAAGTTATCAGTGAGTTAAATTAACTAAGTGAAGAGAATTGTATTTATGTATATAAAGCACTAAATTTAGCACTATTCTTACCAAAAAATAAATGAATAAAACAAAATGGATACATCTCTGTTGCTATATTGTGTCCATCAGTTGTTATAATGACACAAGTCCAAGATTCACTTGATATCACAATATAGCATCAAAGTTGGAAAGTCTGATTCTGCTCTTGACGAGCTATGCATCATTGGAAAATACAGTTTAACCTGGGCTACAGTTTTTTCAATTGTAGTATGTATTAATTCTATATTAATAGCAGTAATATTAAAATGATTAGATAGTTTGGTAAATGTTTTAAAAACAAAGTTGAACCACATGATGTCTTAAGAATTTATTACTAAGATTCTACAGTTAAATTGTGTTCAATATAGATTTTTATCAGATACAATTTATTCTGTTCATTGAAAATTTGGGTCCATATATGTTATATATAGTAACTTTTATTTAACCTGAATAATCAATTAATAAGATAATTTTATTTTCTAACTCCACCAGAAAAGTGAGGTTTTAGTATAACTGACATAAAATTAACTATCTTGTTGTAATTACCTGGAAATATTTTGCTGACAACATGCAAGTTGACATGGTTTAACAAATGTACTAGACAGAGAAAGGAGTCCTGAGGTCTGTTTTTTGGTCTGATGTAAACATACTGAGACCTTAGCCTGTAAAAGTTCAGATTTATATGACTTCATTCTATTGAGCTGGCATGAATGAAAAAAACATACCCTTTAGTGCACGAAAATATTTTTTAATTTACATGTTGTGACTATAGATGTTTTCACATTTTTATAGTTTATTTTAACATAGTAACAAACTAATAGCATTATCTTTTTATGTTCTGTATATATTTTAAATAAGCTACTAGGCCTACTTACTTTTGACTTTTATTTGGTAATGAAATATCCAGTTATGAAAATGCCTTTTCTCTTGAACAGATTATTCCTGGTAAAAAATATGCAGCCAGAATTGCCCCTAACCACCTAAACGTTTATATTAATCTGGCCAACCTGATCCGTACAGATGAGTCCCGACTGGAAGAAGCAGATCAGCTATATCGACAAGCGATAAGCATGAGGCCTGACTTCAAGCAGGCTTACATTAGCAGGTATTGTTCACTTTAAGATACCTTTATAGAAGATTGAAGCTACATCTATCTGCATGTTACATTTTGACTATTTTGACTAAATTAGCTTTTTCCCCCTCCATAATCTTCGTTGCAACCAACAGTATAGAAACTTAGACTAACAGTCAAATTTAATTGATTGTATTTGAAATTGACAAGGGAGTCCATAACTTATAATATTAAACTTTAGGTTTTATGTGAAAGAAAGGTTAAAAGAAAGAACCTCCCTTAGTTTCATTTGCTTCTTATCACCAAATTCATTTTATTTAAAATACCTGGAACTTAACATTTTATAATTAGTACTTCTAGTATCCAGCTCTGAGGAGCTCGCTTAAATACATACTGAGAATTGACTGGTTATTAATGCCTTTACCACAAAAAAACTTTTTAGTTGTCAGTAAAAATAAATTTTTGGCATCACATGTCAGAACTTGATATATTTTCCCTTGTGTTATTGTTTGTATTATACTTGAGAAAAATAGTGCGTTAAACTTTGTTTTGTAAGCCTGGCCCAGAAACCTAATCATAATTTGTGACATTGTTTCTATGGGGAAAATGCATTCAGAATTTAATAAGTTTTTGATCCTGTCATTAGTTGGAGGCTGTCTCTGTTCGGCCTTATCCATTACCTTTTGAAATTCGCTAGGTTTAGTGGGGTTGCATCTGTAAATAAAACCTGTCATGTGTTAATACATAAAGAATTATTCAGCAGTCTCTGCATGAAAAGATAATATTTGAACACTCATCTAAAATTTCCCTACTTAAGAATAGTTGTACATTTGATTTCATTCCTATGCTGACACTTTAGGAAAGAACAGTATTATAAAAGTACTCTTGCTTCATTACTTAAATTGATGTGTGTGTGTGTGTGTGTGTGTATACTTAACCAAAATGTTGTTTTGAACTCTCTAAATGGAAATAGAACCACATTAGAAAGATTTGTAGAATAGTTTTCAATTTTTGATCTTCAGTTCCAGTGTTTCTCAACATTATCTCCAGGTGGCACTAGCGCCCCTTCTTGATCAGTTTTTTTAATTTTTTTAGTAAATGTTTATTTTATAAGAATACTTTATCCCAGGCCTGTGTGGCTCAGTTGGTTGGAGCCACACCAAAAGGTGGCGGGTTTGACCCCAGTGGGAGCCGATGGATATTTGTTTCTCTTTTATATCCTTGTTTCTCTCAGTCTCTCTCTCTCTCTGTCCCTCCATTTCTCCCTCCCCCTTCCTTTCTAAAATTACCAATAAAATTAAATTTAAAATGTTTAAAGAATACATTGAAGATAAAATTAATATAAGAAGGGTTAATATTTTTCTAATGTTCTACTTTTTGTATAAGTAAGACTTCTAACATAGATTACAATACTGGAATTTCCCCATCGCTACTGTTTTTATTTTCTTTCTTAAAATGCTATCACTGGTCTCCTGACAAATTGATCTCCCATTCTGGTTGCTTTCATTTTTCTGAAGTAGTCTAGACTGTCTCTTTTAAAGATATATTTAATGAATCTTTTTTTTCTGTGAATACTTCCCCACATCTTACTCTCTAAAGTCATGAATGCTTTTTTCTTTAATAATATTTGAAAACATATCAAGCCAAATTTGCCAAACTAATGAGTTAAGGTTTGAGGACAGTGTCAGATAGTTTATATATTATTATTATTATTAAACTTGGGTCACATTGGTTAATAACATTATATAATTTTCAGGTATACAAGATTGCAATTTGACATCTGTATATGCTATTGCATGATCCCCACCCGAAGTCTGGTTTCCTCCCATCACCATGTGTTTGACTCCTTTACCTATTTCGCCTTCCCCCGACCAGCCTCTTCCCCCTGGTCACCGCCATTCTGTTGTCTGTATCTGTGAGTTTGTTTCTGTTTGTGTCTTGTTGGTTTGTTGCTTTTTGCTGTAATTCCTCGTATGAGTGAGGTCATATTCTAGGTCCTTTTCCCTCTGGCGCTTCATGTAGCATAACACTCTCAGGGATCACCCGTGTTGTCACAAGTGCAACGTTTTGTTCCTTTTTATGGATGAGTAATATAGATACATTTAGGTTGTTTCCATGCCTTGGCTATTGTAAATGATGCTGCGATGAATATAGGGGTGTAGATATCTTTATGCTAAGTGTTTTCCTGCTTTGGGGTAAATACCCAGAAGAGGAATTCCTGGGTCATACAGTAGTTCTATTCTTTATTTTTTGAGAAACTCCCATTCAGTTGGTTGCCTTTTTGTTTTGTTTTGTTTCTTTTGCTGTGCAGAAGGTTTTTAGTTTGGTATAGTTCAATTCCTTTATTTTTGCTTTTACTTCTCTTGAGTTTAAGATCAAATTCACAAAAATACTCTGACACCAAGGTCCATAAGTTTAGCACCCATGTTTTCTTCTATGTATTTTATTGTTTCAGGGCTTACATTCAAGTCTTTAATCCATTTTGAGTCCATTTTTGTGTGTGGTATAAAATAGCAGTCTAGTTTCATTCTTTTGCATGTGCTTTCCAATTTTCCCAACACCATTTATTGAAGAGACTTTCCTTTCTCCTTTGTATATTCTTGGCTCCTTTGTTGAAAATTAGTTATCCATATATGTGTGGTTTATTTCTGGGCTGTCAATTCTGTTTCATTTGTCTGCATGTCTGCTTTTCTGCCAGTACCATACTGTTTTTTATTACTGTAGCTTTGTGGTATAGTTGTAAGTCAGGGAATGTGATACCTCCAGCTTTGTTCTTTTTTCTCAGTATTCTTTGGCCAGATGGTTATTTTGAAAAAGAGCTTTATGAACCTCAATTAAAAGGAAAAAAGAAAGCTGTGAACATATGGAAAAGCTTAAAATTTGTCAAAAATAGTATCTACAAACTGACATGGTAATGTTGTAAGTAAAGCTTGTGCTTGATTTTTCCACAGAGGAGAATTGCTTTTAAAAATGAATAAACCTTTCAAAGCAAAAGAAGCGTATCTTAAAGCACTAGAGTTGGACAGAAATAATGCAGATCTTTGGTACAACTTGGCAATTGTTCAGATTGAACTTAAAGAACCAAATGAAGCTCTGAAAAACTTTAATCATGCTTTAGAACTAAATCCAAAGCATAAACTAGCATTATTCAATTCTGCTATATTAATGCAAGAATCAGGTATGTTTTCTCAAAATATTTCTACATTTAAAGACATTGTAATTTGAAAACCTTAACTTAAAATATCTTACCTGTAGCAAACATTTTATGAATGGATAGTTTATATCAAAACTGTATAAATGACTTATAAGTAGAATATGTAACATACTTGAAGTAAACTTCTCAAGTAATATGCATTAACATATAAGACAATGCTAATTGTTAGTTCTTCTCGTATATGTTAAGACTGAGTTTTCAGGCAGTCTGTTAAGGAATACCTGATTAATTTATTCTGTTATTTTTATGCAGGAAAATATAATCTCATGTAAATATTGTTCAAATAATCTGAACTTGTAAAAATTTTTTTACATCATTTCTAGGGAGCCAAGAGCATTATATGTTTTAGAAAAAAAATATCTAACTTTGCTTGATTTATAAGACCAAATACTTTTGATTATTTTATATCCAGTTTTACTGTTCTCTGAGATATTATTGTAATTTCCTATAATTTCTATGATTTAGCAAAACTAAGTTATAATAAATCAGGATTTTTGATATAGAGGGATTTTAGTACTACTCAGAAGACAGTGTATATGATTTATAATCTTTTATGTTTGGAAAATCTCTATAGTTACATTTTTAAGTTAATTCTTTTTTAAAACTTGCAAAAAAAATGAATGGATCATAAGGTCATATTATTCTAGAGCGAGAAGACCTTTGAGTTTACTTTTTAACAATCTTCTATTTAATGGATTACAGAGTGAGAACCAAATAGATATAAGTACCCCAACTTTATATAGCCAGTGTGGTAATTAGTCCAAGATAGGGACTTAAGCCTACTGCTTTATTTTCAGGTTATCTTTATTTATCATATTGTCAAATAAAAGAATAGAGGGGAAGGTCTTTAGCCTGGTATTCAAAAAAGTATAAATTTAGAAAAGAGCTAATGTTTTTGTGAAGTTAGCTAACCTTAGTAATCATGAAAGGGCCCATTATCCAACACAAGGTTGTACCTTAAAGTTTATAGTTGATGAACTTGAAATTTTTTTGTAGTTATTTGCAATAAATTTATCTCAATAACTGTTTACTAAATCTTAATTTATATTTATAAGCTTTATATTTAATGGTCTATTTTTACTTTTGAAACATTCTAAAGAATTTGAAGTAACATACAAAAATCTTAGTAAGACAGAGACATTTTGTTTACCCAGTAATAGTTAGTTTTCTGAGCATTTTTACATATATCTCATGTAATTCTAAGAAATTCATGAGTTAACCCAAAGAAGTTAAATACCTTGTTCAATGTATAAAGTCACACTGTTAACAGAAACAAATTTGTATACATGTCTATTGGCAAGTCTCATGCCTCTTTTAATTCTGTGTTCTTCCTCTGCTATCCCCAGCTAGCTTTCAAACTGTAAGGAGATATTTACTATCATTTCAGTGTTTTTAAACTCACTGTCTTTCCTATGAAGACTTTAAGATTTTGCTTTTTGATTCCTGTACAGCAGTTAGTTACTTCGATGCTGTCTTTTTGTAATCTAACTAGATAAAATATTAAAGTGGCTTTTTTCCTCTGACTTAATTTATTTGCTAACAATATCTTTTTTTTTTTTAATTATTCATAGGTGAGGTTAAACTCAGACCTGAAGCTAGAAAACGACTTCTAAGTTATATAAATGAGGAGCCTCAAGACGCTAATGGTTATTTCAATCTGGGAATGCTTGCCATGGATGACAAAAAAAACTCTGAAGCAGAGATGTGGATGAAGAAAGCCATAAAATTACAAGCTGACTTCAGAAGTGCTTTATTTAATCTGGCTCTCCTGTATTCTCAGACTGCAAAGGAATTAATGGCTTTGCCAGTTTTAGAAGAGTTACTCAAATACTATCCTGATCATATCAAGGGTCTCATTTTAAAGGGAGACATTCTAATGAATCAAAAGAAAGATATAGTTGGAGCAAAAAAATGTTTTGAAAAGATTTTGGAGATGGACCCAAGCAATGTGCAAGGAAAACACAATCTTTGTGTTGTTTATTTTGAAGAAAAAGACTTATTAAAAGCTGAGAGATGCCTGCTTGAAACATTAGCATTAGCACCACGTGAAGAATATATCCAGCGTCATTTGAATATAGTCAGGGATAAAATTTCTGCATCTAGTTTAATAGAACAACCAATATTCCCAGTTACTAAGCCTTTAGGTGTAAAGGGAAAAAAAATTCCAACTGAAAATGCAAGAGAAATAAGAAGTGAACCCAGACCCACACAGATAATAAAAACAATTGATGATAACAGTCAGTCTAAAACCAACCAACAGTTAGGAAAAGATACAGACAAAGAGACCCCTCACAAAACAACAAAAGAAATCAAAGAAATTGAGAAGAAAAGAGTTGCTGCTTTAAAAAGACTAGAAGAGATTGAACGTATTTTAAATGGTGAATAGCATTACTCTTTATTAGGTTACAGTGGTTTCACAGAACTTCAATCTATATCATTTGATTGTTTATGGCAGCTTTGAAACATAGCAAAGATTCATAACAGTCTATCATGAGCTGCCTCTACATAGGATCAAAACAAGATTTTTATTAAAGACCTTTCTGACCCCAGGGTATGTATTATATAAGATATGGCATAGTTTTCTGAGTTTTGGTGAATATAGCAGAAAAATTATAGGTGGCTAATATGTACCTTTTAGTATAAAAGGAAGATTCTTCCAGCAGAATAATCTTGACTACTCTCAGTAAAAAGTAGTGTGAGAACTGAATAATAACCCCTTGGGGGCAAGTCCAACATTTGCTGTTTCATTCTGTGAATTCCCATTTGTTAGCTGGCTTCATTTTTCCTTTACCTGCTGAAATCAGGCTGTGGATTGAAAACACTTATTGAATGCTTTCCTTTTTCTTCACTGACCTTCTGTTTAAGGAACTTTGGCTATGAAAGAATACTGGCATTATTTATAATCTTTTATTCATATTTAGAAGGAATGCCAGCTGAAACATTTTGAAATAAGTCATAAGACGTGAGCTTAAGAATGTATTTTTATAATTATGTGCTTGTCCTTCACTCTAAATGCAAATTTTAATCAGGTAAAGTTTTAAATATATGTATATACATACAACACATTTCTAATGGTGCTCATATATACTGTATTTTTATTTTTTTTAACATACTGAGAATTTCACAGCATAATCATGGTTATCTTTGACTATACTCCCCAAACTATTCATGTTTCTTAGGGTCATAGTCATTAAGAAGTCTCAAAAACTATAACTTTATTTAAACTTTTTATTTAAAACATAGTAAGTTTCTCTTTCATCTTAGTGTTATCTCTCTAGTGTTATTTGAATTTTAATTTTGTTCCCCAAAACCTTAATTATTATTAGATTTGTTAAGCAACTAAATTGAGTTCTTCTGTTTAATTGAAGGCAAACAATGTGACAACAGTTATTTTTAAACACGTCTTAATATCTTGTTATGGTGTATGTTTTTATTAAATATTTATTTTAACTACTGAGCTTTCATAAAAATTTTAAAGCTACTTTAATTCTTTTAAGTATGGAAAACAAATTGCTACTGCATTTTCCTGTGTGTGCATGTATTACGACTTAACCAAAAATTCCATCATTTTTGGCCTTCTGTCCAGCTATAAAGGATAATTACCCTAATATTGAATTAATAAATTGGTCAGTTGATTTTAGCGTATTTGAACCTGAAAACTGTTAGACTAAAGAGTAGATACAAATCAGATTTATTAATTTAAATCTAATATTTTTCTTGACTTAAATGCATTTCAAATGAAGTTCATAATTAAGTTGGTGTTGACTTAAAATGTTAAAGCTAACATCCTGGGATAGTAGAAATTCTAATTATGAAGTATTTCAAAAAATGTATTTTGGGGGGATTCTTTTGAGATAACTAATTTCTAATTATGTATGTTTCAAAACCCATATCCCTATAACTTTTTTAAAGAAATAAATGTTTTAGAAATGGGTCACAAGAAATATGGTCTGTATTAAGGACCCACTTGTACTAGGTTCCCTGAGACTCTCTCATAGGTTATTTTTTAGGCAGTTTAAAGCAAGCACTGACACTAATGGTAGTTCATTCTTGATGCAGGAGACTCTGTTAATCATTAAAGTAATACCTAATTTCAGTTCCTAAATTATAACTGTGACTCCAGATATATAGTTGAGAATACCTCATATACTATGACTTGAAAAATGGAATCTATGTTATGTTCTTCCCACATATCTTGAGAAAGTTTCTGAGTGTGATCTCTTTGGTTATAGTAACAAGTGAGTATAGTTCAGAAAAGTAGAAGGAAATCTTTCATGACAGACCATAATAAAAGCTTTGAGTAATATTTTAGTAAAGTTATATAACTATTCAAAAGATAAAATATATATTAGCATTATCCAACGATTTTTATAGAAAGAAGAATTTCCTCCTTATTAACTCTTAGAACAGTGCCTACCATGTAGGAAGTGCTAATAATTTATATTTGAATTTTAAATAATTTATTTAAGTCAAATCCAACCTGAAATTCATAGTTTTTCCAAATCAGTGTTTCGCAGCCCTCACTTTATATTAGTCATCTTGAGGTCTCTTAATATGGACCCATCCCACAACATTTAATTCTGAATTTTTTAGGGTTGGAGCTATTAAGTTTTTCTAAAAGCTCTCCAATTGATTCTAATTTATGGTCAGAGTTAAGGACCACTGCTCTAAATTAATTTTAAAAAATCCTATTCTCTCTCCTGTATTAACTTTTAAAATAAGTAATATAACCCGGCCAGCATGGCTCAGTAATTGAGCCTCAACCTATGATCCAGGAGATTGAAGTTCGATTCCTGGTCAAGGCACATGCCCGGGTTGCAGGCTTGATCCCCAGCAAGGGGCGTGCAGGGAGGCCAATCAATGACTCGCATCCTTGATGTTTCTGTCTCTCTCCTCCCTTCCTCTCTCTGAAATCAATAAAGACATATTTTAAAAGAAAAAATGTAAGTAATATAACCCAATTAAGTTTTGATGTTTTCAGTTCCATTAAGGAATATGCTCTTCTGATAACTAGTACAGTACGTACTCTCTTACCATCAGTACGTTCTTGGAAATTGCTACTTTCAGTGAAATGACATATGATGAAACCAGTTCTACTAATTGATATAAGTAAGAGACTTTCCTACAGCTATTTCTGGTCACAAAAGCCTCACCAAACTTCTAAGTAAAGACCCAGAACACTTCTAATAATAAACATTTGAAATAAATGTGAGTTATACATACTTTTAAGAAAGATGAATTAAAACAAGAGAATTTGTCTCCAACCCGTTTATTCCAGTTCAAGGTCAAGGGAGGCGGGAGCTGTTCCTAGCAGCTTAGGTCAGAAGGCAGGCACACGTCTGGACAGAATGCCTTCCCGTCACAGGAAACACTGCACACCCACACTCCAGTTAACCTCACGTGCACAACTTTGGGATGTGGGAGGAAATTGAGAATCTAGAGAAAACCCACACAGACATGGGGAGAACCTGCAAGTTCCACACAGACAGTGGCCCCAGCTGGGAATCAGTTTTTTGTTCCTCATCGTTACGTCAAAAAGGACATTGAATAATATGTTTCTCGAGGACTTGCGGTATTTGTTCCACCTTAAGTTCCTTCCTCTCTTTAAACTTGTAATAGGAATTTGCTCACAGTGTTCAGGTGAGAAAAAGGCAGTGTTGAGTCCTCCCCCACCTTTGGAACTGCCTTTTTGGGAAAATGGGGGGGTAGGGACACTTTAGCTCAGTTCACTAACCTGTGGTTCAGAGTTGTGAGCATAAGTTTGGGAAAGAAAACTTACAATAGGTTTGTGAAGGGTGCTGGTGAAGGATGTTTTAGTTTTAGAACAGAACCTACCGCCTGGGAGTTCTAGGAAAGCTTTGACAATCCCCACAGGCAATTTGTTACGCCTTCACTGCTGCTCAGAAGGAAGAGGAACATTTTTCATATATTGCTCCTAGTGTATTTCCTTAGGAACGTTCAGAATTGGGAACTTCATCTTATTTGTTTCCGTAAGTAATTTTATGAGGTTGATGACTTGGCGGGCAAAACAAATGTGTTTGCGGTTTTGTGTTTACCTTTATGTATATATTTGGTATGTGAATTGCACAATTTTAATAAAACCATGGCTTTCATTACATCGATTCAAGCTTTCAACTTCATATTACAGAATGCTTCTTTAAAGACACTTCAATGAAAAATATTATGAAAATATATAGATTTTTATGTCAATTTATACTTCAGAAATCCATATATTTGTCATATTTATTTTTTTAAAAACCTAATTGTCTGCATGACTAAATGGTATTTAAAATGAACCCCTCTAAAATGTCTGGTACCTTTGTCCAAAATTTTATCTATTAGAAACTGTCAGCCATCCATATTAAGAGTTCATAAGAAAGTAATTTAAAATTGTATGCATTTTATATTACTATGGTGTTTGTGTGTACCATATTTCTAAATATTCAGTATTAAATTGATACTTTTTAAAACCTTAACGTGAACTGCCTTTTAGTGTTAAAATGAAAAAGACAATGGTGTATCGAGATTTCTGCCCCCACAAGGGAAGACAAGCTGGCAGGTAGTTTTATTAGCAGTCATCTAAGAAAGGCATGTGTGAAATTAGTTCCTATCAGTGGTAAATTTTTAACCCTGAGTGACAGAAACTAAATTGAAATGAAACAGTTAAACTCAAATGTGGAATATTATACAATACACAATGAGAAGCCAGCGTAGTGAAGTAGCCTGAGCTGTAGATCTGCCTGTAACCAAATCCTAGTACCACCCTTACTAGCATAACTTAAGGGAAGTTGTTTAACCTGTATGTTCCTCATCAGCAAGTTGGGGGAAATACTTTGCTTATAAAGTTATTAAGATACATGTAGATATAGACAGTAATAAACTGGCAGGTACCTTTGGAACTAAATAGTGCATGCTAAGCCATGTACACTGTTAATAGCCTTTATGAAACAAAACGTATTTGACAAGGACCATAATTAGCATCACTTAGTGAATTGGGGTTTTTAAAAGCCATGATGTATTTGATGTGATTGGCTTAATTCTTTTCATGTGGTGGTAAGAATGAAACTTTACAGCTGTAACCAATGATGTTGATCTATCCATGCAGTGCTGTCTATATTACATTGGATTGTGGTTTGATGGAATTGTCAGACCAGGAAAGCTGAAGAAACTAAATGGTTTTGGTTTTGCTAAAGAATGGTCTTGTTAATGGACAAGCATTTAATAAGCAGTTATTAACTTATTAGGTGTTAATATGTTTCAGGAACATGGCAATATATTTACATGTCAGAAATTTTATTCTATGCCATTTCTAAATTGGCTTGTTTAAAGTTATTAAAAGGAAATATATATTTATATTAAGTATATTAACATTTAAATTGCTTAGGCCAGTTCTTGACATATAGGAAGTGATAGATTTTAGTTACTAATGTAATCACAAGACGAATTTGGTGATTTAATATGTGTTCATTAGCAGAGAGGATGTCACCGATGGTCATGATAGCAAGCAAATTATTAGAAATCTAATGTTAATGCTTATTCATGAGTCATCTAGGCCAACAGGTACATGATAATGGGTAGCCTAAAATAAAGTGTATTTACTGAATATTAAATTTATTTCATTTGAATTATTTAAATGCACAAATAGGAACTCAAACAAAGACACCTTAAAATTATGCTGTCTCGCTCTTTTGCTGTTCACTGCCCTCAGGGAGGCAGCGTAAGAGAAATATCAGTGCCTGATACTCTCTGAAGACTTGATGTCGAGCAAATTGAGGTTCTTTGAAACCCACTTTTTTTCATGAATAACATTTCTGTGACTATGCCAGTGGATAGCATATCCCATCAAGTAGCATTTATAATCTATAAAAACCTGGTACCTTCGTGTTTCTGTCTTGAACAAAACCTTCACCAAACCATTAAAGCCTTTCACGGTGAAAACTCGGTCTCGTCCCTCCCTCCTTCCGCCGTTAGGAAACACTGGGCACTGATTAACCCGCACTAAAGCGTGAGCGATAGCTGGGTCCTGTTAGCCACCTGGACACAGTGCAAGTGGACCTCTTGCTTTGTGATGCTGCAGGCAGCACCGGGGAGTTCCTTGGGAGTTACGGAGTTCTTCAGCACGCTGCCTGTTTAAGCAAAGAGTTGAGGGGCCACGCAAAAAAGCTTTGTAACTACAAGGCCACTTCTGACCAGAGTCCTGTTTCTGATGGGCCCTGGCAGGCCAGATGACTGCACTTTGGGAATAGTTTCAGGGTACCTGCATTGTCAGAAGAATTGGACTGAGGCCCAATAATGATATCGGTAAAATTAATTCCTAGGCAGTGGACATAGTGTGTACATTTTTAATACGTGGTCTCTCTATGTTGCATAATTTCCTTCAGTGGATCTAAGCCTCAAGTACGAGTGTTGTCTCTTCTCTCCTCACCCCCCTCGGAACAAGAGTTTCCGCTATATATGATTCCAAATCTTCAGCCCAGATTTTCTCTGAGCTCCAGAACCATGAAGCCAGTGGTCTATTGAACATGATGTCCACAAGCATTCATTTCCCCCATCCCTCTTTCAAACCTTATGCTTATTGGATAAAAGTTAACTGTTTAAGAGAAAGAAAAAGAAAATATATCCAACTTAAAGCAGGGAAGGAAGGTAGGGAAAAGACCAAAGGGACATGAGATCTTCCTAATGGTTTATCCACTTAAAACGCTGGCAAAGTTTAAGACATCAATAGGGCAAATATAATTATGGGGCTTAGGTTAAAAACAAATACTACAAATATGTGTAAAGAATTTATTTTAATTCAGAAGAAAATTCTATCTGATGGAATGTAGTTAGGACAAGGCAAATAGGGAGTACAATACAAAAGATGTTAGACGGAAGGACTAAGAATTAAAATGAATGTAAATGGGTTAATTAAAAGCAGTAATTAAAATGAATGTAAATGAGTTACACCTAATGAAACACTTTATTTTTCACATTTTAATTATTTTCAATTAAATTTTATATATTTATTGAATTAAAAATACAAGATTCAATATTTTCTCTACAAAACACCAAAATATATAGAAAAGTTAAAAGTATGACAAAAAATGTCTACAAGTAAATATGAACCAGAGCAAGCAGGAGTAGCAGTTTTAATACTTGACAAAATAAAAGTTAAAGTGAAAAGGAAAATAGGCATAAGGGGCAAATAAATGAGATATACCAGTAAAAAAACAAGAAGATATGTCCACCATAAATACATATGGCGTAGAACAACACAACCTAAAAATAAACCAAGCAACAATAAACAACAGTACAGGAAAATAGATGAATTAGAAATTGTAACTGGAGATTTTAACAAAACCCTCTGATCAACTAATAGGTCGATCCAAGAAAAAAATAAAGGTCTATGTAGTAAGTTTGAACCATTAAATTTACATAGAATTTCACACTTGACACACAGAGAATGTCCCTTATTTCCTAGCACATAGAATATTTACAGAAGTGCACTATGGATCAGGCTACAAAGGAAACCTCAGTAAATTCCAAAATACTATGATGTTCTTGACCATAATGCAAATGTTCATAACTTTATTCATCATAACACAAGACTGGAAACAACTCACATGCTCATCAGCAGTAAATGGATAAAGCTATGATATAGTCAAACAATGAAATACTTTAGCAATTACACACACACACACACAAACCACAAAACAACAAAAAATCCTGATAGCCCTGGCCAGTGTGGCTCGGTTGGGCGTCCTGTGGACCAGGAGGTTTGCCAGTTTGATTCCCTGTCAAGGGTACAAGCCTGGATTGTAGCTCAGTCCCCAGTAGGGGGTGTGCAGGAGGCAGCCGATGGATGTGCTCTCACATTGATGTTTCTCTTTCCCTCCTCCTTCCTCTCGCTCTAAAAATCAATAAACTATTCTTTAGAAACAAAAATACACAACTGGTATACACAACTACATACATGAATCTCTGAAAAACGCCATACACAAAAAAGTACATTATGTATGATTTCATTTACATGAAATCCCAGAACAGATAAATCTAATTTACAGTGGATGCCTAGAACTACAGGGTGGGACAGGAGCAAAGGAGCCCAAGGGAACATTTTGGGGTAATGAGAATAACCATGACCCTGTAATTCCACTCTGAGATGTACTGGCAGACAAAATACATATACATGAGCACTAAAAGACAGATACAAGAATATTCTTAACAGTATTATTTGTACAAGTTCCAACCTCAAAATAACCAAAATATTCATGAAAAGTACACAGGATATTTAAATTATGTTACAGTCATACAATGAAATGCTATGAATATACAGGATGGGGCAAAAGTAGGTGGACTGTTGTTCTTACCAAAAATAATACAATAATAATAATACAAAGATAAACTCTTTTACATAATCACAACTGTAAACCTACTTTTGCCCCACCTGTACAATGAATATGAACGAACTGCTACATATAACAACATGGATGGATCTCACAAATGTATCAGGTAAGAAAGCCAAACATAAAACTTACTAGTGTATGTTTCTATTTATATGAAGTTCAAAACCAGGCAAGATGAATTTGTGCTGTTACAAGTCAGGATAGTGGTTACATTAGGGATGGAAGTAGGTCATTTATTGGGAGGGAGCATGTGGTGGGCACTGATGTTCTGGTATTGTTCTATTTCTTAATCTGGGTAATGTCTGCACACATAAGTTCAATTTTTTTTTAATTTATTTTTATTGTTGAGAGTATTACAGGTGTCCCATTTTTCCCCCCAAGTGACCCCCTCCATTTCACTCCCACCCCCTCCCCAGGCCTTCACCCCATTATTGACTGTGTCCATGGGTTATGCATATATGCATATAACTTCTTTGGTTAATCTCTTCCCACTCTCCACCCTCCTTCCCTCTTCCCTCTGAAATATAGATCGTCTTTTTCATGTGTCTATGTCTCTGGATCCATTTAATTCATCAGGTTCTTTTGTTCATTAGCTTCTTCTTAAAGAAGACCCTTCAACATTTCCTGTAGTGCTGGTCTGGTGCTGATGAACTCCTTTAGCTTTTTCTTATCTGAGAAGCTCCTTATCTGACCTTCAGTTCTAAATGATAGCTTTGCTGGATAGAGCAATATTGGTCGCAGTTTCATGTTTTTCATCACTTTGAATATTTCTTGCCACTCCCTTCCAGCCTGCAAGGTTTCTGTTGAGAAATCAGCTGACAGTCATATGGGGGCTCCCTTGTAGGTAACTAACTGCTTTTCTCTTGCTGCTTTTAAGATTCTCTCTTTGTCTTTAACCTTTGACATTTTAATTACGATGTGTCTTGCTGTGGGCCTCTTTGGGTTCCTCTTGTTTGGGACCCTCTGTGCTTCCTGGACTTGTAAGTCTATTTCTTTCCCCAGGTAGTGGAAGTTTTCTGTAATTATTTTTTCAAATAGGTTTTCAGTTTCTTGGTCTCTTTCTTCCCCTTCTGGCACCCACCCCAATAATACAAATGTTGGGCCTCTTGAAGTTGTCCCAGAGGCTCCTTATACTATCTTCATATTTCTGGATTCTTTCTTCTTTTTGTTCTTCTGGTTGGGTGTTTTTTGTTTCCTCGTGTTCCAAATTGCTGATTTGATTCTCAGCATCCTCTACTCTACTGTTGATTCCCTGTAAATTATTCTTCATTTCAGTTCATGTAGCCTTCATTTCAAATTGGGACTTTATTATGTTATTGATTTTCTCAGTAATTTCCCTAATAGTCTGCTTAAACATCCTTATAAACAAAATTCTGAATGCTCTATTTGTTAGCTTGCTTGGCTATATTTCATTTAGTTCCTTTTCTGGAGATTTCTTCTGTTCTTTCCTTTGTGATATGTTTCTTTGCCTCCACATTTTGGCTGCTTCCAGGTGTTTGTTTCTATGTATTAGGTAGAGCTGCTATGTCTCCTGGAATTTGTAGAGTGGCTTTGTGTAGTAGGTGTCCTGTAGGGTCCAGTGGCTCAGCCTCCCCAGTCATCTGAGCTGGGCCTTCTAGGTGCTCCCCTGTGTCGGCTGTGTGCACTGTCCTGTTGTAGTTGAGCCTTGGTTGCTGTTGGCGTCCCCAGGAGGAACTGACCCCCAGGGCAATCCGCTGTGAGGACCAGCTGCAACTACAGCCAGAGAGCTGCTGTGCTGGAGACGCCCCTATGGAGCAGGATTTACTTCAATGGAGCTTTGGTGTTCACCAAGTGCACCCCTTGAGCGTTTCACTTGTAGATGTGGTGGGGTTGTAATCCAGGTGGTTGAGTCTGAGCACCAGGTGCACTGTCTCTGGGGCCTCCCGGGAGGTGCAAAGTCAGTCTCTGCCAGTGCCTTGCCCAGGGCCACCCAGCATGAGCTACACAGCAAACCGTAGTTGGCTGCTACTTGTTCTGGGCTTGGAGGTGCCCAGGAGAGGCCAAGCTATGAGCCAATGCAGCTGCCGCTAGTGCCAGGCCTGGGACCACTTATCAAGCCGTATGGGGCCCGCTGCTGCTTGTTTGAGAGATTTTAGGAAAGTCCTAAGCATGAGGCTCGAGAGGCCACTTGCATAGAAAAGCCCCTGGAAATGGCCTGGATGAGCTGCAGGTGGGGAGGGGCAGGGTCTCGGGGAATCACGGGGCGGGGCCAAAGGTGGGAGTCAGGTGCTGGGGATTCAAACATGGCGCCTGCCTGCCGGCTGTGTGCGGGGAGGACTCGCCGAAGGAGCCATGGCCTCCGCCAGCCCTCCTGCCTGGGAGGAAGCCGCCCCTGCACCTCTTGCCCGGATCTCAGGCAGGTTAGTTCCCCCGAGTGCCCCAGGTCCTTTCAGGCTGCTGCCCGGCGCTGGGCTCAGAGGGAGCGTCCGAGTGAGTCCGTGCCAGGCCCTTTAGAGGAGCTGCTGGGGCTCCCGCAGCCTCCGCGACCCTCAGGGACAGTCCCCGCTGGTTTCACAGCCCGGAGCTGTGGGGACGTCTCTTTCCGGCCCTGGAGCCCTGGGCTGGGGGCCTGCTGTGGGGCTGGGACCCCTCCCTCGTCTGGAAAACCTCCACCAGGGAGATATCTCTGCTGAGCTTAAACCGCGGCACCGGGTGTGGGCCCGCGGCAGCTTCTCCGGGATTCAGCCCCGACCTGCCCGTGTCTCCGCCCCTCCCCCCGTCTCATTGCTTCTTCAGCTCCCTGGTTGTGGGGCTTCTGTGCAGCCAGATCTCAGGAGGCCCTGAGTGACGGTGGTTCTGTATTTTAGTTGTAATTTTGATGTGGTTGCGGGAAGCGGGGGGTGCAGCTGTGACCTACGTGCCATCTTGTTCCATAAGTTCAATTTTTGACAATCCATTCAGAGTGTGCTTTTTTCCTAGATGTATAATAAACCTCAAAAACACAGTACCACAAACCTAGATGGCTTAAAAGAACAAAAATTTATTCTCTCACAGCTCTGGAAACTAGAAGTCTGAAATCAAGATGTTAGCAGGTTGACTCCTTTAGGAAGCACTGCAGGAGAATCTTTCGTAACTTCCTCCTAGCTCTGGGGGTTGTCAACAGTCCTTTTATACTCTGACTTGTAGATGTATCACTTTAATCTCTGCCTCCACTCACAGGGCATTCTCTGTGTGTCTCCCCTCCTCTCCTTAATTATTAGATTAAAGGCCCACTCTACCCTAGGATAGCCTCATTTTAACTAATTATGTCTGCAGCGACCCTATTTGATATAAGGTCACATTCTAAGGTACGAGAGTTAGGACTTCCACATGTTCTCAAGAGGATATAATTCAAGCCCTAACAGTGACCTTGGTCAATTTCTAGAGAACAGGAAATCCAAGGGTGATTTCCAGATGTAAAGACTAATTCTTCATGATATCTCTGTTTACTACCTTCTGATATAGAGTGAATGGAAATACACTGAAAGTAATCAAGAGTTTAAGTAAATTTTCCCATTAGAGAAATTCCAAGCCTTACAAAAAAAGAGGCTAGTGTTGTCAAACCTTAAAATAATCCGGAGCCTAAACAAAGTGCACTGATCAATAGATGACTGGATAAAGAAGATGTGGTACATATATACAATGGAATAGTACTCAGCCATAAGAAAAGATGAAATACTGCCATTTGCAACAACATGGGTGGATCACGAGACTATCATGCTAAGTGAAATAAGTAGACAGAAAAATTCAAGAACCATACGATTTGACTCATATGTGGAATATGAACCTTAAAGCAACAAATGAACAAACAAGAAAAACAGAGAAACAAAAACTCATAAACACAGACAACAACAGGATGGCGGTTACCAGAGGGAAAGGGGTCAGGGGAAGGTAATAAAGGCGGTCAAATATATGGTAATGGAAGAAGATTTTAAGTGGTAAACACACAACGCAGTATACAGATGATGTATCATATATTTATATACTTGAAACCTATATAATTTTAACCAATAGCACCCAAAAAATTTAATTTTAAAAAATTACAGGAGCTCTGGCTGTTGTGGCTTGGTTGGTTGGAGTTTTGTCCGTGCACTGAAAGATCGCAGGTTTGATTTCCAGTCAGGGCACATACCCAGGTTTTAGATTCTGTCCCTGGTTAGGGCACGTGTAGGAGGCAACCAATCAATGTTTCTCTCTCACATTGATGTTTCTTTCTCTCTCAAAACAATTTAAAAAAAATTACAGGAGACATGTCATATATGATCATAGAAAACAATTAGGTTGACCCAATTGATGTTTGACTTGCCAAAGCAAACCCACACAAATCATAGATCTTACCTTACATCAAACTTCACTAATAATTTAAAGAATACATGCAAATAAGTACAGCTAAAACATAAATTTCAGGTTTTCCTACAATAAGAAAAATAGATGGATTAGAAATACTCTATTATAACATTTTGGTGGTTTGTTTTTTTAAAATATATCTTTATTGATTTCAGAGAGAGGAAAGGAGAGGGAGAGAGAGAGAGAGAAATATTAATGATAAGAGTCATTGATCTGCTGCCTCCTGCATGCCCCTGCTGGGGACCGAACCCACAACCCAAGCATGTGCCCTGACTGGGAATCAAACCCCGATCGCCTGAATCCTAGGTTGAAGCTCAACCACTGAGCCATGCCCGGCCGGGCAGTATTTTGTAAATAAGGAATCCCTGTATGCAAGGAGACCTGGTGGAAGTTATTCTTTCCCCATTATCCCCACTAGCGAAAATGTGGTTTATTATCTTGCCATTAACCATTTCTTTCTCAGCAATGGGAGAAAGATCCTTCTAGAGAGCAGAGCTAGGACAGCCAGACTGCTTTACCAAGGATCTACATTTAATTTCTAGGGTAAGGAATATTGTCGCACAAGATGTGGTATGAGTTATGTACCAGCGATCTATGATGTTTCACCTTCCCCAGTGGCAACCTAGAAAAAATGTGTATTAGATGTTTGGGGATTCAGTAAACCAACTATTTAGCATTAGTTCGTTGGGCCAAGTGGAGTTAGAGATGGGTCTGACTGAGAGGACTGTGTACTGAATGAATATTTGGACTTTGAGCTTTATGCAGTAAATAAATGAGACTTTGGGTGTGTTTTCTGTGGGACATAGCATAAGTTTATTATGTAGGTAGAGGTACTTTTGAATGTGAATGGATGGTAATATGCGGTAGACGAATGTACAATTTCTAGGTTGTCTATTTCCTGTTCAACATCAATTCACTCTATTTCTAGTGCCATTTGGAGATCCATTTAGGGATGCTCCACTGGAGGGAAACATGTGGTCCACACTGATAGAAATAAGTATATTCCATTCCCATGGCTATAGTTATTTGCAACCAATTTCAGAAATTTTTATGTGATATGATCAGAGTTAGTAAGATACTGAAACTTATCAGAATCTCTTGCTCTTTTCTATTGTATTTGATTGAGAGACGATCAGAGTTTAGAGTTAGAGCAGCCAGCTTCAAAGTAGATAGGGCATGGAATCTGACAGTAGAGGAGCATGACAAATGATTAGAAAAAAAACCCAGAAAGAATCTGGGTCACAGTGACATTGTTTGGACCCCAGTCAAGATGCAGTAGAAGCCAAAAACTGGATTTTTACATACCAGAAGCAATTACTTTCCTTTTGGCCTTAAACCCTTTGGATTGGGTTTCCTGTCACATGGACTTGAGTAAAACTGACAGGTTTTAAACACTTAAATACATTTTCAAATCTTTGTAATCCAAGAAAAACTTTTTTCAAAGCAACATGTTGTTTTGAGAGTTAGTCTGACATTAATCAAAGACAGTTTGGAACTGATAAAATTTCACAACAGGAAGGAATATCTGGAAATCGCTTTCACATTTTCTGGGTTTTGTGTCCATTTTCAAAAATCTGCAAAACATAAAATGCCTGATTAATGTGCTTTTCAAGGTCCTACATGGTCCTTCTCCTCACTTATCTCCTACCTTTCTCCTGCTCTCCCATTTCACTCCAGCTAAACCAGCCTCCTTGCTGAGTTCCCACCTCAGGGGCTTTGTACTTCCCATCCTCTGCCGAGAACACTCCTCCCAGATAGGTATCCACATGGGTTCTTAAACTCTTTTAAATTTCTTCTCAAACAACTTTGAACACAAAGTGCAATAAAAAAAAGAAAAAGAAAGAATGTATAAGGGTAAAGAGCTGTGGAAAAGGTAACAACTGATTTTGGGCCAGAACATAATAATAAATGAAACACTAGCTCTCGAAAGAGAACTATTAAAAACGAAAAAAGAAAATAAATTTATAACCATGGAGGCCATGTCTTCAAGTCCACCGCGTTAGGGCATCGCCTTCTTAGAATGGGTGTCCCTACAAGAGTACATACAAGAGTAACTGTCGCAGGTTGTGGAGATTTCAGGGAGTAAAGGGATTATGTTCTTTTAATAATTCTTTCCTGGGCATGGTGCTCTCTTCTATTTGGTGTGTTTTCTTTGAGCATTATTTCTCTGTCCTGATCTTCCTTCTAAGATGGCTATAAATGGGATTCATATCTAGGAACACTCTTAAGAAGGTCTTGGAAAATCTTAAGTAGCCAATTTGACTGAGGTGTAGCTCAGAGGACAGGGTCTGCAAGTTAGACATTTTCTTGTTGCTTTAAAGCAGTGTTATTTTAATGCTGCAAGAATTTTTAAAACATGCCATACCTGACTATCTAGTCTGTGACACTGACCTCTTTTCCCTTAGATTGTCCAATAAGAAAATGATAACAGCCAACACAACAATGGTGTAAATGAATCAAAATTATACCTATGTTTTGGTCAGATCAGCAAAATAAAATTCTGTGTCGCAGAATCGTAGTAATTAGTTTATGTGTGCCATGAGATGAAAAAAGTTGAAAATCACTGCCTTAAAGCATAGCTGGAATGGTGAGACGTAGGAACGTAGTACGAGTTTCCGTGCAGAAGCAAGTGGGAAAGGCCCAGGAAGTCCCTACTTGTGCCTTTAAGTAGAAAAAGGCAAAGAAGCCCTTGAGACTCACACATAGCTTAGGGCAGGAGAAGTCCTTAAAACCTTAAAGTACCCAAACACAGTTTGATGTTAGATTTTTTTTTTTTTTTATAGTTAGTCGTCATTACTCCTGGCTAGTGTGGATTGAATCAAGAATGAACAGGAGCCGGACATAACTTTAAAATGACTCAGCAAGAGGGATGCAGGCACCTTTGTGGTGGTTTGAAAAGTTTACCAAAGTAAATGTTTGGTGAAAATAGAGCAGTTGAGTCAATCAAGGCACTGTTATTGAACAGAGGGACTCTAAGTCACTTATCTATAAAGTGTATTACTTTTTTAAGTCTCAGAAAATCTGGAACATGGGATGAAGGTGCTGCTGCTAATGTTAAGAACTGTGCCACCAGTATTTCCTTGTGTTTTTGTACACCACAGTCAGTACTGAAGGTACATTAGTGTTGGTGCATGTGAACATGTGTGAGGCCCTAAATAGCCTGAGTAGTACTAGTAGTACTGAAAAATCTATTTAGTAATAAACAATTTTTTTTTAATGGAACGCTTCACAAATTTGCGTGTCATCCTTGCGCAAGAGCCATGCTAATCTTCTCTGTATCATTCCAATTTTAGTACATGTGTTGCCAAAGTGAGCGCAGTAATAAACAATTATACTTCAGAAACCTAGTTGATCAGATGGAGTTTAAATAATCCTGTTTTTTAAGCTATAATATTCATACTTAATATTCAGAAAGTTGTTTGCTAAATATCTTTAAATTAAGAAAATATTTAGGTAATGAGAGTCATCATTTATTGACATACACTATACTAGGACTCCAAGTACATTTTCTCATTTGATCCTCACACCTAAAGGAATCGAATTATAATTTACTTTTTAAAAATGATAAAATTATGCTTTAGAGGGGTTAGTAAAATATGCAAAGAAATAGCTAATGGAAAATTCAGGATTTGAACTCAAATGTACCTGACTATGAAATTTGTTTATTCGATTAGACTGTTCTCCCTCATTAAATGTTGCCAGTTTATTGGTGAACACTCATTTATTAAAACAAATATTTATTTGCATCATAATAATAGCGGTCATATATTGAGCACTGCCATTAGCTTGTCAGATTTACTTCGTACTATAAAGGCAACATAGAGGCAGAAAACCTGCCCTGTGAGGTCTCCTTGCCCCCACGGGCCTTGGTACCAAGGAGGGCTCACAAAGTCAGCCCCACACAGCTCACCTGCACAGCTCATCTCAGTAAAGCTGGGGCAGCTCCTCGTGCCCTATCCCAGTTCCCCACAGAGCCGGCCAGAAAACCCTGCAGTGCTGGCAGCTAGAGGCCCAGTCGGCCCTTCTGGCAGCTCTGGGCCCTCTCTGGCAGCAGGGGGTTCTCGTTCCCTTCCCCATGTCTCACGGATCAAAAACTTTCTGGGGTTATACACAATGCCTTACAGGAAGGCAGAGGGTCTCTGTAGGTGATTGCTCAGTGCAACCCACCAGCCCTTTCCATTCGGGAGCCACACACTGTGGGACAGCCTTTCCCACAGTCAGTCAGCAACTTGGGTGAAATACCTGTGCCATCTGCCACCATTAGGCACATTGTTTCACTGGAAAGGCGCAGTCCCCTCCTTGCAGGCGCACTGTTCCCTGGGGTCCCTCTGCCTTCCACGCACGGGCTTTCCTTCCCTACTCCTCCACTCTGGGTTTGGGTGGGAGCTTTGAAGCCTTCAACCCTCGGGGCTTGGAGCCCAGCTCAGACTTCAGGGGGGACTCCCCCTTTTCATGCCCCCCCTTACCAGACTCTATGATGTTTCTTCAGTGCTCTCTACTTGAAATATTTCTACTCAGGTATATTTCTCTGGTTTTTCCAAGCTGGTTATGCAGTATTTTAGCCGTAAATCAAGTTCATGGCTGGGAGTAAGGGCACTCTGCTTCTTGTCACAGTGATGCCATCTTCCCGGCTCCCAGCATATATTTATTATTTACATTGGTTTCTTTTTATCTCCTGAAGTGTTACTGGAAGGGAGAGGTCCGTGTCCCTACCTGTTGTTCATAAGAGTGGGCTTCATGTGATAGCCTGAGAAAAGAAATTTTCAGATACTCGCATGAGAAGATGAGGTATTGTAGAAAGTTTTATACCTGTGGAGTTAAACCCCTGAGATTCCAAGGTCCCATTTCCTTTTGCCCCATCATAAAAGAAGTGTAGCTGTGGCTTCAACAGAGAGAGAATCAGAACCAGTGTCCAGAATTTCCATTCCATGTTGAGACAGTCCGATTCCGCATTAGGCTAGCTTAGTTTGTGCTCCCAGCTGCAGCCCATTAGCCCATTGCATGCGGAGTCCATATGGCCCTGGGCCATGAGGGCAGATGCAAGAGAGCCAAGAGCTGCAAGAGCATCAAAAGCTGAAGGAGAGCAAACTCCTTTGTTTAGGGCATTATGTTTTCCCAAACTTTTGTGGGCTTGCAGTGGCCCCACCCATTCTGGCCAATCCATGGTTCACCTGGCTAGCCTGACAGACAGGAACCTTTCCTATGTCACCCAACTACACTGCCCATGAGTCTATATCCCCTTTGTTGGGCTCCTTCCCCTAGTGATCTGCAGGGAATGGGCCGGTGGTTCCGTGCTTATAATCACATGCTTATAATGTCTGGCCTCCCCTTTGCTCCTTTCCTATTATGTGTAACCAGCTAATTAGAACATTGTCAGAAGCATGCAATTTAATTCATGTGACTAGAATGGAATTCTTGTGTACTGCAAACATGCGAGGAAGTGTTGAACGTATCCCTTTTGCACTGAACAGTCATTTTTTAGCAGTGTCCAATGTTTGTATGAGGAATAAGAACTGCTCTTTATACATGATGTCATTTACTTCTCAGGTTATGTAAATAGGCATTAGATCAATTTTATAGGTGAACTATTTTTATAAAAGTGGCAGGTTATATATATGAGTAAATAAGTCTATGAATCAGCTGAGTGTCTTCTCCAGGTAGTTATGAGTTCCTAGTATAGTGACTGTGGTAGGCTGAGTAAAGGCCCCAAACGATACCCATGTCCTAATCCCTGGAATCTGTAAATATGTTACCTTCTCTGGCAAAAGGACTTTTATAGATATAATTAATTTAAGCATCTGTAGATGGGAGATTATCCTAGGTTATCTTGGTAGATCCAATGTGATCACAAGGGTTCTTATAAGAGGGAGATGAGAGAGTCAGAAGCAAAACAGAGATTAACAATGAAAGCAGAGGAAACAGACTGGATGGTGTCTGAGAGGAGGGGAGGGGGTGACTAGATAAAGAAGGTGAAGGAATTAGCTAAAGAACATATATACATACCTAGTGGATATGGACAATAGTTTGGTGAAGACCAAGGGAGGGGGAGGGGAGAGAGGGGGGAGGGAGGCAAAGCAGGGGGTGGGGTGGGTGAGGGGGGAGACACCTGCAATAATGTCAACATTAAAAAATTTTAATAAAAAAAAAGCACACAATGGAAGTAGAGGTTACTGTGGTGTGTTTTTGAATGGAGGAAGGGATCAGGAGTTGAGAAACCGGGCAGCCTCTAAAGGCTGGAAAAAGCTAAGATTCTTCCAAGGAGACTCCAGAAGGAATACAGTTTTAGAAACATCTTGATTTTAGACTTTTGACCTTTAGTACTGTAAGAGAATAATTTGTTTTAAAGCTCTAAACTTATGGTAATTTGTTATAGCAGCAATAGAAAACTTATAGTGATTGCATCATATACACCTTGAGAATGGAATTCAAAATTCAGATCTGTTTGTTTCTAAGAGTCCATCATGTTTTTTCAAACATGATGGTTTTTCCCTGCTTATATTATCTATTGCTCTTGGGCAGTGCTGTGTAAATATTCACAAATCCAAATATTCAATCCATTTTTTTAAAAGCCTATCAGCAGGGGGTCAGGGACTGGGTGGAGGTGGGCAAAGGCTGAGCAAAGGGGAACATCTGTAATAGTGTCAACAATAAAAATAAAGTTTTTAAAACATCAGCAAACATATTTATGTTTTATGGCAAGTTAATATAATATAATTCAGATAGATATACATTTCCAACTTGATTTAGCCAAAAGGAGAACAGGATTCCAATCTTTTAAGATATGCTCAGGCCCTAGCTGTTTTGCTCAGTGGTTAGAGCATCGGCTGCAGACTGAAGGGTCCCAGCTTCGATTCCAGCCAAGGGCATGTACCTAGGTTGCAGGCTCAATCCCCAGCCCTAGTCAGGGCACATAAGAGAAGCAACCAATCAATGTGCCTCTCTCATATCAATGTTTCTCTCTCTCCCCCCCCCCCCCCCCCCACTCTCTTTGAAAAGCAATGGGAATATATATCCTTAGGTGAGGATTAAAATTAAAAAAATTAAAAAGATATGCTCAGGAGTATTTTCATAAGAATATGAAATCTTTTGAGACTTTATCTTTTGAGACTGAAATTGATAAAGCCAACATTAAAGCGGATGAAATTAGTCATCAGTAGATATAAAATAGATTTAATATGTTTCTAAAAGTATGTTGCTATTGGACAAAGGTGTCTTCAGAATCAAATGAAAAGTAAAGATTATTTTTAAAACTTTGATCTTGATAAACTGGCCAAATCCTCAGAAAGATGTAAATGTCAGCTTAATTAATCAGAACCTGTGCTGATTTTATCAGGCTTATAGCTTCAGATCCTAGCTGTTTGAGGCCCATAGAAGGCACTCAACAAATAGTTTTGAGTGATTAAATAACATTTCTCTATTAGATGTTTAAAAGTTCTTAAAATTACAAAATATTCAATACTATGTATGACATTGGTGTAAAAATTGATACACTAATTAATGAAGAAAATAAAAGTCAAGGACCATATTCTAACATAACAATATTATCATCTACTGATGCTTATTGTATGCCAAGTACTGTGTTAAATGTTTCAAATGCATTATTTTATTGAATACAATATCTATTACTATTTTTATCTTTCACATTTTTTAACACTCACCCAAGGAAATTTTCATTGAGTTTTAGAGAGAAGAGGAGAGAAGAGGGGGAGAGGGAAAGAGAGAGGTGGGAGAAATGTCGATGATTGCAAGGGCCCTCACTGGGGATCAAACCTGCAACCTAGGTATGTGCCCTTACTGGGAATCGAACTCGAGACCTTTTGGTATACAGGGCGATGCTCCTACCAACTGAGCTACACCAGCCAGGGATTCATTCTTCGCTTTTAAGGTAGCAAAGACTTGAAGATGTCAAAACAGATCTTCTGTGATGCCAAATCCTACATGTTTATCTGCTCTGTGATACTAACTTTAATCATTTAAAATGTAACATTTAGTTTCATAAAGAAAAATTAATTTTAAATATATGATATTGGGATGACTGTTTAATGCCTTTGTCTCATCACTTATCAAAATTAAATTAAGACATAATAGAATCACTAAGTTGAAAAATTTGATGCATTTTATTATCAAAATGTTAAAATTTTATACTTTAAGGACATCATAAATAAAAATCAAAACTGGGAGAATATTGAAATATGTAATATACAATATCCTTACATATTATATGTTATATATTGTATAAAGTTGAAGTTTAGTCTCCTAATATTTAAAATGCTCTTGCAAATAAAAAGAAAATAATTTCTCCAGTAGAAAATGAAGTAATAGATAAACAAAGTCCCCCAGAGATGCAAATAAATGGTCAACAAATATATAAAGAATATTTAGCCTCAGGAGTATTCAACAGGTACAAAAAAATTGCAATAAGGTCTTCTTCCTAATTGAAAAGGCAAGGATTTAAGAAACTAATACTTCCCAACCGGACGTGGCTCAGCGGTTGAGCATTGACCTAGGATCCAGGTGATCAGGGTTCGATTCCCTGTCAGGGCACATGTCTGGGTTTCGGGCTCCATTCCCAGTCGGGGGCCTGTGTGAGGCAGCCAATCAGACTTTCATCATTGATGTTTCTATCTCTCCCTCTCCTCCCTTCCTCTCTCTGAAATCAATAAAGTTATATGAGAAAGAAAGAGAAAGAAAGAAAGAAAGAAAGAAAGAAAGAAAGAAAGAAAGAAAGAAAGAAAGAAAGAAAGAAAGAAAGAAAGAAAGAAAGAAAGAAAGAAAGAAAGAAAGAAAGAAAGAAAGAAAGGAAGGAAGGAAGGAAGGAAGGAAGGAAGGAAGGAAGGAAGGAAGGAAGGAAGGAAGGAAGGAAGGAAGGAAGGAAGGAAGGAAGAAAGAGGGAGGGAGGGAGGGGAGGGAGGGAGGGAGGGAGGGAAGGAAGGAAGGAAGGAAGGAGGGAAGGGAAGAAAGAAAGGAAATAGCTTAATAAAGAAAAAAAAAAACAAAGAAAAGAAACGGTAATACCAATATTGCACACATGGAGGGAACATGCACTTCCATGAACACTAACAAGAAGGTAAATGTTATAGCCTTTTAGAGGAAAATAATTAGAAAATGGGGTTGTAATGTTTAAGATATGCATGCTATTTGGTCCACCAACTCCATTTCTGTGTATTTGCCCTAGAAAAATAATTAAATAGATATGTAAAAATAAAATACGAAGAACATTATCTTAGCATTGTTTACAATATTAAAAGTGATGTGAATTTACTGAAAAGATGTTTACAGTATAGTATTAGGTGAAAAAAGCAAATTACAAGAAGCTATGTGTAGTAAGATTCATTAAAAAGTATAATTACTTGTAAAGAAATACTCTCCATATCACGTATATATTTTCATTTATCCCAATTCATGGGGAAAAGTATTTTATATTAGCTGCCAAAGCGTTAACAGTGATGTATTTCTGAGTGAATGAGATTATAAGCGATTTTTATTTTTCATGATTTTACTAATCTATATTTTATCATTTCAAACATAGATATTTTTCTGATAAAAGTAAAATAAGAAAAGCAAGAAAAACTAAAATTTATAAAAGAATGAGGTTACAATTACCTCTCACTTAAAATCTGATTATATATTGCTACCCAGCTTTAAAAACCTCTACTGACTCATTTACTGCATAAAAATTCAAATACTTCACCTTGGCATCTGAAGTCATTTCACATCTGGTCTTATTTACAATCTTGACTTCATTATCCATCTCTGTATCTCTTGGGTCCTCTGAATACTTTTAGAAAATGCCCTTTTTGTCTTCTCCTGAAGAACTTCTAACCTTGTGTCCCTGAAAAACATCACCTCCTCTGCGAAGGCTTTCCCATTTCCCTAAGATTTAGAACTTTCTCAGCTAGCTATCATAGTAAATGTTTAAATGATTTTCCCATTGTCTTCCTAGCTCATGCCACTGCAAATCACACGCTTGCAACACTCCAGGTAAATACAAGTAATGTGCACGCAGCTACGCTATTCCTATCCCTTAGCAGTGGGAAGAATTGGTAATAGATGTTGCTGCAGATTAGATGGAATAAAGCAGGGCTTGTGAAAAAACACAATAAGCCAATATAAGATCATCACACGTGTAAAATTCTTCACATGGAGTTAGAGTTCATACACTATAATTAATAATTGGAGTGAAATTCAAAACGACAGTTTTAAGTTCTTCTAAAGCAATAGCTCACAGGAGCCTGTGCTAAGGGGAAATTTAACAAACATAAAAAAGTAGATGGACGGATGGACTGATGGGACAGACAGACAGAATGAGTAGGTAATAGCGTGCTATTCTTCTTGATTATGCATTAACAGAACTATGGTCATATAATTCTCTGAAAGGAGATTTGAGTAATGTCTTTCAAATTCTTGTCCTGGGTAACTTTTGAATGCTTTGGGGGTGGCAATTTGGCTTCAAATAGCATGCAGGCTCTGATCAGTTGGTAGTGGCCGCCTACTGTCCTATGCTGGCTCAGCCGATTCGGCAGGAAGGAGGAGTGTGACAGTGGCAATGGCCACGGGATAAGGGAGTGAGTGGCAGCTATGCCATCCCTGGGCACGTCAGCCTGCACAGCACTGATGATGGGATTGAAGAGCCCTGGGATTGTATGAACTTTCTTCTTTTGCTTTCTCATTCCTTGGTTCCCATCTCTTCTTGCAGGTCTATATTCTTGAATAATATCCCAAAATGATGTTTTTCTTCATAGTCAAGTTCTATATAAACTCATGTTGATAAATTAAAATACCTTTAGTCTTTAGAACCTTCAAATAAATAAAAAGATAGGATTAACATGTTACATTTTAATGAGTCAGTAGGTAAAACCACTTAAAGCAACTTAGTTTGTGCTAGTGGCTGAATAAGTGATGTTTCTTGATAGTTTGGCTACCAGCTTATACTAATGAGCTATTTTAAGAATAAGAAATTTGAGGAGTTATTAGGTTGGGGTATGCAAACACAAGATGTCATGCTAGGGTTTGTTAAAAGTTCCTCTGTAACAAACTCAAAGATATACAATATTATTAACTGTGTCTCGGCAGCTCATTTTCTTCTTTTATAAACAGTCAAAAAAAAACCAAAAAACAGCTCTGGTTTATTTAATTCCCAGAAAAGAAGAATTGTAACCATTTAGCCTGCTTAATATCAAAAGCTACCTAACCCAAAGGAGAATCAGGAGGAATTTCACAGAACACTTTATTTTAGTTACATTATTCCATACACAAACTCGGTGGCTGCACATAAAACAGAATTTTTAAAAAAGTCCTAATGCAAATTTTATAACATTCATTTATTCTATTGTTTCTTTGTGTATTTTTAAATTTTATTTTTCAATTACAGTTTACATTCAATATTATTTGTATGAGTTTCAGGTGTACAGCATAGTGATTAGACAATTATGCTTTTTTACAAAGTCCATCCCCCTGATATTTCAAGTACCCCCTGGCGTCACACACAGATACTACAATGTTATTGACTATATTCCCTATGCTTTACTTTACACCCCCATGACTATTTTGTAACTGCCAATTTGAAATTCTTAATCCCTTCACCTTTTCCACCCAGCCTCCCAAGCACCCTCCCCTCTGGCACCCTTTAATGCTCTTTCTCTAATTTTTTCTTTCTACCACTCTTTAGCAACTTCCAGAAATTAATCCCTTGTTCTTTGCTCCTCTCCCTTAATATTTATTTTTCAGAAACTCCTCCATCCTCATGGTATGATTTACAAACTTTGTATGATTGATTGCCAAATGTTTACCTTAAGTTTCAAACTTTAGGTAATTATAGATCAATCATGCTCATAACAAATACTAAACTCTTATCTTTCTTTCCAGAAAATGATACCTTTTAAAAATATACCCATCCACTCATTCTCCATTGTATCGTTCGTTACCTATTATCTCCCATCTGGGTCTTTTACCAGGACCTATAGAAATTATACAAGTGGTCAAGCTCTAGTCATTTCCTGAATTCCTCCCTTCTCTGCCTAAACTTTTCTTAGTTTGACTTCAGCTGTTCTTTTCAGGACCTAAAGAATTAGGCCACTGCACAGGTAAATTTTGATTGGTGAATAGTAAATATGAAAACGTGATGAGAATTATGACTTTAAAAATTGCTCTGGTGGACAAATGTAGACAATGGATAGTTAGAACATACCTAAAAGGCCAATTTTAATTTTTCAGTGAACTTAGGAATGGGAGAGGAAAGGAAGGTGTGGGTAATAATTACATGTTAACATCTGATATGACTTTCTGTGTTATCTCTTCCAGAGAACAATCATATTTAAAATGGCCCAAAACTGAAGGAAAGGGGGAAGAAAGCATAACACTTATACTGGTATCCATGCAACTTGGTGTGTGGTACTCAGAAAATATATGCTGGTTAAACTAATAGTTAATGGGTTGGATTCATGGTGAAAATCGAAATCATCATGGAGGGCTGTTAGGGGACATATTTTTCTCTAAAAATGGCCTTCTCAGAACATCTTTATTTGCATCATACGTCTGGCAACCCTTATTTAGTTCTGGGTATGGCTGCCCATCTTTTGTCTTCCCTGACTAACCACATTTTACTCCCAGCAGTCTCCTACATCATTTTAATATTGTGCACTTTTTAAAAGTATGTTTTTATTGATTTTTAGAGAGAAAGGGAGAGAGAGAGAAACATCAACGAGAAATATCATTTGGCTGCCTCCTGAACACCTGCTCCTGGGGATTGAGCCAGAAACTCCAGCTTGTGCCTTGCCTGAGAATTGGACCTCGATCTCCTGGGCTGATGCTCAGCCACTGAGCCAGGCCGCAGCAGCCTGGCTGTGCACTTCTTGATAAATGTCACGTGGTAATTCAGCGTCATTTCACTTGTGCTTATCTTGACTCCCCAGAGAATAAACTTCTTGATGTCAGACACTAGATTTTCTGAATCATCTCACAATCCCTAAAACACAGTGGAGATCTAAAAATGCCTAGTGCTTTATTCTGAAGTTGGAATCAAATGTGTTAACAATGATCATATTATAAAAATTATCCAATTTATTCTGTTATAAGGGCTCCATTTTGAGTATGTTGGGTTGTTTGTTTTTTCCTACCCTGGGCAGGTATTTTATCCACATTTGTCACTTTAAGAAAGTTGCCTTTAGTTTCCAGGAAGCAAACATTCCCAGAAGGTTAATATTTTATTTCTTTGTTTCTACTGTGCTGCCTCTTCCCATGATGTAAATTTCCAGATGTTGATGTGTTTTCTTCAACATCTATTTGTGAATCTTGATATTTTGTTTTCTTCGTATGCAAAAGTCCTAGAATTGAAATATGTTTAGTACATGTTGCAAAAAGCTTTCATTAAATCACTTCTTAAAGCCTTGATAAGAATATTTCATCACTTGGGACATAGCTATGACTAGTATAGACATTGAGGCATACAAGAAGAAATTGATTTGGCGGTCTGTGACACGAGAAGTTGAGTATCACTTTTAAAATTATATAAGTTTAACTCTTTAGTAGTATGAAAGCACTTCATTTCGAAATTTTTATTTTTTTTTCAGTTTTTTTGAGGTATATTTGACATGTTACATTGTATCAGTTTAAAGTATACAGCATAATGATTTGATTTATGTATATATTGCAAAATAATTGCCACAATAAGTTGAGTTAACATCCATCACTTCACATAGTT